>NC_087219.1:59955924-59965278 GCF_015104395.2 Macrobrachium nipponense
GAAACCTGTCGTTTTTCGTTATGGGTTCTTTAAGGGATTCTGTCCCTTGCTGATGTGAGAGAGAGAGAGAGAGAGAGAGAGAGAGAGAGAGAACGTAAACTTAGAGAAGTAACTGAGAAAGTTACTTTTGCAATCCCTTTCTTCCTCTCTTTCCCACCTACCAAATTCAATTCTCTGGCGCAACTGACTTGAACGATCGTTAAGTACAATCGATTAATGACAAACGGAGAGAGAGAGAGAGATGAGAAGAGAGAGAGAGAGAGAGAGAGATGTGTTCCCTCCTATACCACCTAATTGTATTTCTGGGACTTTTCACTTCAGTTTAAAAGCTGCTCTGGAAAGGCGTCTCCCAACGGTGTGAGGAGGAATATGGGACCTTTGGAACTGGATGTTCGTAAGGCTGTTAATTCTATGATATATCTCTGAGATTTCGACCTTAGTTGCTGCTACTACGAAGATGTTGATGAATTTGTTGTCCAATATCTGGTCCTTGTTGATTTACGAAGAGTCCGGAGGTCCACATGAGGCATGCTAACGGTTTAGTCGTCTTATATGTAAAGGATCGCCATAGGGTAAGGAACCTGTTGCTGGCATAAGGCCGTCTGGATCATTTATATTTCTTTATAGAAATTGCTTGTATTGGTGTCGGTGAGATCAATAATTCTATGCCTTCCATCACTGTTATAAAATCCCTTCCAGTGAAGTTCATCATCAAAGAGGAAATGAGATTTACTTTAAAGTATCTATGCGATTATTTTCATGTTCAATTTCGGCTGAGAACTGAAGAAACCATCTTCCACCTTTGTTTGATTGTACAAATTAGACAATCTTATCATAGATAAAAATGTGAAGAGTTTTAACATTATCCTTTAATTTGGTGGACTTGTCAAGTTCCTTCTTATGTATTTCTTGTGAGTTTTAACATTATCCTTTAAGTTTTTGTACTAGTCTAATTCCTTTTTTATGTATTTCATATTGCTAGTACTGTTCATTCAGTTATTTTTGTTTATTGGTGTTTTAGGTATGTTGTTAGCGTTGTTATTATTGTTACTATTCATAATTGTGAATTTAGTTTTTTATAAACTGGTTCACATAATCAGTGTTTTTCTCTTCTGTAAGTAATTGGGTTATTGGGCAATTACTCCTTTTCTTTTGACTTGTTGGGGTGGGGGTGTTGAGTGGTTGGGTAATCTAGACGAATGCTGTTTCTGTTTGTAATGGCCTTATTGCACATCCATATATTATCATTCTTTTCCACTTTGCTTTTGTGAGAGCTTTCTTGCTCACTAGTTTTTTTACGTTTTGTTTTACTTTGTGCCCCGAAGATGTGTTAAATACACGAAAGCACTTGGCACTCTGTCTTTTTTTGTTTTTTTTTTTTTTTTTTTTTTTTTTTTTTTTTTTTTTTTTCCCTTGGCTTTTGCTGGCAAACAAAATCACGTGGTTACTTTGGTGATTTCAGAGTATATATATATATATATATATATATATATATATATATATATATATATATATATATATATATATATATATATATATATATATATTATTACACCTTCCACATAATTATAATTATGTATATATTTTGCCTGACTGTTTTCCCTGTATACCACTTTCCTTTGTCCTTTCCAAGAAACTTGTTGGTCTTGTTTCACACTCCTTCTTACTTGCTCCCGCCCACTTACCTTGCTCGCCCATCCTACCTTTCTTCGACCCCTAAATGTAATTTTGAATCAGTCTCCACTCAGCAACTAAACCAAGGACTCTGGTGTCCGGCAGGGAAGCAGTCCACTTTATTGTGATGTATCTATAGCTAAGTATAAGTGATATTGTTGTAAGGGTTTAATAACGAATTGTGCTTTGTTTCAAGTGTTCTTAATTTCAAGTACGATTACTTTTCGAGACTGGTTGTCACTTGTCATTTGTTATTTATTTTGTCCTATTGTTTTGTAATACTTTTTGCATTATTATATTTAAATCTTGTTTGATCGTATTCTCATTCAAATACCTTTATTTTTGTATTATTTATGGTCCATTGAACCCACCTGCTAATTTGGTAAATTACCCTTCTCTCTCACGACTGTAATAATTATTATGGGGGCCTGACCGGGATGTATTTTTGCTTAACTTCGAGGGTATGTAATAATTGACAACCTCGTTAGAATCAGTGTTTTTTAGTTGGGTTGGATTCGTTATTAAACCTTGCTTGATATATAAACCTGAGTTATAGTTAGTTAGGTGACTGTTTTTGTGTTTGCTAGATCGCTGAAGAATTTATTTTCATTGTGCGTAAATTTTTCGGTGACCGAAGGTGGCCACTTCTGTTTTGGTAAACGACTGCTGGTAACCTTGTTATGGTTTTCCCCTCCTCCTCTCCTAACTGAGACTCAGTGCGCTGGTTAAAAAGTTAATCTGTCGTACCATTGTTAAAAATTCATTTCTCTTGAATCAATTTGTGACTTTACGTGCTTATAGTCTTTCCCTGGGTCCTTAGATACCAGTCTCTTGCGTTATTCATTTTCTGTAAAGTGTAATGAATCTTGTTAATGCCTCGACATATGTGCGTGAAGTTACCGTTCTAATCAAAGTGTAGTAAGTTACGGTTGTTAGCTGAGCGACGGTACTTCCTGTTGACTTCATTTTGGTTTGAACCGGGAGTAAAATACTTCAGTGCGTCCCCCCCCCCTTATTCATTCTCATTTTTCCGTATCTAAAATGTTTTGTTGTATAAATTCTTGTCTAATCGGTTACTATTTATGCGTGGTTTATGGTTTCATGCGTGGTAAATGCTTAACTAAGTTGGCTCCAATTTAAGAATTGTAAAACTCTAATTCAGGTGTTTATATTGTTCTTGAAGTTTCTTTTTTTTTTTCACAATGGCGAAGTTTAATACTCAAAAGTTTGTGGGGGATCCTTCCTCTGAATTGCATACTCTTACCGATGCTAAAAAATCTGAATTAATGGAAGTAGCTAGGCATTTAGACCTTGAGTTACGTTCTAGTATGCGTAAGTTTGACATTAGGAAAGTGATAATAGATCACTATATGCGTATTGGAACCTTGGGTGACGAAGCTAGGCAGTATCTTGTTCCAGAAACCCCTTCCCTTACAATTGAACAAAAATTAGAGTTTGAACGTCTTGCAGTCGAGCGTGAAAAAGCTCAGTTCGAGCGGGAAAAAAGCTCAGTTTTAGACCGTGAAAAGCTCAGTTAGCTTTAAGACAGGAAGAGTTAGCTTTGCAAGCCGCTGAAAAGAGAAGTGAATTTTCTCTTAAGGAAGAAAGAGAAAAATTTGAAATGGAAAAAGCTAAGTTAGAATTTCAAGCTAGAGAGGGTATTTCTACAGAAGCAATCCGCGGTGGCTTAGACTATGGCAATTGACTGATTCCTATGTTATTTGAGTTACTGTACAAGATTTAAAAGTAATATCCATTCGGCCGGCTGTAAACTAAGCAGTAATTGACCTTTGAAAGTTACATAATAGCCGCACCAAACTCAAAGGTATATTAAAGTTTAGTTCCAACCAAACGAAAAAAATATTCCTTACAACCCTTGTAAAGCAACTAAAATAACATAGAAAATGTCAATTGCCATAGTCTAAGTCACCGAAGAACGGTCCTACAGGAAGGTACCAAGTATTCGTTACGGTGAAGGAGATGTAAACACAGCCGCCATGTTTAAATTCCCCAACCACCACGGAGCCATATGTTCACTAAGGGGGAGGGCGGGGGGTAACGCACAGGGGGTGGGAGGGGCGGGTCGGGGTAAGGGGTGGAAGGTACGAGTTGTCTTAGCAGCACCCCCACTGAATAGTAACATACCTTGGCGCAACTTTCGGCGAAAGCCTAACACTCACTTTCCTAAAACATAATAATTAAGAATAATGTTTGGACCTTACCTTAAAGGGGTGGAGGGTACAAAGCAGCAGCTGCTTTTAAGAATGCGTGGAGGCGGTCTTGGGTTCCTCAAAATGCAGCTTGAAAATAAGCAACAGCCAAGTACCCGACGAAGTTATACATTCTCCTCCCGTATCTTGGAGTTGACTGAATGGGGGCAAAAGACCTGCTTTCTTAATCAGGAGGCCGTGGTCCTGGCAAAAAACCGATTAGTCGATCATAATTACCTGAGTAAAAAGGCAGAAAAATCTTTGTAACTCATGTAACAATTGTTACATGAAGTTGGCAAAGAGTTCCTGGTGAGGGGCTGGGGCGAGCGTGAAGTAGATGCAGCAGTGGATGTCATGGCGGCAGATTCAACAGTGTTGGAGTTCTACAGTTAGGAGGTGGCAGGAGGCCAGACCGTAGAAAACAGGGTAGGAGAGGTGGGGTGGAGTAGTAAAAATGCTTTGATGCTATTGGTTGAGGCAGGGTGGGGCTGAGGTAAATGAACAAGCCACTTAACAAGATAAGTTGCAATGTTAAGGGTAATAAAAGTAAATGGGTAGTAAGTTAAGGAACTAAATGTAAATGTGGGATGGGTTCAAAATATGAAATAATACAAATACATATATAACGGGGGGCCCAGGAGGGGGTGGGATTTAAGTCCTGGGTGGTAAATGTGTAAGTAGGGCCTATAGTTGTTTTAATAAATACAAAAGACCAAATTAAACATAGGTTAGCATATAACAAAACTAATTAAACTTGTAGGGGATGTTGCCTGACCAGGGGTGGGGTTGGGCCTGCTGTAACCCCCTTAAAGAACCAAACCAACCTAACATAACCTAACCTAGCAGGGGATGTAAAACCTTACCTAGTAGGGAACTTAACCTAGTAGGCAATGTTGCCTGACCAGGGGGGCTTTTTGCCCCCCAGTACCCCCCCTTAAAGGCCTAACTTAACCTAGTAAGGAATGTAACCTAACCTAGTAGTAGAATATTGCCTGACCAGGGGGCTTCGCCCCGTACCCCCCCTTAAAGGCCTAACCTAACCTAACCTAGTAGGGAAATACTAGGCCTACGTAACCTAGTAAGGAATGTAACCTAACCAACCTAACCTAACCTAACCTAGTAGGGAATATTGCCTGACCGGGGGGGCCTTTGGGGGGCTTCGCCCCCCCGTACCCCCCCTTAAAGGCCTAACCTAACCTAGTAAGGAATGTAACCTAACCTAACCTAGTAGGGGGAATATTGCCTGACCAGGGGCTTCGCCCCCCCGTACCCCCCATTAAAGGCCTAACCTAACCTAGTAAGGAACGTAAACATAACCTAACCTAGTAGGGAAATAACTAGGCCTAACGTAACCTAGTAAGGAATTTAACCTAACCAACCTAACCTAACCTAACCTAGTAGGGAATATTCCGCCTGACCAGGGGGGGCTTCGCACCCACGTACCCCCCCTTAAAGGCCTAACCTAACCTGTAAGGATGTAACCTAACCAACCTAACCTAGTAGGGAACATTGCCTGACCAGGGGGGCTTCGCCCCCCCCCCGTCCCCCACCCCCCTTAAAGGCCTAACCTAACCTAGTTAAGGAAACGTAACCTAACCTAACCTAGTAGGGAAATACTAGGCCTAACGTAACCTAGTAAGGAATGTAACCTAACCAACCTAACCTAACCTAACCTAGTAGGGAATATTGCCTGACCAGGTGGGCTTCGCCCCCCCGTACCCCCCTTAAAGGCCTAACCTAACCTAGTAAGGAATGTAACCTAACCAACCTAACCTAACCTAACCTAGTAGGGAACATTACCTGACCAGGGGGGCTTCGCCCCCCCGTACCCCCCTTCAAAGGCCTAACGTAACCTAGTAATGGAAGTAACCTAACCAACCTAACCTAACCTAACCTAGGTAAGGAATGTAACCTAACCTAACCTAACCTAGTAGGGAAGTATTGCCTGACCAGGGGGGCTTCGCCCCCCGACCCCCCCGTACCCCCCCTTAAAGGCCTAACCTAACTAGTCAAGGAATGTAACCTAACCTAACCTAACCTAGTAGGGAACATTGCCTGACCAGGGGGGCTTCGCCCCCCCGTACCCCCCCTTAAAGGCCTAACCTAACCTAGTAAGGAACGTAACCTAACCTAACCTAGTAGGGAAATATTAGGCCTAACGTAACCTAGTAAGGGAATGGTAACCTAACCAACCTAACCTAGTAGGGAATATTGCCTGACCAGGGGGGCTTCGCCCCCCGTACCCCCCCCTTAAAGGCCTAACCTAACTAGTAAGGAATGTAACCTAACCACCTAACCTAACCTAACCTAGTAGGGAACATTGCCTGACCAGGGGGGCTTCGCCCCCCCTTTTACCGTACCCCCCCGTTAAAGGCCTAACCTAACCTAGTAAGGAACGTAAACCTACCTAACCTAGTAGGGAAATATAGGCGTAACGTAACCTAGTAAGGAATGTAACCTAACCAACCTAACCTAGTAGGGAATATTGCCTGACCAGGTGGGCTTCGCCCCCCCACCCCCGTACCCCCCTTAAAGGCCTAACCTAACCTAGTAAGGAATGTAACCTAACCAAACCTAACCTAGTAGGGAATATTGCCTGACCAGGGGGCTTCGCCCCCCGTACCCCCCCTAAAGGCCCCCCCTCCTTAAGGGCCTAACCTAACCTGTAAGGAAGTGGTAACCTAACCAACCTAACCTAACCTAACCTAGTAGGGAATATTGCCTGACCAGGGGGGCTTCGCCCCCCGTACCCCCCTTAAAGGCCTAACCTAACCTAGTAAGGAATGTAACCTAACCAACCTAACCTAACCTAACCTAGTAGGAACATTTGCCTGACCAGGGGGGCTTCGCCCCACCCGTACCCCCCCTTTAAAGGCCTACCCCCCCCTTAACCTAGGTAAGGAACCGTAAACCTAACCTAACCTAGTAGGAAATATTAGGGCCTAACGTAATATAAGGAATGTAACCAAAACCAAACCTAACCTAACCTACCTAGTATGAAATATTGGCCTGACCAGGTGGGTTTCGCCCCCCCGTGCCCCCCCTTAAAGGCCTAACGTAACCTAGTAAGGAATGTAACCAACCAACCTAACCTAAACCTAACCTAAGTAGGGAATATTGCCTGACCAGGTGTTTCGCCCCCCAAGTGCCTTAAAGCCTAACGTAACCTATTAAGGCCTGTAACCTAACAACCTGGGGGCCTTAACCAACCTAGTAGGGGAATATTGCCCTGAAACCATGGGCCTCACCTGTACCCCCCCTTAAGGCCTAATAACCTGTAAGGAATGTAACCTAACCAAACCTAACCTAGTAGGTAACCAAGTAGGGAATGTAACCCCCCCCCCCCCCCCCGGTATCCACCCTTGAAGAACTAACCAACCTAGCCTAACCGGGTAACCCCCTTCAAGGAAGTAAAACTAGTAGGTAAACCAACATATAAGAAACTAAACCTAAGGGTATGTTGCCTAACCGGGGGATGGGATTTGGCCCCCAGTAGGTAAAATGACATATAAACCTAACTTTGATGGGTGTGGAAGTGTTGTAAAAGTAAAAAGTAACCATACATAACTGCGTAATAGTAAGGAAACTGGAAGGGAGGTGTAAATTGTAATGTCTGTAAAAGTGTATAATGGAATATGAAATGTAGGTTTTATAAGAATAATGGCAAACTATATATTTAAAAATTTATATTGAAATGTAGGTTTTATAATAATAATGGCAAACTTTAATATAGGTATTGGTATCGGTGAGAAATGCATTGTAAATGGTGTAACGTAAAGAGCCAGTCGTGAATACTGGAAAGGGAGGGATTGACTTTGTGTAAATGATATAGGGAGTGTGTATTGTAATATGCAACGCAATGTGCAATTTCACGTAACAGGTAGGTAGGTAGGTAGGTATCGAAACGTCCTAAAACTGAGTTCTATATCAACACGTAGGCATTTTTAGGTGTCTGTCCTCAATTATAACATAATATTTCAAGTTATATATGGTGAAATGATTAGGTGGGGATATTTCAAAACAGTTATTATACAAATACTATGGAAAAATGAAAAGGAATAAACACTAGAAATCACATAACATGTTTAATAAACAAAATAGGTAAATGCTTTTATGTAACTCAACGTATGGTTACCAGCCAGGGTTCCCAGATGACACCACTACCAACCAGCCAAAGTCTACCATGAAACCAGCCAAAATCCCGCCAAATGGTAATCCAAACCAACCCAAATAACCGGCAAATATATGTGCGTTTATATCTATCTTTATAAATGCATATTTTTTATCATATATATGCTTGTATAGCGGCATCATAGTTTTAGTTAGATAATATAAACTAATATAAGAATGCAGGAAAAAAAACGAGAATGAATTGAAATTTTGAAATGAGGCTCGTTCCCTGAGAATCCGGCAGCCTGTTTTGTGGTCATCTGGTGTGTGTGTGATTTTTATTTTAATTCCATCTACATATTTTGCTTAAATGTTACCAAGTTTTTACTGAAAACCTATTCAAATTCCCCAGATTTTCCTGAAAACCTTCAAAAATTCCCAATCTGGGGAGAGATTCCTCAAACGTGGGATCAGTGTTTAGCTCAAATAGAAAGTGTTTGAAAACCAGCCAAAATACCACTAACCAGCCAAAGTGAAATTTTACCCACCAAATTAGGAAAAAAAGCCAAATTTGGCGAGAAACTGCCAAATCTGGGAACCCTGTTACCACCCAATCCTTCACTCAGTCCGGTAGCAATAGTCAGGGGTCTACTGTAACGTGTTTGGCTAAATACATATATCCCTCCCCGTAAACCCCCATTTCTTTCCTCACTAAGAAGTCCGAGTTTAGGCCAAAAGCTCCCTTACAGTTAGCGCATGCGCAGTAGCATTAGCGCATGCGTAGTAGGATTCATTGTTGTGGTAGTAGTGGTAGTAGACAAATATGGATGTGGAACGGCTCCACTATAGCTAGTTTTGTTATTTTTCTTATTTCCGCCTGTATTTCGTGTTTTTAAAAGTGATAAATGTGGGAAATACCACAATAACACGGCAAAATCTCCCCCCAGTGGTTTCTTCCCCACCCACCCCGGTTCCCACTGGGGGTCCCCCTTACCGTAGGATAGAGTTGGGGTTTTGTCCCCACCCAAAACCCCCCCCGGTTCCCAATGGGAATCCCCTTTACCGTAGGTAGAGTTCAAAGGTAAATTAGAGTCGTCCGAATAAATATTACTTCAAATTCTTGCTCAGGAGGTAAAACTGCATAGAAAACTGCAACTGCCATACTCTGGGCCGCCGCGGATAGGTACACTAGATCTACCCTAGAGAGGAAAAAGCTAAATTAGAATTTCAAGCTAGAGAAGAAAAAGCTAAGTTAGAATTTCAAGCTAGAGAGGAAAAAGCTAAATTAGAATTAGAAGCTAGGTTAGCTATAAAAGGTGGAACAAGAGAGGGCTTCAATCAATCTTCAGATTAGGCAAAC
>NC_087219.1:59965778-59973278 GCF_015104395.2 Macrobrachium nipponense
ACCTACACGGAAGCCATAAGGCGGTTCGAATCCCGCCTACAGTGGAGTCCATTACTGTCCCGCCACTCGAAGATAGTGGTGAAGATGAACCTTTTTTTTTCGATGACCGCTATACTATACCAATAGTAATGATCATGTTAGGCGCTATACTGATCGCCGTTTGTGTACTTGGAGTCCTTAAACTTTTATGCATTCGACGAAGCACAAGTGCTCCGGCAACGGAGGTGGCTCTAAGTCATGTGGTACATTGATACATTGGGCATTAGTTGCCGATATGGTGTGAGACGGGAGTGCATTATTTTCTTTTTTGAACCAGCCTCTGGTCTTATATATATATTGTAAGACGCTTGTGTGTCTAGAGCTAGGCGGGTGCTAGCATGGGGGGTAGCCGAGCTCCTATAAAGAGGTAAAAAAAAGCAGGGGGAATGGCTAATAATATGTTTAAAGTGTTTTTATAAATAATAAAGTCACATAGCTCTGCTCGCCTAGAGACAAGGGGTGGTACACTGCAAAGTTCACATGGGAGAGAAGGGTATTTGCTGAACAAGCAACTTGTCTCAGAGGTCGTTCCCCGTTTGCGAGGCATGTGCATTCGTTTGTACGTGTATTACAGGCCTACTGGTTCAGGGTACTTGCGGAAGACGCATTCTTTGTGCAAAGGAGAGAACAAGCGGTTGCTCGAAGTGTCGGGGGGAGAAAACGCCCATCGAAAAGGTAAGACACGTTCTATAAAAACTTAGAAATCTGTTACCTTTGGAAAAAGAGAGAGAAGTGTGGAAATATTCTCTTTAACGTAAAAATACTTTGAAAAGAGTGACGTGGGTGTCTATATAACTATTATCTTTATTACAGATGGGTCCGATTCCATGGTTGATTAGGAATGGGATTCTCTAACTGATAACTGACAAATACTAGACAATGTGACTTGTTTGGGGTTTGAGAGTGTAACCTTAGTCCGGAAGGTAGAATGTTATCTTATTGGTTTTCTTTATGGGCAGATTTGGGTATTTGTGCCATTATGACTTGTTAATCATTTTGTTCTTTGTTATAACCAATTGCTTGGGAAATAAAAAATGATATTTTTGTATATTTACGCAGTCTTAATAAGCCTCGTGACATCTTACAGACAAGGCACCGTTGGCAACAGGTAAGAGTTCCCAGTTTGTGTAGTTTAGGGAATAAAGGGGGCGTAATATATTTATATATATAATATATATATATATATATATATATATATATATTATATATATTATATATATATATATATGAATGTGTGCGTGTGTGTGTGTGTGAAAGCGCCTGAGTCTTTGCGTTTTTCATGCAAATAATAATAATAATAATAATATAATAATAATAATAATAAAATAATAATAATAATAATAACTGTAATAATTTTTAATTCCCCTTTTAAATTTCCTCTATCAGAAATTACCCTAGGGTTCAAATGACAAATTTACTTCAGTAATGTTAATTTAATAATAATAATAATAATAATAATATAATAATAATAATAATATATATTTATTTATTTTCTGTCTATCTCATTCGACCGGGTGGTATTTGTATAGTGTGGGGTTCCGGGTTCCATCCTGCCTCCTTAATTAAGAGTCCACCGCCTATGTGCGCTTGTTTTCCAGAGCACTCACTTCTGCATGAATCCTGGAGCTACCTCAGCCTCTAGTTTTTCCAGATTCCTTCTCAGGGATCACTTGATCGTGCCTCCTAGTGTCCCTATGATTATGAGTACAACTTCCACTGGCTCATCCCATATCCTTCTTATATTTTTCAGGTCTATTATTATTTCTTAGAATATTATGACAGTGGCACGCCGAGATCTCGGTAATACGCGACTTTTCCCATCCTCAGGGTCACTGATCAATAGAATGACACGAAAAATAAAGAAAAAACAGTAAGAAAACTATTCTTCTTCTCATTCTATAGGTAAGTGTCCCTGATGATGGGAATAAGTCATGTATTCCCGAAAGCTCGGCTGTGCCTCTGTTTATTTCTAAGGAATAATATTGCCTGCAACGTTACCTACTCTTGTTGTGATGGAGGTATCTGAAGGTTGAATTTGGAAGAAGATCGATATTTTTATATACGTATATACACACACACACACACATATTATATATATATATATATATATATATATATATATATATATATATATATATATATATATATATTTATATATATATATATATATATATATATATATATATATATATATATATATATATATATATATATTATATATATATATATATATATTATATATATATATATATATATATATATAGACACACACTATATATATATATATATATATATATATATATATTTATATATATATATATATATATATATATATATATATGTATAATAATATATATATATATATTATATATATATATATATATATTTATATATATATATATATATATATATATATATATATATATATATATATATTATATATATATATTATATATATATGACTAGGTAAAAATGTTCTGTTACAACAGAATTCCAACTTAATAAAAAGAGCCCATAAAAACACCCAAAATATAGAGAGAAAAGTACTATATTTCAGAGACTTGCTGTCTCCCTCTTCAGGTAGATGAATTGAGAAAAGTTTACAGAAAAGTGGTATTATACCAAGAGGTCCATCCACTGGCAAGCCAATTTAGGTCACCCCCGCTGATAAACTTCTTCTTTAATCTTCTTAAGCGTTGGTTGAATGAAATCTTTTTATCACCTTCAAAAAAGAAAAAAATAAAACAAAAATAAAATAAAAAATGAAATAAACACACAAAGAGGAAAGAGAAATACGAGAAGCATCTGAGAAGAAACTGCCTCCCATCAAGAAGCCTCATCCGGGGAAATATGACGTCATCAACAGCGTCACTTTTCAAATTAAGACAAAAGACTTAATTTTTATTCCTTTTTTTTTCATCTTAGTTGATGAAAATATCCTGGGAAATGAAATTTGATATTCATATCCTCTTCCTGGAAATGAGCATAACTGGCAGATTTATTTCTGTTATTCTTCATAATCTTATGATATTATGATTTAATATTCATAAACTTCAATGTTTGACGTTTTGTCTTGCGGAACTGATTATCAAGGAAGGCTGGAATCCTTTTCAGTCACCAAGGAATAGTTGAGTAAGTATTGGCGGAATGCGAATGATATTGTTATGGCATTTACAATGTAACAAAAGCAGTATATTTTTCATGTACACTTATACAAACACACACACGCACATATAATTTATATATGTATGTATGTATGTGTGTGTGTGTATGCTTTTGTCTACCGAATGACAACGAACGTCAAATTACGCTGTATCAGAAAGTAAAAACGAAAAAAAAAAAATCTCTACGAATCAAACAAAATCAAACGCAAAGAAGCAGCGCAAAAGGGCAACGGGGGGATGGGAGGGGGTGTTGGGGGGAGGAGGAGAGGCAGACAGTAAAAACAAAACACAAACAACGAGCGAAGACTTAACAATCACGATGCTTTGAAGAAGGACCCCATAAAATTCCTCGCAAACGAATGAAGCTGGACGCATTGAAACGGAAAGTTTCGTTTTTACCAAAAACATCCGTATCCAGGAAACTCTCAGATATGAAATAGAAAATGAATGTCCAAGCATTTTATAAGATGATTTGATTATTTAATATTTATTTAATGTATATATATATATATATATATATATATATATATATATATATATATATATATAATATATATATATATATATATATATATATATATATATATATTATATATATATATATATATATATATATATAACGATATATATACTATATATATATATATATATATATATATATATATATATATATATATATATATATATATATATTTATATACATACATATAATACACATATATATGTGCTATTATACAGAGAGAGAGAGAGAGACAGAGAGAGAGAGCCACTAATATGCGTACACGCACACATGCATACAGACAAACAAAGTACATAAGTCAGAGTAAAACCTTGATAACAGCATGAATGTGCTGACGAACGGACGTTTCAGTAACATGCTGAACCGAGTCCTTTCCTTCAAGGGCAAGTTTCATTCAATCCATTAATACCAAAAGACAGAGACAAATGTCATAAAAAAACAGAAATTGCATTTAGTGAATATTAAATGACCCTCCATGAGCTGTACAAAGTCCTTCCAATTACTTCACTAATCCTTGATGTCGTTCTGTGAATCCCTTCGCTGTCATGTGTTTAATATCTTGACGAATTTTCAGTTATGTCATGTCATGTTATTCCTTTAAGTAATAAATGCCATTAATCCCAGTTCTTTGGTTTATTGTCGTAAGTGGACTCAGAAAGTAATTAATCGCTTCATATATTTAATTTTCATTACCAAAGGACTTGAAGTGCTGCGTATATATTATTACTTTTAATGGTTTGCTGTCAAGTGAATTAGTGTTTTCTATAGGGATAATCTAATGGTCTTTATTCACATTCAATGTATGTATATATATTTTGAGACTCTTAAAGTCAAAGTTATGTTTCATGTGTTTTTAATTTGTGTTGTTTCTCTTTTAGCCTTGATGATGTAACTATGTGTTACGAAACGCGTCAGCAATAAATGTATTATCACCTGATGACCGGCTATCTCCTTGTCACCCTGTCCTTTTCATATATATATATATATATACTATATATATATATATATATATATATATATATATATGTGTGAATAACTCGATCACGAAGTATATAAAACGTGATGCTATGTATAAATAAAGGTCTTTGCCACGGAGGAAAAAATGGAAAAAGCGAGATAGCCAAGTACTTTCGGTCCTGTTCGGACCCTTTACTGAGGCAAACTGATTTTCCAGAGGACAACATAGTCAAAAGAAGGCTTAATATCCAAACTGACACTACAAGATTAGCAATAAGGGCGATTTCACTCTACAAGAAACGAGGAAACCCCTGAGGGTAGCCACACCTTGAAGGATACACGCAGTAAACAAGTTATTCTTCCAGGAAAACAGTACATTTTGAAAAACAAGGAAACATATACAATTTAATATCATGAAATTTACACAAATTTTCCCAAGAAATTATTATTAATGAAAAGACGAAAGAAAATATAAATATATATATATCGAGCAAGAGAAAGAGGGAGAGGAATATCGAACCAGAGAGAGAGAGAGAAGAGAGAGAGAGAGAGAGAGAGAGAGAGAGAGATAATAGCTATACATGTGGGACTAATTTATTAGTTGTTCATTTATTTGAGGTCCTTCATAAACATCTTACAAATTATATGGGTCCAAATGGTACATTCCCAGACTAAGATTTAGGTTGTTTTTATTAGTGATTAGTATAATTGCCGATTCCAGTAAATTTCTTGAGACATAATCATTAGATCTAGCAATTACCGAGGTATCATCCCAATTAATACAATGAGATTTTTCACTCAGATGGATGAACAGTGCATTTGAAGTCTGGGCTGTTCTATCTGAATACATATGCTGCTTAATACGTACACATAAATTTTCACTTGACTGACCAACGTAAAACGATGGGCAATCCTTACAAGGAATTTTGTTTTGTAAATGATGTTGTTATTTGTTACGGGACTATTCTTAATTAGCATATCTTTAATGGTGTTGTTATTAGAGAACACTACATTAACATTAGTCTGGGAATGTACAATTTGGACCCATATATTTGTAAGATGTTTATGAAGGACCTTAAAATAAATGAACTACTAATAAATTAGTCCCACATGTATATAGCTATTATTTCTCTCTCTCTCTCTCTCTCTCTCTCTCTCTCTCTCTCTCTCTCTCTCTCTCTCTCTCTCTGGTTCGATATTCTCTCTCCCTCTTTCTCTTGCTCGATATATATATTTATATTTTCTTTCGTCTTTTCATTAATAATAATTTTTGGGAAAATTTGTGTAAATTTCATGATATTAAATTGTATATGCTTCCTTATTTTTTTCAAAATGTACTGTTTTTCCTGGAAGAATAACTTGTTTACTGCGTGTATCCTGGGGTTTCCTCGTTTCTTGTAGAGTGAAATCGCCCTTATTGCTAATCTTGTAGTGTCAGTTTGGATATTAAGCCTTCTTTTGACTATGTCTTCCTTTGTAAAATCAGTTTGCCTCAGTAAAAGGGTCCGAACAGAACCGAAAGTACTCGGCTATCTAACTTTTTTAATTTTTTCCTCCGTGGCAAAAACCTTTATATATATATATATATATATATATATATATATATATATATATATATATATATATGTGTGTGTGTGTGTGTGTGTGTGTGTGTGTGTGTGTGTGTGTGTGTGTGTGTACACTAATATACAAAATTCATTATAAATTTTCTCCTTTGTCAATTTGGTTTTTGACAAATATAATCATTTACCAGTCAAGAGTACGGCTGAACAAAGTCATTTAATGCATCTCTTAAGGCGCTGGTTAGACGTGAAAATAGACATATATTAAAAATAAATGGGGTCGATAACCTCAGCTCTTGCTGGTTAGAAATAGATGAAAGACTGTGAATTCCTCAAGGCGCTGACATGGGACATAAATCGAAAAACGCCATGTGCAGAAACGAGATCGCGAACACATTCCAGAGATATGAAGTAAACCACAAGGGAGGTTACTTCAGGTCGTTACAGGTCACGCGAGTACATGCACTTGGCGATCGTGTACAGCCAGCAACAAAACCGATGTCGCCCCGCCAAGCCTGGCTCGGAGAGCTCATGCCCTTCTTGCCCTGAAAGGTGGCCTAGTTCAAACAACCAGTACATAATTAGAATGGTTCGAATGGGAGGAAGAGGGAAATTACGGTAATCAGGCAAAGAAATGCAATAATGAATGAAATATATATGGTCAAGAGAGAGAGAGAGAGACAGACAGACAGACAGACAGACAGACAGAGACAGAGAGAGCTTTTATTCCTTTTTAGTTATTAATCTGATGGATATATTCGAGACCATCTGCTTTAGGAAATATGTTATTGTATATATTTTGGAAAATAGTTATTATGAAATCTTATCACATCGTTTTGTTTTAAATCAATAAGTTGGAACTGACTAATGATATTAATATTATTCAGAAGGAAATGTCCTTCTTTTTTCATTATCCAATAAGCAGCTCTCTCTCTCTCTCTCTCTCTCTCTCTCTCCTCTCTCTCTCTCTCTCTCTTTCTTCATCTGTCGTTCTGTCCTTCGTCTTATATCACGCTGGATCCACTATTTGAATAATGGTAAACGTTTGATATGTTATTTGGAAGTGGGCAAGGATCACCAAACCGTAAATGGTTACTCTACCAACTTGTGCTTGGCTGCATCTATTTTAGTCCAGATTGACTGGACTATAATTACCTGTATTACCAATAATATACGAATCTAGTCTCAAAGATGTTACACACCAGGTTTTTGTAGCCGTGGGTTGTATGAGTCATGAAAGCATGAATTGACCTATGCT
>NC_087219.1:59978278-59988088 GCF_015104395.2 Macrobrachium nipponense
TTAGATGGAATTAGAGGAACATCAGCATTAGACTCATGGCTCGATTTAGTCTCAAATGAAGCCGCTCTGGGATTCATGAAGCGCAGTTTGTGAAGGAAATGGCCAAGGATCATGAGAGAGAGAGAGAGAGAGAGAGAGAGAGAGAGAGAGAGAGAGAGAGAGAGAGAGAGAGAGCAGCTGAATTGTTTGTTGTAAGAAGAAGGAAGATAAATTTTTCGTCATTCTAAGCACTGAGACACGAAATCCCATGTTCATGTCTTCTTCCCACATGACACATTTCCAGAGTTGCACAGAAGCATCTCATTCAGCTCCAGTCCATTATTTTATTGATGCTAAGAATTTTCGCCCTTCCATGCCAGGAGGAAAGACAATAGAGAAACTTTGAGAAAACGTCTATTTACTCATCTGGCTTTCCTGTTCTTCTTCTTCTTCTTCATTTGCTCTCATTTTCGCCCAAAGCAAAAACAAAGCAGCCATTTGAAAATGAATCGGACAATGTTGCTCTTCATTTACAAGGATTAGGATGGCAAAAAGACTTGTTAGTCCATCCGAGGAGACATCATGTGCTCACTTATCTGTAGGAGCAGGTTTTGTTGTTCATTCACAGTGTCCTCCTAATGATTTTGTCTAGCTTTCTTTTAAACTCTTCCACACTGTTGCTGTTTACAACTTCTGGTGGCAATTTATTCCATGTGTCACATATGTGAAGAAGTTCCCACAATGGGATGTATTGTATCTATTCAGTTCTAGTTTCTAGCCATTACATCTTGTCTGGTTTTCGTTTAACGTAAATAGGTTACTGTCTACTTTTGTTATGCCTTTGGGCTGAGTGCCTAGATCCAGGGAGCCACAATTACTGAGCATCTCAGAGATGATTCCAGTCCTATATTCAGCAGATCGCTCAGCTTTCCAGGTCCATTGAGCCTCTTTTCATTCTTGATCTGTAGCTAAAGAATCTCATTAATCCTCATCATTATGTCGTAGATAAGGCAGTCACTTGGAGGTAAAAAAAAGGGACTGTCATTGCAATATTACTGGGTTAATGTTCCAAGTTCCTTACTGAACAAGTGTAATAGCTGGTCCGCTGGTATAGTGCTTAGTGTCTCGACATGCCACTCAGAGGTCGCTGGTTCGCGTCTCCCTCAGGGCGATGGAGAATCACTGGCTCTGTATCGTGATCAGTTACTGCTGCAGTGTGGGGTCTGCGGTGGGAGGTTTAAACAGATATTCATTGAAAGCTTGAATTTCAAGTCAATGGCCCCTTTGGTGGGCTTCTTCCATGTGAATAGGTTTCGTCTACTGAAATATAATAATAATAATAATAATAATAATAATAATAATAATAATAATAATAATAATAATAATAATAATAATAATAATGTGCCTAACAGAGAGGTTTAGCACATACCCGAGTTGTAAAAATGGAAAATTAATCCGGAATCTGAAAGTCTATGATTAGTCTCTCTCTCTCTCTCTCTCTCTCTCTCTCTCTCTCTCTCTCTCTCTCTCTCGTAGAGGGGAAACTCTTGTAATTCCCTTCTGCCTCATTTCTTTTTATGTAACACGAAACGCCCAGTCAGTCCCTCATAAAAATCTTCATCGCTTTCTTTACAAACCTCCAAAACTGGAGAGTCTGAGGAATCGGTTTTAATCTGTAATAAAAGATATTTATCACGTTCACGCACCAAGGAGCATCGGAGGCTCCGACCGTAAAGATTGTGACTCCTAGAGGTTTCTTCGTACAATTTTTTCAAAGCGAGTCGCGATAGATTATGTGGATCTTTTATTATCATTCAAAAAATAGAAATTAAAATTAAAATGGTTACCCATTGGTGGGATTGAAGTATGAATCTTTTCATTATTCAAAAATATTTTTCTCTATTAACCTGTGATATACTCACGTAAACTAATGCAAAATAAGGTAATATTTACATTCTACACACTCACACATATACTGACATGTTACACAAGTTTTTCTTTTGTACATCTAGTTCAATATCAGAGGCCACAGACCTTCACAGGACTCTTGACTCTGCAAAGTTCACTTGAACCTAAATTCTTTTAGGCGGAACAGAAACTCGATACCTGTAGTTGGAGCGTTTGCACACACGAACTTTTACGTAATCAGACGATACAACTGAAAATTCTTCTAATTCTTGTTTAGTTGCCTCAGATTTCCTTTCAGGCGAATGGAAGCTCATTTTGTGAGTAAACATTCACGCTTCTGAGGCGATTTACTTAATAAGAAAGAAAACGAAAAAAAAGTGGGACAGGAAAGTTTAAACAAACATTTTGTTTGTCTAAGAAGCCGGTTTCCGCTGCATCTAGTTTCAGAGGCTGTAGCGTTTCACTCTTGATAGAATACATATCCATGTGATATGGGGTTTTATATATTCTGAAGGGGAAAAATTCTGAGTATTAGATTTCAATCGTATCCCCCCCCCCCCACCCCCCCCCCCCCCCCCCCCCCCCCATCGGTTTTTTATTGTTCTATGAATCGGGCACCGGTAGAATAAAAGTAATAACAACAAAATAGAGAGAAGTGGCCGCTTTTCCTGAAGCTACAACATCATCCTACTTTGGAGGCTCCTCAACAGAGCCTCATCCTTAGACCTAACCTAAAGTGAGTTGGAGTGGTTGGACAGCCAGATAAAGGGATCCAGAAAACAAAGGAGATGAAGTCAGAGGAACTAAAGGTGGAACTGGGAGACAAAAATCCCTGTTACCCTAAGAAGTAATAGTTTAGAGGCGTTGGACAGCAAGGCTAAAGAAAGGAACAGGAATGGAGGTCAAGTAAAAGGCTAAAAAGTGGGCGCAGCAGCTAGGGGCCGAAAGGACGCTAAAAACATCCCATAGCAATGCCTGCAGCGCCCAACGTGAGGTGCAATGATGGCACTAGATACACAAAAACTCTGTTTCAGACGGAGATCGAACAGAAGAGGAGACGATTCTCGGACTCCTGCAAGACTCCGCTGCTCTATTTTTTTTTTTCTTTTTTTTATTCTTTTACGAAATTCTTCTTCGTCTTCTTCTTCTTCTTCTTATATCAACCAGAAAAGTTTTCTTTAAGAGGAAAGGATTCCTCATCTTTCTTGCTATGTCGAATTCGTCTTCTAATGGACAGTAATCTTGCCAATTCTTCTCTCTCTCTCTCTCTCTCTCTCTCTCTCTCTCTCTCTCTCTCTCTCCCCTTATTTCAAATACTTTATTTCTTAAATTTATTTTTCAAAAGGGCTTCTACTCTTTGTTCCTAGAAGAATGTTAAGAGATTTGAACGGATTCTTCTTTGGGTGAACAACATTTTCGAAGAGCATTTTGAACAGCATTTTGGTGCACCATTTTCGAAGAGCATTTTAACAGCAGTTTCGAACAGCATTTTTCATGGAACTTTCGACTACCATTTTTTAACAGCATTTCTGAATAGCATTTTAAAACAGCAGTTTTGAACATTATTATCAACGGCATTTCTGAACAGCATTTTAATAGCGGTTTCAAACAAAATTTTTAGCAGCATTTCATAACAGCATTTTTTACACCATTTTAGAAAACAAACCTTTAACAGCATTTTGAGAAACATTTAAAAAAAACACTTTCGACCTGAATTTTAACAGCATCTTTCCACAACATTTTCGAACAGCACCTTTTCACAGCATTTTTCTATTTCTAACAGCAGAAGTTGTGAGCCCGTTTATATAAAATTCCTCAGACAACAAGAAGTCTTTTAATATACGAAACCCGAAAGTGTAAAGCAAACAGACAGAGAAGTCATTGGTCAGATGACCTCAGCAGGTGACAAACAAAGGTCAAACAAAGGTCATTCATAATCATCACCCAACTTGACGCCGTCAAAATGAAACACAAAATAATCAGGCGTTGTAGCATCACGGGCACAATACATCAAGATACAGTATAGTATATCAAGAGACAAAATAAATTAAGATGAAGAATATATTTATATACAGAATACTTCAAGATACAGAATACATCATCAGAATACATCATGATACAGAATACATCAAGCTACAGAATAAATCAAGATCCAGAAGACATCAAGCTACAGAATACATCATGATACAGAAATCATGAAGAAAATACTTCTTATTTATTAGAAGAAGAGGTGGAATATTCCATTTCCAGAAGGAGGACCGAAGGGCCCTTCAAATTCCTGAGAGTTTCGTGTGGACCCTAAGTCTTAGTAAGACGTCCCTAGGAGAGAGAGAGACCCGAGGAGAGAGAGAGAGAGAGAGAGAGAGAGAGAGAGAGAGAGAGAGAGAACCATTAATCAGTCGAATGACCATAAATATGACAATTCCCCTTTCCAATGACCCGAATTTATGGGATGAACTTTCTGTTTCGGTGAATAATAATAATTCATCCCCGTCATTCATTCCTCTTCATTTAACCTCCTTCCGGGTTAAGTTTGTTGTACAATTTGTCTCTCAGTATATATCTCGTTAATTCTTGTTTTGGAAAAAGTCTGAATTCATAAATATAAATCTCAAATCAGAATGGATTGGAGAGGGTCCTTGCTATAAGGGGATTCAGAAGAGTTAGACAGATGAAGATATATATACATACATACATACATATATATATATATATATATATATATATATATATATATATATATATATATGTATGTATATATATATGTGTGTGTGTATATATATATATATATATATATATATATATATATATATATTATATATATATATATATATATATGTGTGTGTGTGTGTGTGTGTGTGTGTGTGTTTCATTCGCCGTTGCTATGAACAAAAGAAAAATAATAATTCTACAATTTTCATATTATAACGAAATGTTCCAAAAGACCCAAGATCGCGTAGAAGAAAACTAATTATCGAAAATTAAATGACAACAACTGTAGGTATTTGCTGACAGAAAATCCTTCCCTCTGAAGAAGAGACACAGAATAATCTTTACTCATAAAATTCCTTCTACGACTTGAAAGTCAAAATAGGAAACTGTTCTTTCTGTCATACACTACTCAATAATTCAATCTCACACTCTTAACTCTCTCCCTCTCTCTTCGGGTCAGTTTGACTTCTGTGTGTAACTCGAGGTTCCAGAGTCCTAGGAACGCCTTTGACTCCCTCAGTGAAGACCGACTCTTCTTTCTTGTTCAATTGTGACTCCTGATATTCGTCAGGTCTGTTCCTCGTGAGATTCAATGTGAGTTGCTCTCATCAGAACGTGATGTGACTGGGACATCTATGCCAATAAAAGGGAATATATTTCATAGAACAGCCCTAAGGTCACTGGGGCACATTCTTATTGAAACGAAAGAGGCGTTGGCAGAGAAAAACAGCTGTTTTGCTCAGAGGGTTTACATAGAGAATATTGAGCCTGGTCCTGCCCAAATCTCCTCCCACCCGCCTCTTCTCCAAACTACTAGATGAGAGAGAGCGAAAGAGAACATTGCAACCGCTCCACGAGAGAAAAGGCCTCATTATTGGGGGGAAAAACATCTCATTTGCATATGAATCAATGGGTGAAGAAGTCAGGCCATAAATAATCCTCATTTTCAAAATAAAATGAGTCTCTCCTCTTCTCTTAGTTTTGTCTTGTCTCTGTAATTTTAGTCTGCTTTCTCATTCTTCTTTTTGTTGCAATGCATTTCCGTTTACAGGAAAAAAAGAAAAAAAAACAGGATAAAGGGAGGAGAAACGAAATTCTATCCATAATAAAAAGAGGAAACTTGGTAGGAGGAGATAAAAACACAATTTAAACCGAGCGATTTCATCATAGCAGTCATTTTCATTGCCGACAAAACCCATCTTGGGGGAAAAATTCGCGTGGTTTCTGCAGTTCTCTCGGGAGAGAGAGGAGAGAGAGAGAGAGAGAGAGAGAGAGAGAGAGAGAGAGAGAGAGAGAGAGAGAGGTGCATGATAACAGCTTTAGCAGGATTATTACAGTTAATGAAGAGGAGATCGAAGGACTCCAGTCACACTTCCAGAAGGGGTAAAAGTTCCTAAGAGTCAATTTGCCGACGATGGACGTCGTGATACGAGCTGATCAGGAATTCGGGAAACGAACCGAGTCTGCGGCCTTCGTGCTGTATTTCTGGGCTATTCCCCTGGTGGTTTTGGTCCAGAACATAATACATGATTTCCTCTTCCAAATTCTACTTTATTATAGTTATTATAAAGGTCTGTGAAGAAGGCAGTTTACTGGCAGACAAACTACATACCTACTCGTTTCATATTAAGCCACCAAATATATCTTAACGTCTCCAATTATCAGACGTTTGTTCATGAACGTATCCTAAACGTTTGTGGAAATCGAGAGGAGATGAGATGTCTTTCTGGTTCTGATTATAAAAAATCCACCATTAACAGAAACTACTAACATTTTACTTTTTTATTTTTCTGATAGTAAATACAATGCTGTACATCCTTCATCAATGCTACAGCTGTTGTTTCTGTGCCAGTTTTGGGAAACCAATCAATCAGTCAAGGTAAGCCCAGGGTACTTAGGATAAAGAGCGCTCCTATTTTGAAGCATAAAGTTTCAATCAGGGATTGAGGAAAGATTCTGGAAAGCTGGAATAATAATAATAATAATAATAATAATAATAATAATTAAAATAATAATAATAATAATAATAATAATAATAATAATAATAAAAAAAAAATAATAATAATAATAATAATAATAATAATAATAATAATAAAAATAATAACTGTTTTTAAGGCATTTCAATTTATATAGTCTCCTCTCTATTCGTCTCATAGTCTTGTTTCCATTAACGCGTAGATGGTGTCTGAAGTTTCATAAGAACATGGATATAAACTTTTCCTCTTGTTTTTTGGTTTCATTACCTCTTAAAAACTAAGACAACAGGAAAACTTTATAAGTCCTCAGGAAACTCCCAGGCACCTTCTACCTACACGCTCCTGGAAAGAAGACAGAGACGAATAGAGAAGACTATATAAATTGAATGCCGTAGAAATAGCCAATATTAATATGATTTATAATAATAAAGTTTGTAGAAGCTTCTCTGCTCTCTCTCTCTCTCTCTTCTTCTTCTTCTTCTTCTACTTCTTCTCTTCTTCTTCTTCTCCTTCTCTTCTTCTTCTTCTTCTCTTCTCTCCTTCTTCTTCTTTCTTCCACGAATTAATTTTCTTCCTTCTTAGCTAATAAAAAGCTAAGGGAGGAAAAGAAAAAGGAAAAAAGAATAATTCTACTGACAACGGTGTTCGAGTTCTCTATATATATAATTTGATAAAGTTTTGTAGCCTCTTATCTCCTCTTCTACCACTCCACTTCTCCTTCGTGGACAAAAAAAAAAAAAAATCTCAAATAAAACTAGGAAAAAAAGAACAGTTCCCTTGGCAGCGCGGCGGCGCCTCTCACAAAAGTCGCCCGAGTATAATAATAAAAATAATTCCTTCGCCTTTCCAAAGATATTGGTTGATGACGGAGGTAGCTGGTCACTGCTCATCTTGCTTGAAGGTTTTTCTTCCTGGTTTGTCCTCCAGTGAATAAGGTCAAACATTCTTCTTCCTCCTTAGGGAGTCTGGAATCTTTGATCAAAGGCGGGTAGCTCTTTTGTTATGATTCCCACTGAGGAAATTCGGAATTTTGGGACTGATTAGGAGAGTCTCTCTCTCTCTCTCAATTTATCTCTGTTCCAAACGTTTATATATCTATATATAATAAAAGTACACACACACATACATGTATATATATATATATATATATATATATATATATATATATATATATATATATATATATAATTGATTTAATCAAGTATATATATATTAAAACCTAAGTAATTCCTGCCCTTACCAAATAATGACAAGAGCGAAACAATGCAATATAGAAAACCCCTCTAAATGATTTTCAGAAAATGAAAAAGCAGAAGGGAGAAAAGGAATACATTGAAATTCTCAGCGATTCTCAAACGAATTCCTCAAAATGAAAGGAAAATGTTCCCTGATACTGATTAGAGAAAAAAGCGGGGCAATTTTCCCCACAACGCGGAGGGTCACGGACTTTTGGCGAATGGAAGTCTTGTTCGGCAGAATTTTTCAAGACTTTTCAATATGTTCCTTTCATGGTAAGCCGATCTCATTATTTGACGTTATAATGGAAATACGAAAGACTCTCCTGCGAGTAAAAAAGAAAAAAAAAAAAAGAAAAAAAGAAAAAACCGGTTGATGTGATGGGACAAAAATCTATGTCATTCTTCTAAAATGTTATAATGAATCTTTGCAAAACATTCACATGGTTCATCATTTACAATTATGCCATTGATTCAGGACACTTGGTTAATTGGTTAATCAGTCAGCAGAATTTCGTAAAAAGGGAAAATAATTTCCAATTTACAGAAGTGCAATGAACTTTTACTTAACACAGACACCGAGTCGTAAATGCGATGGTCCGCGTAGATTATTCCGGCCTTATGCGAGGGCACACGCCCTTAGATAAGAGTGGCCCTTGAGTGATGGTCAAGTGTTGAGGAGAATAGGACGCCTGGTTTGGACAAATGGACTCAGATCAGAAATTTCTGAAAATATGTTAACAGATCAGACAAGAAACAATTGACAATCAAACCAAACGAAGTTACCATAGAAATTTTTGAAGTTTTCTGATAGATTCTCAGGAATGTTGATACGATAGACACTAACACACTCACATTCACGAACTTAGATCATCAAATAAAAGTAGAAAATAAAAGCAGAAACGGAAATAAGACGAAATATCCATTGAGGCTGATAACGAGTTGGCGAGGTCCAACGTTTTCCCTTTATGACTTCCTCTTCCACCCAGGTGGATTCGAGTGAGAGGTGAGGCCATAACCATAATGAAAAGTCCCATCCTGTTTTTTTTTTCTCGCTGTTAATGTATCGGAAACTATAGGATTCTTTCAGCATGAAATGTTCATTAGGATATCCTCACTACAGATACCTGCATTCGACTGCACAGTATTCTCAACACAAGTTTTGTTTCCAGTATTTTATTCATTATCTCTATATGAAATCAGGTGCGTCCCTCATTTCTCTCGTTCTGTATCACTTTGAAACCAATATAAATCATGTTATGTTGCTGTAGTTATTTTTTTAATGTGTTTCTCAATTTCCTTTTCCGTCATCACTGCTTTCCAAATTGGGATTGCATCATTCTTTACTTCCAAAAAGATAATATAATAATAATAATAATAATAATAATATAATAATAATAATAATAATAATAATAATAATAATAATAATAATAATAATAATAATAAGGGAGAGGACTACTAAGTATAGAGGACTGCGTCAACATCGAAAACAGAGCACTGGGGCAATATCTGAAAACCAGTGAAGACGAGTGGTAAAGAGTGCATGGGAAGAAGGACTAATAAAAGTAGACGAACGACCCAGAAATATACAGAGACAGGAGAAGGACAGACAGAACAGAGGACTGGCACAACAAACCAATGCACAGATAATACATGAGACAGACTAAAGAACTAGCCAGCGATGACACATGGCAATGGCTACAGAGGGGAGAGCTAAAGAAAGGAAACTGAAGGAATGATAACAGCGGCACAAGATCAGGCCCTAAGAACGAGATATGTTCAAAGAACGATAGACGGAAATAACATCTCTCCCATATGAGGAAGTGCGATATGAAAAATGAAAACCATAAAACCACATAGCGAGCGAATGCCCGGCACTTGCACAGAACCAGTACAAAAAGAGGCATGATTCAGTGGCAAAAGCCCTCCACTGGAGCCTGTGCAAGAAACATCAGCTACCTTGCAGTAATAAGTGGTACGAGCACCAACCTGAGGGAGTG
>NC_087219.1:59988588-60004714 GCF_015104395.2 Macrobrachium nipponense
TTTCGATGATTCGAGCCGCCCTTGAAAGATCCGATGCTGCAGCACGCGTTCGGTTTGTTTCTTGCAGTGCCGGAAACGCTCACTAACGATGTTTTCTTGAATGATTTCTAATGAGAGACGAACTTGCGTTGTCGTAGGAAAAAGACACGGTCGGTTTTGTTTCTTGAAGTTATTCACTAAACAATGATACTAAGTTGCTTGAAGATCTGTTGCTTTCGTCGTCGTTGAAGAGTTCTTATTGTTTTCTGAAGTCGCTCACTAACAATGATACTATGTTGCTTGAAGAATCTGCTGCTTCCGTCGTCGTTGACTTCTTATGATACATGATTTATTATTCTGGTTTTTCTTCGTAGGACGTTGTAGAGTTCTTCTGGTACGCTGGCACCCAAATATTAGGGCTTGTGCCTTGTATGATAAGGCGCCCTATGAGGTAATGTTAGACTAGCGATAAACTTACGCTAAGTCGGTTGGTATTGCACTTCCATCTTCAATGGAGTGTCTGGGGTTTTGTAGATCACTTACGAAGTCGGTATTATCTTTACGACGATGTGTTAAACTCATGGTTCGGTGAGGTTCTTGTAGAAAACACTAAGTATAAAAATAGATATATTCTTGAAGTTTTACATGCTGAAGATCAGATATGATTGTACAAGTCTTCTATGACGATAGCTTGATCGCTTCTGCCAATGATGATGGCTAATCCTATTCCTCTACATGATAAAGCTTAGGTAAAGAGGTACAGGTCTTCTAATGACGATAGCTAACTCTGTTCTGCTGTCTACCATCTCTGTTACAAGTTATGAAGGAACAGACAGTAGTTCGAACATATGAACATACATACAATGACATAGTTTCATACGAACACACAATCAAATGAGACACACTAGAGATCACGTAGGCCGTTTGAATTATAGGTCGGGGTAGTTGTCTCAAGCAGGGAGCTTGGACTGTTTCCAAAACAAATGAATGACCACAGATGACGGCCATGTCAACTTAGCCTACATACTTATTGTATACGTCATCTTTAGCGTCTCTAGTCTGATCACATTCCTGCAAGCAATCTGGTTGACCTCTTTAGTTTAGACTTTTATATATATGGACTAACATTCCATATTTTTATTATGTAAACACTACATATATTATATATATATATATATATATATATATATATATATATATATATATATATATATATATATATATGTTTCATTCGCCCGTTGCTATGAACAAAAGAAAAATAATAATTCTACAATTTTATTATAACGAAATGTTCCAAAAGACCCAAGATCGCGTAGAAGAAAAACTAATTATCGAAAATTAAATGACAACAATTGTAGGTATATTTGCTGACAGAAAATCCTTCCCTCTGAGAAGAGACAGAATAATCTTTACTCATAAAATTCCTTCTACGATCTGAAAGCGTAAAATAGGAAACTGTTCTTTCTGTCTTACACTATTCAATAATTCAATCTCACACTCCTAACTCTCCCTCTCTCTTGGGGGTCAGTTTGACTTCTGTGTGTAACTCGAGGTTCCAGAGTCCTAGGAACGCCTTTGACTCCCTCAGTGCCGCCGACTCTTCTTTCTGTTCAATTGTGACTCCTGATATTCGTCAGGTCTGTTCCTCGTGAGATTCAATGTGACTTTGCTCTCATCAGAACGTGATGTGACTGGGACATCTATGCCAATAAAAGGGAATATATTTCATAGAACAGCCTTAGGATGTGGCTGGCTCATATTCTTAAGGGAAACTATATTTTCAAACTAACTCGACGTTCCTAACCTCGATTCTCACGAAAAGGCGGCACATGGTGACCCTTCTTTCTGCCAGATTCATTTGAACAATAAATCATGAAGGAAGTATTTTCGACGTCAATCTTCAGGAAACTTGGTTTATAAGGAACATAAATAAAAATGATGATGTGATAAAAACAATAGATTTCTATTTCTGGAGCAAGATATGACTGTAACATCCATACCAATAAAATCAACATTCCACTGGAAGTCATGATTAGGCAACTAAATGTATTTCACAGAAACAGCCTAAGGTCACTGGGGGCACATTCTCATTGAAACGAAAGAGTCGTTGGAAGAGAAAACAGCTGTTTTGCTCAGAGGGTTTACATAGAGAATATTGAGCCTGGTCCTGCCCAAATCTCCTCCCACCCGCCTCTTCTCCAAACTACTAGATGAGAGAGAGAAAGAGAACATTGCAATCGCTCCACGAGAGAAAAGGCCTCATCATTGGGGGGGCAAAAAACATCATATTTGCATACGAATCAATGGGTGAAGAAGTCAGGCCATAAATAATCCTCATTTTTCAAAATTAAATGAGTCTCTCCTCTTCTATTAGTTTTGTCTTGTGTCTGTACTTTTTAGTCTTGCTTTCTCAGTCTTCTTTTTGTTGCAATGCATTTCCGTTTACAGGAAAAAAGAAAAAACAGGATAAAGGGAGGAAAACGAAATTCTATCCATAATAAAGAGGAAACTTGGGAGGTGGAGATAAACACACAATACGAACCGAGCGATTTCATCATAGCAGTCATTTTCGTTGCCGACAAAATCCATCTTAGGGGGAAATATTCGCGTGGTTTCTGCAGTTCTCGGGAGATAAACACCTTTAGCAGGATTACAGTTAATGAAGAGGAGATCGAGGACTCCAGTCACACTTCCAGAGGGGGTAAAAGTTCCTAAAGAATCAATTTGCCGACGATGGACGTCGTGATCGAGTGATCAGGAATTCAGGAAACGAGCCGAGTCTGTGGCTTCGTGCTGTATTTCTGGGCTATCCCCTCCCCGGTGTTTTTGGTTTTCCAGAACATAATACATGATTTTTTCCTCAATTTCAATTCTACTTTATTATAGGTTATTATAAAGGTCTGTAGAAGAAGGCAGTTACTGGCAGACAAACTACATACCTACTCGTTTCATATTAAGCCACAAATATCTCTTAACGTCTCAATTATCAGACGTTTGGTTCATGAAACGTTATCCTAAACGTTTGTGGAAATCGAGAGGAGATGAATGTCTTTCTGGTCTGATTATAAAAAATCCACATTAACAGAAAACTACTAACATTTTACTTTTATTTTCTGATGGTAAATACAATGCTGTACATCATTCATCAATGGCTACAGCTGTTGCTTCTGTGCCAGTTTTGGGAAACCAATCAATCAGTCAAGGTAACGCCCAGGGTACTTAGGATAAAGAGCGCTCCTAGAAGCGTAAAGTTTCAATCAGGGATTGAGGAAAGATTCTGGAAAGCTGGAAGGAATAATAATAATAATAATAATCAATAATAATAATAATAATAATAATAATAATAATAATAATAATAATAATAATAACTGTTTTTAAGGCATTCAATTAATATAGTCTCCTCTCTATTCGTCTCATAGATTTGTTTCCATTAACGCGTAGATGGTGTCTGAAGTTTCATAAGGACAGGAATATAAACTTTTCCTCTTGTTTTGGCTTCATTACCTCTTAAAACTAAGACAACAGGAAAACTTTATAAGTCTCTTCTTCCTCTTCCACCAATTAATTTCTCCTTCTTAGGCAAAAAAGCTAATAGGAAAAAGAAAAAGGAAAAAAGAATAATTCTACTGACAACGGTGTTCGAGTTCTCTATATATAGTTAATATTGATAAAGGTTGTAGCCTCTATCTCCTGTTTCTACCACCTTCACTTCTCCTTCGTGGACAAAAAAAAAAAAAAAAAATCTCAAACAAAACTAGGAAAAAAAGAACAGTTGCTTTGGCAGCGGCGGCGCCTCTCACAAAAGTCGCCCAAGAATAATAATAAAAATAACCTTCCTTCGCCTTTCCAAAGTTCTTATTGGTTGATGACGGAGCAGCTGGCCACTGTTCATTTCGCTGAAGGTTTTCCATCCCTGGTTTATCCTTCAGTGAATAAGGTCAAACATTCTTCTTCCTCGTTAGGGAATCTGGAATCTTGATCAAAGGCGGGTGGCTCTTTTGTTATGATTCCTACTGAGGAAATTCGGAATTTTTGGGACTGATTAATAGAGTGTCTCTCTCTCTCTCTCTCTTAATTTATCCTCTGTTCCAAACGTTTATATATCTATGTATATATAAACAGTACACACACACAACTAGTATATATAAATATATATATATATATCTATATATATATATATCTATATATATATATATATCTATATATATATATATATAAAATTGATTAATTAAGTATATATTAAAACCTTACCAAAATAATGACAAGAGCGAAACAATGCAATATAGAAAACCCCTCTAAATGATTTCAGAGAATGAAAAAGCAGAAGGGAGAAATGGAAAATACATTGAAATTTCTCAGCGATTTCTCAAACGATTCCTCAAAATGAAAGGAAAATGTTCCCTGATATCTGATTAGAGAAAAAGCGGGGCAATTTTCCCCACAACGCGGAGGGTCACGGACTTTTGGCGAATGGAAGTCTTGTTCGGCGGAATTTTCAAAACTTTTCAATATGTTCCTTTCATGGAAAGCCGATCTCATAAAAATCATTTGACGTTATAATGGAAATATGAAAGACTCTCCTACGAGGATAAAAAAAAAAAAAAAAAAAAAAAAAAACCGAGACATCTTATTATAAGATAAACACAAGAAAGACAAAGACACGATGTTCCAATAACGGTTTGATGTGATGGGACAAAAATCTATATCAGCAAAGTCATTCTTCTAAAATGTTATGATGTATCTTTGTTCATCATTTACGATGATTCCATTGATTCAGGACACTTGGTTAATTGGTTAATCAGTCAGCAGAATTTCGTAAAAAGGGTGGGAAAATAATTTCCAATTTACAGTAGTGCAATGAAGTTTTACTTAACACAGACACCGAGGTCGTTAAATGCCGATGGTCCGCGTAGATTATTCCGGCCTTATGAGAGAGCACACGCCCTTAGATAAGAGTGGCCCTTGAGTGATGGTCAAGTGTTGAGGAGAATAAGAGGCCTGGTTTGGACAAATGGACTCAGATCAGAAAATTCTGAAAATATGTTAACAGATCAGCAAGAAAACAATTGACAATCAAACCACACGAAGTTACCATAGAAATTTTTGAAGTTTTCTGTAGATTCTCAGGAAAATGATAACGATAGACACTAACACACTCACAAAAACTTAGATCATTAAATAAAAGTGGAAAAATAAAAGCAGAAACGGAAATAAGACGAAATATCCATTGAGGCTGTAACGAGTTGGCGAGGTCCAACGTTTTTCCCTTTATGTTGGGGCTGATGGATACATTCCCGGGATCAGAGTTAAAAGTTGCATCATTTTCCCCAAAAAAACCTCTGTAATGGACTTGACTTCCTCTTCCACCCAGGTGGATTCGAGTGAGGTGGTAGGCCATAACCATCATGAAAAGTCCTTTCCTGTTTTTTTTTCTCGCTGTTAATGTATCGGAAACTATAGGATCCTTTCAGCATGAAATGTTCATTGGGATATCTTCACCACAGATACCTGCATTCGACTGCACAGTATTCTCACACAGGTTTTGTTCCAGTTTTTCATTTTATTCATTATCTCTCTATGAAATCAGGTGCGTCCCTCATTTTTTTCTCTCGTTCTGTGTCACTTGAAACCAATATAAAATCATGTTATGTTGCTGTAGTTATTTTTTTAATGTGTTTCTCAATTTCCTTTTCCGTCATCACTGCTTTCCAAGTTGGGATTGCAGCATTCTCTACTTCCAAAAAGATATATAATAATAATAATAATAATAATAATAATAATAATAATAATAATAATAATAATAATAATAATAATAATAATAATAATAATAATAATATTGTTTTATTAAAAATTATCGCTGCATTAATTTTATAGAGGTTCTTCTCTATTTTTCTAATTGTAGTTTTCTCATAGTTGCTTAAACTGGTGAGCACGCACCGAAGGTTGGCATGTCGAATATCAGGAAACAATCAATGTCATTTTATTTCAACGCCTGCGGAGTTAGTTAAGATTTAAAAATCAATCTGAATTTCATACATACGAGCAATCTACTGGGCCATTCACATATCTATAAAATTATATACGTATTTATTTTCGCTCATCATCGAACATAGCAATTTATATCTCATTAATATAGTTTCCTAAAATTTTAAATTTAAGGTTTGCTGGGATTTTGAAACATGAAGGAAACCATCAGATATTAGAAGGAAATGTTTACATCACAGGGTCATCAATAAACTTTGTTGCTCATACTGCAAAGTTTGCTCTCTCTCTCTCTCTTCTCTCTCTCTCGTCTCTCTCTCTCTCTCTCTCTCTTCTCTCTCCTCTCCTCCTCTCTCTCTCTCTCCAGGTAAACTAAACCTCGTTGGTACAGGGAATTATTCACATGGAAATATTACAATTCTTCTGATATATACTTCTCGCTTTTGTTTGTAGATTCAAATCTCCCTTCTCGGGAACTATTATTTCTATATCTCTGGATGATTTAGGTATTTTCTCTTCCCTTTCTCTCCTACTTTCTCTCGGCATTCGTCAGCCATGGAAGAAAGGGAGAACGTTTCAATTATTCTTAGAAGCTATTTGGAAATCTAAACAGGAATCATGAACGAAGATTACTAATATTTCCCGTCATTAATTGATGCAGGAATTCCGACTCCTCATCTTTCAGCATTGCAAATGAATATTTATTGGTTCCTGGAGCTTCTGAATCAATAATCTTTAGTAGGAATCAGTTACTCCTTCGATGAGCCTAGGACCTAGACCTAAGACTTGTCATTTTTTTTATTGCAGCCTTGATATGAGTCGGGCCAAGCTGCAAGAGTTTCGAAAAAAGAAAGTTGGCTTCTAATTTTAAATGATTTCTTAGTATGTATATTGACATCTCATTTACTCTCGATATAAAAATACGTCAAATTTCGGCTAAAAAAATAATTAATCTTCCATTTCAGAGCAACGAACCTTTGGCGCGACTCAGCCAGGATCCTGTTTCCAGTTCCGCGACGATGAAGCAAACGTCCCAAAGACCTTCTGAGGCCAAGAAGGCTTCAAGTGGAAGGAGCAAAATAATCACACATTATGGGCCTTGAATCGTCGTCGTTCTCCTCAGAGCATTTGAAGTTTTATGTTGATTATTATTAAAAGGCTTTTCATCTCCTCGAACTCTCACAACCCAAAAGGGGGAAAGAGGAAACTCAATGGGTTCCTCACTCGGAGGAAAAGGATTAGCTAAGGAAGGAAATTCTCTCCTCTGGAGGACAAAAGGTCCTTTTGTGTTGTCCCCAAATGTCAAGACTTTCCCGGGGACTGGAGCGAAGTGGAATATGCAAATTGAATTACGATCGTTCTTTTCATAAGAAGCTTTATTAACCCTAAGAGATATATACAATATTGATATTATCTCTTTCATGATTTCCTTACGATATTACGTATTACTTGAAAGTGTGTTGTGTTCTCTGAATAGAGAATTGAGTAGTGAAGGTTATTACAATTTGTGATATATAGTGGGTGTTACTATGTTCATACATACATACATACATACACATAAATATCTAGACGAACATTCACCTTCACTAATCCATATTACGTTTTTTTTAATTATATATCTTACAAAGAATAGTTTTCCAACTTCATTACATGTTGAGGCTTTTATACCTTCACTGACTATCCCCAGCGCAGGCAGTCTCGCTTCTCACTACAAATATTTCCTCCCGGAGAGAGAGCATTATCCCTTGACCTTTGGCGGAGGAATTCGTTCTTATGTTATTCAAATGCCGGGAATAAGTCTCTCTGTCAATTGAAAAGGGATGGCATTCCTACATAGAAATATAAGTAAGAAAATGATTGCAAAATATCTTGGTGCACAGATTGATTAAATGACATGAATACCTGTGCAGGCTTTGGATATGGCCAAAAAAAAAAAAAATGATGGTGTTACATCACGAAGACATTCCTATCTCTCCCAAAATTCAAAACATTGTTACTAGATACAAGACCCACCTTTGGTCAAATTATCGTCAAAATCCACGCATAACATTTTGCGTAATCTCAGTAACGAACAGACAGGACAGACTAGCAGGCAAGCAAAGTCAAGACAAATTGAGGTGCACAAAGCAAGCCAAGAAGGACAACGGAAACAAAAGCACGCAGAGCTTTTGAAGGCACTTGGCACCTGGAAGTTTATTCCTGACGATGTTTTCTTCCTGATTCTTTCATTCCTGTTTTTTTCTCAGAAGATGAAATCTTTTATTTAACTGTTCAGTTTTTCTGGGTGGGAAGAAATCACAGGGATATTTGCTTGTAAACATATACGTATCACACACACACACACACACACACAGATATATATATATATATATATATATATATATATATATATATATATATATATATATATATTTATACGTATATATAATAACGGAGCCACCGACTCCGTTATTCTTTTGGTAGCGAAAGCCATAGCAGCAGTCACTGGGTTTTGGCAACACTTTCTCTCTCTCTCTCTCTCTCTCTCTCTCTCTCTCTCTCTCTCGACTGGCAACAGGTCTCTCTCTTTCGTCAACCTCCCTCCATTTCGTTAGGTCATCAGATAAGAGTCGGAACTACAAACATATACATTTATAAAAGCAAAGTATTAACTGAATAACTCAGATTCTTACAGGATGACTAAATGGAATGATAATTCAAAGTCCAGATAACTCAGATAACCCCCCGGTAATTAACCGTCTATTCAGTAACTAGTCAACATCATTTATCTAAAGAATTATCCCGCTCTTCTCCAATCATAGTTCCCCCCACCAGAACCACCTGTCAGGAGACAGAACATTCTGATAAGCCCAAGAACACAATCAAAAGATCACATAAAAACAGTTTATTTCTGAAATAAATATTCAAATACAATCCAGCCACACTTTGGCTAAAATAGATATAAATACACTCACCCATCTCAGCCTAGAATCTCCAAGCACTTTTCACAAAACAGAAAAAACGTTGGCAGAGCCATCCCGGCTCTTTCTCTCCCCGTAAGAGACTCTATGGTTCTGGCTAATTACATGCTATTATGAACGGACATAGCTCGTACGGACGCACGAATTCGCACCCATCGTTTCACGCCTGAAACTGCCAGAAAACCAGTTTCAAAGTCACCTCTGACGAACGCCCATAACAACAGAACGAACGTTGACCTGCTTAGGTAAGGATCACACCACCCCAAGACCTATCAGCATTTCTAAGCTGAGATGTTCTCTGTCCCCATGGGAAGCTACAAACGATGTCAAAACACGTGACATACAACAATGTCTCATACATATCATATCACATCATATTATCAGTCTTTATATGTTATATATATATATATATATATATATATATATATATATATATATATATATATATATATATTATTTATATATATATATATATATATAAAATACACCTGTCATAAAGAAAGTGAGATATATAAATGTACAAATATTCTTTGACATAACAAAACTAGAAAGTAAAATTTCGGAGGTGTCCATTATTTTTCCAGTTTGTTGGTGTTGCATTATCTTTTCCGTATATTCAAACTAATCCGATTTGTAAATATCTAACTGTCATATATACTGAAAATATATCCTTAATAAAAGCTTCAAATTGACACAGAAAGAGAAAGTGTTGGATGCACCAGATTTCATTGGGAGGATATTTGAAAAAAAAAAAAAAAAAAAAAAAAAAAAAACTAAAAGTGAAACGAAACAAACCTATGTTTAGAATATTGTGCAGTCAAATAAAGCAGGATCTCTGTTGAAGATATTCAGATGAACTTTTCACATTGAAAGGATCGTATAGTTTCAGATATATTACCTACGATAAGAAAAACAGGAAAGAACTTGTCATATCACATATGGCCTCACCTCTAACCCGAATGCATCTAGTGGAAGAGGAAGTCAAATCCACTACCAAGCATTGCAGAGTTTTACTTTTTCGGGGGAAAAGATGCAACTTTTACTTTTATCCCGGGAATGCATCTTTATCAGCTATGTGGATATTCCGTCATTTTTTTTTCTACTTGTTTTACTTGTATTTAGGCATATATGTTTGTGAATGTTTGTGATTTGCGTATATTTGCGTGTACAAGTGTGTTTTTTTTTGTAACCTTCACATTTCTGAGAAACTAGAGAAAACGTAAAATTTTCCACCGTAACTTCGTGCGGTTTGATTGACAGTTGTTTCTCGTCGGATCTGTTGACATGTTCCAGAATCATCTGGTCTGAGTTCATTTGTCCAAACCAGGCCTCTTATTCTCTCAACACTTGACCATCACTCAAGGGACGGCCCTTATACAAAGGCGTGTGCTGGCATAAGGCCTCAATAATCTCTTGACCACTGGAATGAAATGACATCAGCTTCTGAGTGACCTGATACTTATGATAAGTCCTTTTGGGCGGAAAGGATAAAAGATGTTTCTTGTAGTAATTCATAGTTATTACTAACTTGAGAAATTCTTTTCTTAAAATACATTTTCTCTAAACTTATACATCACAAATATATCTGTTTGAATGACCACGTCAGCGTCAATTAAAGGTTGTGATGTAATTCCCTTTTATAAACAGATATTTATTTAATAAAACATATATATATATATTATATATATATATATATATATATATATATATATATATATATATATATATATATATATATATATATATATATATATATATATATATATATATATATATATATATATATATATAAGTGTGTGTGTGTGTGTGTGAAGGGCAAACAGCGTGAAAGAAGGAAGACACACGAAACGGCTGAGCAGATCCAAAGAAGAAAAGACGACCATTAATTTTATCTCCAACGACCAGATGAACCGTTACTCTTTCTTCTTCTCTTTACTGACGACGGAAGAAGCGAAAATGGATCTCCTCTTTATCGTATCTCGTTTCATTCTCCTCCTCACTTGATGATCAAGATGATTGATTTACTTAGTTTTTTCTGATGATTCCTTTGCTGCGGGATCAAAAGAAGGTGGAAGACGGTTTCTTCAGTTCTCAGCCGAAATTGCAAACATAAAAACTAATTACAGATATACTTTTAAGGTATATCTTAATTCCTCTTTGAAGATGAATGCAATGGAAGGAATGCATAGAATTACTTTTCTAACTGACAGGCCACCTGCAGCAATTTCTATCCAGAAAATATAAATGATCCGAGGCGGCCCTTATGCCAGCAACAGGTTCCTTACCCTAAAGGCGACCCCTTAATATAGACGACTAAACCATTAGGATGCCTGAAATGGACCTTCGGTTCCTTCCTAAATCAAGAAAGGCCAGATAATGGACAATTTAAATACCCCTAAACATCGTAGTAGCAGCATAAAAGGTCGAATTCCAAAAGATATATCATAGAATTATCAGCCTAACGAACATCACTACTGAGGATGTCTTGCAATTGGAACTTCTTCAGAGTTCAAGCGAAGATACAATGCATCACTACCCTGATACTATTCTCCTTTTGCTTTCCAATAAATTTCAATGAATATTGATTTATTCATTTATTTATTTCTTATGTTTTCATGCGAGGTCTCTTCCCAATGAACACCATAATATTCTTCGGAAGCTTCTTGAATTTCGAGTAATGGTCCTTGTGGGGGTCCTGTTCCATATTATGAATACGGTTTCATCTTCTGAATAATAATAATAATAATAATAATAATAATAATAATAATAATAATAACTAATAATAATAATAATAATTTCTTGTCGAAAGGAATCTCGGGAAAGGAATACAAGCATGTTTTTGTCCTTGCGTGCTTGAAGTGCATGCAATTCGAATTACCAAGACAATTATCTGTCCATGCTTGCATGCTTTCCTCTCCTTTGTTCCTGTTCCACAAAAGGGAACGGAACAGAGAGAGTTCCAATGGTTCTCTCTCGCGGAACAACAGAACGAGACGAACGAGGCCTCATTCCTTTACTTGACCGACTGTTTGCGTGAATAATTTTCTCTGAATTAAAGTAACCTATTTATCTTTTAATATTTCAAATATCATCATAATAACAGACTGCTTGCATGATTAAGCTGATAAAATCTGTCGCATAAATGATCCAGATTTCGTATCACAGTCATCAAAGGGAATAAACATCAATTATAAACACGAATGACATCACGGAGATCTCTGGAAATGTAACGCTAAGTAATTAGAACGAAATGACGATTCCCAGAGACTGATATTGAAAGGACTCTTTCATTAAATAGTCTAAAATAACAAGAAAATATAAATTTTAATCCAAAGCTTTGCGATTCCAGAGAAGCAATGTCATGTCTTCAGGAACCCAAAGTCAAGTTCAAGGATGTGAAATCGAACAAGTTTTAATCCTAATAATTACGATTTTAATGAAGTAATGATAATGTCCTCAGTCACCCCAAATGAAAGTCATGTATTCGGATATGTACCGTCATGGAATGAGTGGAAATGATAATAATGACAGCTCGTTACAATGTCAGAAAAATCCTCCTACAAAGACGCCTTTTCAGAGCAGCTTTTTAAATCTGAAGAGAAAAAGGCCCAGAAATACAATTAGGAGGTTTAGGAGGGAACACATGATTACCACGACCTCTCTCTCTCTCTCTCTCTCTCTCTCTCTCTCTCTCTCTCTCTCTCTCCTTCTGTCATTAACTGGATTGGACTTAAGGATCGTTCAAGTCAGGTTGGGCGGGGAATTGCATTTCCGAGGTAGGAAAGAGAGGAAGAGAGATGTTGCCAAACTTTCTCAGTTTCCTCACAAGAGGGCGTGTGATCATCGTCGTAGTGCCTCTCTCTCTCTCTCTCTCTCTCTCCCCTGGGATTTTGGCTCATCCTATTGCCTAATTAGGGGTGGGGTCATTAATCTCTCAGTGCCTATATTAGCTGCTAATTGAGCCATCCATCTAATGCTTATGCGCCAGAAATCACCTTCAGAGTTTGAAGCGAAAATAAAGTCAGATAAAAACTATTGATTCTGAAAGGACACAAAAGGAAGCAGAGTTTCATATTGGAGCGAATTAATTAAATAATGAACTGCATTTGTATTATTCAGGATGTAAAATATTGTGAATGTATTCAACTTGACCTGGCTCTGACCTGTGATGCTATAAAGGGGGGTCCACAATTCAAGAAAAACAGGACAAAAACCTACGTTGGTAACTTATTGTAGATTTATAACAAACATGCTGAAAACGTGGCAACAATAATAAACGGCATCTCTTTGTATACATATCACTACATAGAATGCTATTGTAATACATATTACATACATGTTGAAAACATGTGAACAACCATAAGTAGCAACTTATATACACATACTGCGAAAAATGTTGAAAATATGTCAGCGACTGTAGTAGCATCTTATCATATACTTAACACAAACCATGTTGAAAAACATGTCAACAACCATAAGAAGGCATATTTAGAATACATATTACAAAATAGTTGAAAACAGGTTAACAACCGCCGTAAATGGCTTGTTATTGTATATATTAATGCCAAAAAAACATATTGCAAATATGTCAATGGGCATAAGTGGCATTTTATCATATACATAATTATCACAAACATTTTTGCCACCAGCAGAAAAAGAAAAAAATCCAGAGCGAAATCCAAGAACAATTTGAGAAAAAATAACATTTCATCAAAAAGACTAAGATCTTATCCGGGGAAATGTGATGCCATTAACAGCGCCACTTTTCAAATTAAAGGGAAAGACTTTATTTTTATTCCTTCTTTTTAATCTTAGTTGATGAAAATATCCTGGGAAATGAAATTCATATTCATATCCTCTTCCTGGAAATGAGCATAACTGGCAGGTTTACTTCTGCTATTCTTCATAATCTTGGCGCTGGAAATATTATGAGTTTTTTCATAAGCTTCAGTATTTGAAGTTTAGTCTCGATAATTGCCCATTAAGATTCACCCCCTTTTTTATTCCAGGTTTGTTGACGATACGTTCGGCCTCTTTAAAAGTGAATATGAAGTTGACCTCTTCGTAGAATATGCCAATGCAATACATCGAGCATAAAGTTTACGGTCGAAAAAGAGGCGAACGACCGTCTACCATTCCCTGGACGTTTTAGTTTTCAGAGAAAACGACTGTTTTAATACCACGATTTTTAGGAAGAAAAACTTTTACTGGACTTGGTACCAACTTTTATAGCTCCTGTTTTATGAATTTTAAGTCCAATTCTGTTTCTACCCTTCTCCACCGAGCACTTGTCCTTACGTCAAACTGGGTCCTTTTCCATAACGAAATAACTCTTTTAATTGACTTTTTTAACAATAACTGTTTCCCTGCTAAGCAATTTATAGGAAATTAGATCACCTACTGAAAAAACATTTCATTGTTAAACCAAAAGTTTTAACTGTCCCTAAAATGAAGTTCTATGCATGCTTTCCATTTACTCATGACATTAAATTTCACAAAAAGTTCACAGAAATCATTCAGGAACATTTTCATGCCATAAACGTAAAATTAATCCTAAGAACCCTTTCACCATCGGTTCCCTCTTTACCTCAAAGGAGCGATTATCGCCTTATATGTCCTCTGGTGTTATTTATCAATATACTTGCCCTGAAAGTCAAACAGGGACCTATGTGGGATCCACCAGCAGACTCCTTAAGGTGTGTATCGATTCTCATCGTGGCATAAGCTTCCGTACTGGCAGCAGGATTGCAAACCCAGAACACTCCAATATTAGAAATCACTCCAAAATATGTAAAACATATTTTTGTATTTTAGGCCATACCACCAACCCGCACGACCTTGTTATTCTAGAATCGCTCTTTATTAAACAACTTGTTCCGACGTTGAACACCCCATACGTCTTCCTCCCCTCTGTATTTGTCTTCACTTGTGTTGTTTATTTGTTTTTATGTTTACGTTTAGTTTAACGTTGTCACTCCTCTAGGTCGGTCCTTAACTTCTTGTTCTGTAACTGTTCACTGCTGCTTTCAATCTTTTGTCAAATTTTGCTTGTTTTATGTTCAATTATATTTCATTTTAATGTATGTCCTTTTAATAATTTAACTTTCTTAATTTTAATGTGTATATCTTGTACTCTCTCTCTCTCTCTCTCTCCTCTCCTCTTCTTCTCTCTCTCTCTCTCTCTCTCTCTCTATAATCCCTTTTTTTCTTTTATATTTCGTATTCCTAACTCATTCTACCATTTCAGAATAAAACCATAAAGAGAATATAAAGAATCAGAAGACATTCAAGAGTTAGAAATGACACCATAAAGGAAATGACTTTATTCCACTTGAAAATGAGATAATGATGAAGGGTAGATGGAGATGGCTTGGACATGTCCGTCTCCCTACCCTTGTGAGAAGGGTCCTTGGCAGTGTCACCTGGGGACCTTCCTGGGGACCCCAGGAGAGTTGAGGAAGAATACCCAAACCCAATTGGAGATAGAGAGAGTTATGAGAAGGGAGGCTGGAGAGTAGTGGAGATTTGTGGAAGACAAAGCACAGGGAAGAAAGAAGTGAGTGGCGCAATGTCACGGTGGCTATTTGTCTCTCGGAGAGTGAGTGACGATGATGATGATGATATATAGAATATAGAATTTGGGCCAAATGCCAAGGATTGGAACCTATGAGGTCAATCACCGCTGAAACGGAAATTAACACAAAAGGTCTGAAAGCTGTAACAGGAGATACCTTTGGCAGTTGTACTCTGACCCTAGGGGACACTGCAAAGAACCTCAAGTAATGCCTACAGTGCACTGCCTAAGGTACACTGATGGCACTACCCATAGAGAGAGATTATGGTGAAATGGAGTTTAATGAGGAATATATATATTAAAATATTTTACACAAAAAAAAAAGTGTTAAAAGTAAAAGGAGGGAAGAAGAAAATTATAAAGAGTTGAAAATGTAAAATTAAAGTTACTTTTACCAAGAAATGTGACTAACTGAAAAGGAAGAAATATAATTCCTCTCAACTGAATTATTTTTCTTCAGGCAAATTGGGACGAAATAGAAGCGCTAATCTTTTCCCATTATTAAGATAAAAAAGTAAACAACAAGACCAAATTTCCTTCGTAACCTTCATCTCCAACTTTCCTCTTTCAAAAAAGGAAAAAGAAAAATTGAATCAAGCTCGAGAATTTAAATTAGACTTAGAAGGAGCGG
>NC_087219.1:60005214-60017714 GCF_015104395.2 Macrobrachium nipponense
AATCATCACCCAACTTGACCCCGTCAAAATGAAACACAAAATAATCAGGCGTTGTAGCAGCAGAGGCAGAATATATCAAGAGACAAAATAAATTAAGATGAAGAATATATTCATTTGCAGAATACTTCAGATACAGAATACATCATCAGAATACATCATGATACAGAATACAACAAGCTCAGAATAAATCAAGATCAGAAGACATAAATTAAGATGAAGAATCTATTCTTTGCAGAATACTTCAAGATACGAATACATCATAGAATACACTGATACAGAATACAACAAGCTAACAGAAAAAAATAAATCAAGTCCAGAAGACAACTACAGATACTCATGATCGAATACAGAGAAAATACTTTTATTTATTAGAAGAACAGGTGGTAATATTCCATTTCCAGAAGGAGGACCGAAGGGCCCTTCAAATTCCTGAGTGTTTCGTGTGGACCCTAAGTCTTAGTAGACGTCCCTAGGAGAGAGAGAGAGAGAGAGAGAGAGAGAGAGAGAGAGAGAGAGAGAGAGAGAGAACCATTAATCTGTCGAATGACCATAAATTGACGATTCCCTTTTCCAATGACCCGAGTTTATGGAGAACTTTCTGTTTCGGTGAATAATAATAATTCAATTCATCCCCGTCATTCATTCCTCCTCATTAACCTCCTTCCGGGTTAAGTTTGTTGTACAATTTGTCTCTCTTAATATATCTCGTTAATTCTTGTTGTGGAAAAAGTCTGAATTCATAAATATAAATCTCAAATGAGAATGGATTGGAGAGGGTCCTTGCTATAATGGGATTCAGAAGAGGTAGACAGCTGAAGAATATATATACATACATATATATATATATATATATATATATATATCTATATATATATATATATATATATATATATATATATATAGTTTCATTTGCCCGTTTGCTATGAACAAAAAGAAATAATAATTCTACAATTTTATTATAACGAAATGTTTCCAAAGACCCAAGATCGCGAAGAAGGAAAACTAATTATCTAAAATTAAATGACAACAATTGTAGGTATTTGCTGACAGAAAAGTCCCTTCCCTCTGAAGAAGAGACACAGAATAATCTTTACTCATAAAATTCCTTCTACGACTGAAAGCGTAAAATAGGAAACTGTTCTTTCTGTCATACACTATTCAATAATTCAATCTCACACTCTTAACTCTCTCCCTCTCTCTTGGGGTCAGTTTGACTTCTGTGTGTAACTCGAGGTTCCAGAGTCCTAGGAACGCCTTTGACTCCCTCAGTGAGGCCGACTCTTCTTTCTTGTTCAGTTGTGACTCCTGATATTCGTCAGGTCTGTTCCTCGTGAGATTCAATGTGAGTTTGCTCTCATCAGAACGTGATGTGACTGGGACATCTATGCCAATAAAAGGGAATATATTTCATAGAACAGCCTTAGGATGTGGCTGGCTCATATTCTTAAGGGAAACTATATTTCCAAACTAACTCGACGTTCCTAACCTCGATTCTCACGAAAAGGCGGCACATGGTGACCCTTCTTTCTGCCAGATTCATTTGAACAATAAATCATTAAGGAAGTATTTTCGACGTCAATCTTCAGGAAACTCGGTTTATAAGGAACATAAATAAAAATGATGATGTGATAAAAACAATAGATTTCTATTTCTGGAGCAAGATATGACTGTAACATCCATACCATTAAAATCAACATTCCACTGGAAGTCATGATTAGGCAACTAAATGTATTTCACAGAACAGCCTCAGAAGGTCACTGGGTGACATTCTTATTGAAACGAAAGAGGCGTTGGAAGAGAAAACAGCTGTTTTGCTCAGAGGGTTTTGCATAGAGAATATTGAGCCTGGTCCTGCCCAAATCTCCTCCCACCCGCCTCATCTCCAAACTACTAGATGAGGGAGAGAGAACGAGAACATTGCAACCGCTCCACGAGAGAAAAGGCCTCATCATTGGGGGGAAAATCTCTCATTTGCATATGAATTAATGGGTGAAGAAGTCAGGCCATAAATAATCCTCATTTTCAAAATTAAATGAGTCTCTCCTCTTCTCTTAGTTTTGTCTTGTCTCTGTACTTTTAGTATGCTTTCTCATTCTTCTTTTTGTTGCAATGCATTCCGTTTACAGGAAAAAAGAAAAAACAGGATAAAGGGAGGAGAACGAAATTCTATCCATAATAAAGAGGAAACTTGGAGGAGGAGAATGAAAAAACACAATTTTGAACCGAGCGATTTCATCATAGCAGTCATTTTCATTGCCGACAAAACCCATCTTGGGGGAAAAATTCGCGTGGTTTCTGCAGTTCTCGGGAGAGAGAGAGAGAGAGAGAGAGAGAGAGAGAGAGAGAGAGAGAGAGAGAGAGAGAGAGGTGCACGATTACAACTTTAACAGGATTATTAATTACAGTTAATGAAGAGGAGATCGAGGACTCCAGTCACACTTCCAGAAGGGGTAAAAGTTCCTAAGAGTCAATTTGCCGACGATGGACGTCGTGATTCGAGTGATCAGGAATTCGGGAAACGAACCGAGTCTGTGGCCTTCGTGCTGTATCTGGCTATCCCCTGGTTTTGGTTTTCCAGAACATAATACATGATTTCCTCTTCCAATTCTACTTTATTATAGTTATTATAAAGGTCTGTGAAGAAGGCAGTTACTGGCAGACAAACTACATACCTACTCGTTTCATATTAAGCCACAAATATCTCTTAACGTCTCCAATTATCAGACGTTTGTTCATGAAACGTATCCTAAACGTTTGTGGAAATCGAGAGGAGATGAGATGTCTTTCTGGTCCGATTATAAAAAATCCACATTAACAGAAACTACTATCATTTTACTTTTATTTTCTGATGGTAAATACAATGCTGTACACCATTCATCAATGGCTACAGCTGTTGTTTCTGTGCCAGTTTTGGGAAACCAATCAATCAGTCAAGGTAAGCCCAGGGTACTTAGGATAAAGAGCGCTCCTTGAATCGTAAAGTTTCAATCAGGGATTGAGGAAAGATTCTGGAAAGCTGGAATAATAATAATAATAATAATAATAATAATAATAATAATAATAATAATAATAATGAATAATGATGATAATATAATAATAATAATAATAATAATAATAATAATAATAATAATAATAATAATAATAATAATAATAACTGTTTTTTAAGGCATTCATTAATATAGTCTCCTCTCTATTCGTCTCATAGATTTGTTTCCATTAACGCGTAAGATGGTGTCTGAAGTTTCATAAGGACAGGAATATAAACTTTTCTTTCCTCTGTTTTGGCTTCATTACCTCTTAAAACTAAGACAACAGAAAACTTTATAAGTCTCTCTTCCTTCTTCCTTCCACCAATTAATTTCTCCTTCTTAGGCAAAAAAGCTAATAGGAAAAAGAAAAAGGAAAAAAAAGAATAATTCTACTGACAACGGTGTTCGAGTTCTCTATATATAGTAATATTGATAAAGTTTGTAGCCTCTTATCTCCTGTTCTACCACTTCACTTCTCCTTCGTGGACAAAAAAAAAAAAAAATCTCAAACAAAACTAGGAAAAAAAGAACAGCTTTGGCAGCGGCGGCGCCTCTCACAAAAGTCGCCCAAGAATAATAATAATAAAAAATAATTCCTTCGCCTTTCCAAAGTTCTTATTGGTTGATGACGGAGGCAGCTGGCACTGTTCATTTCGCTGAAGGTTTTTCCTCCTGTTTATCCTTCATGAATAAGGTCAACATTCTTCTTCCTCGTTAGGGATCTGGAATCTTGATCAAAGGCGGGTGGCTCTTTTGTTGATGATTCCTACTGAGGAAATTCGGAATTTTGGGACTGATTAAGAGAGTGTCTCTCTCTCTCTCTCTTAATTTATCTCTGTTCCAAACGTTTATATATCTATGTATATATAAACAGTACACACACACACAAGTAGTATATATATATATATATATATATATATATATATATATATATTATATATATATATATATATATATATATATATATATATATATATTTATATATATATATATATATATATATATATATATATATATATATATATATATATATATATATATATATATATATATATATATTTATATAAAATTGATTAATTAAGTATATATTAAACCTTACCAAAACTAATGACAAGATCGAAACAATGCAATATAGAAAACCCCTCCTAAATGATTTCAGAGAATGAAAAAGCAGAAGGGAGAAAATGAAAATACATTGAAATTCTCAGCGATTTCTCAAACGATTCCTCAAAATGAAAGGAAAATGTTCCCTGATATCTGATTAGAGAAAAAGCGGGGCAATTTTCCCCACAACGCGGAGGGACACGGACTTTTGGCGAATGGAAGTCTTGTTCGGCAGAATTTTCAAGACTTTTCAATATGTTCCTTTCATGGAAAGCCGATCTCATCATTGACGTTATAATGAAAATATGAAAGACCCTCCTACGAGTAAAAAAAAAAAAAAAAAAAAAAAAAAACGAGACATCTTATTATAAGATAAACACAAGAAAGACAAAGACACGATGTTCCAATAACGGTTGATGTGATGGGACAAAAATCTATATCAGTATCAGCAAAGTCATTCTTCTAAAATATTATGATGAATCTTTGCAAAACATTCACATTGTTCATCATTTACGATGATTCCATTGATTCAGGACACTTGGTTAATTGGTTAATCAGTCAGCAGAATTTCGTAAAAAGGGAAAATAATTTCCAATTTACAGTAGTGCAATGAAGTTTTACTTAACACAGACACCGAGGTCGTTAAATGCCGATGGTCCGCGTAGATTATTCCGGAATTATGAGAGAGCACACGCCCTTAGATAAGAGTGGCGTTTGAGTGATGGTCAAGTGTTGAGGAGAATAAGAGGCCTGGTTTGGACAAATGGACTCAGATCAGACAATTCTGAAAATATGTTAACAGATCAGACAAGAAACAATTGACAATCAATCCACACGAAGTTACCATAGAAATTTTGAAGTTTTCTGTAGATTCTCAGGAAAGTGATACGATAGACACTAACACACTCACATTCACAAACTTAGATCATCAAATAAAAGTAGAAAATAAAAGCAGAAACGGAAATAAGACGAAATATCCATTGAGGCTGTTAACGAGTTGGCGAGGTCCAACGTTTTCCCTTTATGTGGGGCTGATGGATACATTCCCGGGATCAGTGTTAAAAGTTGCATCATTTTCCCCCAAAAAACCTCTGTAATGGACTTGACTTCCTCTTCCACCCAGGTGGATTCGAGTGAGAGGTGAGGCCATAACCATAATGAAAAGTCCTTTCCTGTTTTTTTTCTCGCTGTTAATGTATCGGAAACTATAGGATCCTTTCAGCATGAAATGTTCATTGGGATATCTTCACCACAGATACCTGCATTCGACTGCACAGTATTCTCAACACAGGTTTTGTTCCAGTTTTTTATTTTATTCATTATCTCTCTATGAAATCAGGTGCGTCCCTCATTTCTCTCGTTCTGTATCACTTTGAAACCAATATAAATCATGTTATGTTGCTGTAGTTAGTTTTTTTATATGTGTTTCTCAATTTCCTTTTCCGTCATCACTGCTTTCCAAGTTGGGATTGCATCATTCTTACTTCCAAAAAGATATATAATAATAATAATAATAATTAATAATAATAATAATAATAATAAATAATAATATATAGCAGAGACTCAAGGCGATACTCAAGTCAAAACTTAACGCCGAAATATGATAAAAGCCATAAACACATGGGCAGTGCCAGTATCAGATACAGCGCAGGAATAGTGGAATGGACAAAGGCAGAACTCCGCAGCATTGATCAGAAAACCAGGAAACAAATGACAATACACAAAGCACTACACCCAAGAGCAAATACGGACAGACTATACATAACACGAAAGGAAGGAGGGAGGAGGACTACTAAGTATAGAGGACTGCGTCAACATCGAAAACAGAGCACTGGGGCAATATCTGAAAACAGTGAAGACGAGTGGCTAAAGAGTGCATGGGAAGAAGGACTATTAAAAGTAGACGAAGACCCAGAAAATATACAGAGACAGGAGAAAGACAGAAAGAACAGAGGACTGGCACAACAAACCAATGCACGGACAATACATGAGACAGACTAAAGAACTAGCCAGCGATGACAATTGGCAATGGCTACAGAGGGGAGAGCTCAAGAAGGAAACTGAAGGAATGATAACAGCGGCACAAGATCAGGCCCTAAGAACCAGATATGTTCAAAGAACGATAGACGGAAATAACATCTCTCCCATATGTAGGAAGTGCAATACGAAAAAGAAAACCATAAACCACATAGCAAGTGAATGTGCCCGGCACTTGCACAGAACCAGTACAAAAAGAGGCATGATTCATGGCAAAAGCCCTCCACTGGAGCCTGTGCAAGAAACATCAGCTAACTTGCAGTAATAAGTGGTACGAGCACCAACCTGAAGGAGTGATAGAAAACGATGAGGCCCCAAAGATCCTCTGGGACTATGGTATCAGAACGGATAGGGTGATACGTGCAAACAGACCAGACGTGACGTTGATTGACAAAGTCAAGAAGAAAGTATCACTCATTGATGTCGCAATACCATGGGACGACCAGAGTTAAGAAGATAAAGAGAGGGAAAAAATGGATAAGTATCAAGATCTGAAAATAGAAATAAGAAGGATATGGGATATGCCCAGTGGAAATCGTACCCATAATCATAGGAGCACTAGGCACGATCCCAAGATCCCTGAAAAGGAATCTAGAAAAACTAGAGGCTGAAGTAGCTCCAGGACTCATGCAGAAGAGTGTGATCCTAGAAACGGCACACATAGTAAGAAAGTGATGGACTCCTAAGGAGGCAGATGCAACCCGGAACCCCACACTATAAATACCACCCAGTCGAATTGGAGGACTGTGATAGAGCAAAAAAAAAAAAAAAAAAAAAAAAAAAAAACAAAAAAAAAAAAAAAAAAAAAATAATAATAATAATAATAATAATAATATTTGTTTTATTAAAAATTATCGCTGCATTAATTTTATAGAGGTTCTTCTCTATTTTTCTAATTGTAGTTTTCTCATAGTTGCTTAAACTGGTGAGGCAACGTACCGAAGTTGGCATGTCGAATATCAGGAAACAATCATGTCATTTTATTACACGCCTGCGGAGTTAGTTAAAATAAAAATTTAAAAATCAATCTGAATTTCATACATACGAGCAATCTACTGGGCCTCCATTCACATATTTATAAAATTATATACGTATTTGTTTTCGCTCATCATCGAGCATAGCAATTTGTATATCATTAATAAAGTTTCCTAAAATTTTAAATTTAAGGTTGCTGGGGATTTTGAAACACGAAGGAAACCATCAGATATTAAAAGGAAATGTTTACATCGTCCATTTACTTCACAGGGTCATCAATAAAACCTTGTTTGCTCATACTTCAAAGTTTCTCTCTCTCTCTCTCTCTTCTCTCTCTCTACTCTCTCTCTCTCTCTCTCTCTCTCTCTCTCTCTCTGCGAGTATTTCAGACCATAATGTCATAGAATTAACAGTTACATTCAAAGCAAGTGAAAATAGAGATAAGCAAGAAATGAAAAAGTGGGAAGGATATGGAAAATACAAACTTCTACAGTAAAAATATAAAAATGGTCAGAAATTAATGAAGAATTAAACAAAGATTGGGATAACATTTTGCGTAAGTGATGACATAAGGGTAAATACGGAGATATTATATAAAATATTGGAGAAAATAGTGGAAAAATATATACCGAAGAAGAAAAGTAAACATCATTTCATTCATGCATACCAAGAGACAGAAGGATCTTGTTCCAGAAAATCAGAAAGTGGAAAAAAGGTCTTGCAAAAGAAAAAAATGCATGGAAAGTTATAGAACTAAAAAGTAAGATAGAAAATGCAGAACAAAGATTATACAATCAAAAGAAAATGAAAAACGGGACTTGGAAGAAAAAACCCTATTAAATATCAAGCAAAACCCCAAACTATTATACTCATATGCGAAGAAGATGAATAAAAGAAGAATAGAAGTAGGCCCTCTGAGAATTGAAGGGAGATTAACGAATGAAAAAAAGGAAATTTGCAACATACTGGCAGAACGATATAAGAGAGAATCAACCCCTAGAATAGATAATGAAGATAATGATATAGAAGTAAGGGAAGAAAATAGTGATATTTAGCTGACATAGAAATTAATGAAGCTGATATTGTTGGCAGGCAATTAATGAAATTAAAAATGGAGCTGCTGCAGGGCCGGATGGAGTCCCTGCTATTTTGTTAAAGAAAGTAGTTCATTCTATCGCAAAGCCACTTGCAATATTATTAAGACAAGTGTAGATACAGGCAAGATTTATGATGAGCACAAATTAGCATATATCACCCCTACTTTCAAAAGTGGATCAAGACTAGAGGCAAGTAATTATAGGCCTGTGAGTCTAACATCACATATTATGAAAGTGTATGAAAGGGTAATGAAGAAAAATATTATGAAACATTTAATAAAAAATAATTTGTTTAAATATAGGACAACACGGTTTTTTCGTACCCGGAAAAAGTACACAAACCCAACTGTTAGTCCACCGTGAGAACATATTCAAAAATATGAAAAGCGGAAATGAAACAGATGTGGTTTATCTAGACTTTGCAAAAGCTTTTGAAAAAGTAGACCATAATATATTAGCAAAGAAAATTAGAAAACACAATATCGTAGATAAGTAGGAAGATGGTTAAAAGAATTTTTACACAACAGAAAACAGATAGTTATTGCAAACGATGAGAAATCGGATGAAACCAAGGTAATATCCGGTGTGCCACAAGGTACGGTGCTAGCTGCAATATTGTTTGTTATTATGATTGAAGACATAGACAGTAATGTTAAGGATTCGGTAGTGAGTAGTTTCGCTGATGACACAAGAATAAGTAGAGAAATTACTTGTGATGAAGATAGGAACGCTCTACAAAGAGACCTTAACAAAGTATATGATTGGGCAGAGGTAAATAGGATGGTATTTAACTCTGATAAATTTGAATCAATAAATTATGGAGACAGAGAAGGAAAGCTATATGCATATAGGGGACCTCCTAATAATGAGGCAATCACAAATAAGGAAGCAGTTAAATTGACCTGGTGTGATGATGAATAGGAACATGTTATGCAATGATCAAATAGCAATTCTGTTGGCAAAATGTAAAGCAAAAATGGGAATGTTGTTACGGCACTTCAAAACTAGAAAAGCTGAACACATGATTATGCTTTATAAAACATATGTTCGTAGTCCACTTGAATATTGCAATATGATATGGTACCCACACTATCAAAAGGATATTGCACAAAATAGAGAGTGTACAAAGGTCCTTTACAGCTAGAATAGAAGAAGTTAAGGACCTAGACTACTGGGAAAGACTACAATCCTTAAAATTATATAGTTCTAGAAAGGAGAAGAGAACGCTACATGATAATTCAGGCATGGAAACAGATAGAAGGAATAACAGAAAATATCATGGAACTAAAAATATCAGAAAGAGCAAGCAGAGGTAGATTAATAGTGCCCAAAACTATACCAGGAAAAATAAGGAAAGCACACAGGACATTAATCCACTACGCACCAGCATCGATAATGCAGCGTCTATTCAATGCGTTGCCAGCTCATCTGAGGAATATATCAGGAGTGAGCGTAGATGTGTTTAAGAATAAGCTCGACAAATATCTAAACTGCATCCCAGACCATCCAAGATTGGAAGATGCAAAATATACCGGAAGATGTACTAGCAACTCTCTGGTAGACATTAGAGGCGCCTCACACTGAGGGACATGGGGCAACCCGAACGAAACTGTAAGGTCTGTAAGGTAAGGTCTCTCTCTCTCCAGGTAAACTAAACCTCGTTGGTACAGGGAATTATTCACCTAGGAAATATTACAATTCTTCTGATATATACTTCTCGCTTTTGTTTGTAGATTCAAATCTCCCTTCTCGGGAACTATTATTCAATAGCTCTGGATGATTTAGGTATTTTCTCTTCCCTTTCTCTCCTACTTTCTCTCGGCATTCGTCAGCCATGGAAGAAAAGAACGTTCAATTATTCTTAGAAGCTTTTTGGAAATCTAAACAGGAATCATGAACGAAGATTGCTAATATTTCCCGTCATTAATTGATGCAGGAATTCCGACTCCTCATCTTTCAGCATTGCAAATGAATATTTATTAGTTCCTGGAGCTTCTGAATCAATAATCTTTAGTAGGAATCAGTTTCTCCTTCGATGAGCCTAGGACCTAGACCTAAGACTTGTATTTTTTTATTGCAGCCTTGATATGAGTCGGCCGAGCTGCAAGAGTTTCGAAAAAAGAAAGTTGGCTTCTAATTTTAAATGATTTATTAGCTATGTATATTGACATCTCATTTACTCTCGTAATAAAAATCACAACTTCGAATTTCGGCTAAAAGAATAATTAATCTTCCATTTCAGAGGCAACGAACCTTTGGCGCAACTCAGCCAGGATCCTGTTTCCAATTCCGCGACGAAAGAGAAAAGGAAACCAATAATTAATCATTTTCGATGAAGCAAACGTCCCAAAGACCAACTGAGGTAAAAAAGGCTCCAAGTGAAAGAAGCAGAATAATCACACCTTCGTAGGCCTTGAATCGTCGTCGTCGTCCTCCTCAGAGCATTTGAAGTTTTATGTTTTATTATTAAAAGGCTTTTCATCGAACTCACTCACAACCCAAAAGGGAGAGAGGAACGCAATGGGTTCCTCACTCGGAGGAAAGGAGCTAAGAAAATTCTTTCCTCTGGAGGACAAAAGGTCCTTTTGTGTTTTTTTTTTCCCCAAATGTCAAGACTTTCTCGGGGACTGGAGCGAAGTGGAATATGCAAATTGAATTACCATCGTTCTTTTCATAAGAAGCTTTATTAACCCTAAGAAATATAGTATACAATATCTTATTATTATCTCTTTCATGATTTCCTTACGATATTACTTATTACTTGAAAGTGTGTTGTGTTCTCTGAATAGAGAATTGAGTAGTGAAGGTTATTACAATTTGTGATATATAGTGGGTGTTACTATGTTCGTACATACATACCATACACTTAAATATCTAGACGAACATTCACCTTCACTAATCCATATTACTGCTTTTTAATTATATATATTACAAAGAATAGTTTTTCCAACTTCATTACATGTTGAGGCTTTTATACCTTTACTGACTATCCCCAGCGCAGGAGGTATCGCTTCTCACTACAAATATTTCCTCCCGGAGAGAGAACATTATTCCCTCACCTTTGGCGGAGGAATTCGCTCTTCTGTTATTAAAATGCCGAGAATAAGTCTCTGTCAATTGAAAAGCGATGCATTCCTTCATAGGAAATATAAGTAAGAAAAAGATTGCAAAATATCTTAGTGCAAAGAATGATAAATGACATGAATACCTGTGCAGGCTTTGGATATGGTAAAAAAAAAATGATGGTGTTACATCACGAAGACAAAATTAGGGCTGAGTAAACTGCCCTCCACATACCATGCTCTCTTTCCCAGAAGTGACATTCCTATCTCTCCCAAAATTCAAACACTTTGTTACTAGATACAAGACCCACCTTTGGTCGAATTATAGTCAAAATCCACGCATAACATTTTGCGTAATCTCAGTAACGAACAGACAGACAGACAGCCAGATAGACAGACAGACAAACAAAGTCAGACAAATTGCAGAGCACTAAAGCAATTATAAAAAGGACAACGGAAACAAAATCACGCAGAGCTTTTGAAGGCACTTGGTACCTGGAAATTTATTCCTGACGATGTTTTCTTCCTGTACCTTTCATTCCTGTTTTTGTTTTTTCTCAGGAGATGAAATCTTTTATTTAACTGTTCAGTTTTCTGGAAGAAATCACAGGAATATTTGCTTGTAAACATATATGTATACGTACATACACACACACACACACACACACACACACACACACACACACACATATATATATATATATATATACATATATATATATATATATATATATATATATATATATATATATATATATATATATATATATATATATATATATATATATATATTATAATATATGTAAATAACGGAGCCACCGTCTCCGTTATCCTTTTAGGTAGCGAAAGCCATAGCGGCAGGCACTGGGCTTTGGCAACACTTTCTCTCTCTCTCTCTCTCTCTCTCTCGACTGGCAACAGCTCTCTCTCTTTCGTCAACCTCCCTTCCATTTCATTAGTCATCAAATCAGAGTCGGAACTACAAAAATATACATTTAATTAAAGCACAAAGTATTAATTGAATAACTCAGATTCTTACAGGATGATTAAATGGAATGATAATTCAAAGTCCAGATAACTCAGATAACCCCCTGGTAATTGACCGTCTATTCAGTAGTAGTCAACATCATTTATCTAAAGAATTATCCCACTCTTCTCCAATCATAGTTCCCCCTACCAGAACACCTGTCAGGAGA
>NC_087219.1:60025214-60027714 GCF_015104395.2 Macrobrachium nipponense
TGTAAAGAAAGCACAAGTTATTTAGAAGAGTAATTGATTTCATGTCCATTAATGCTCTTTTTTTTTCAGGTTGACCTGACAATTATATAACATTTAGGCTTGAATTGACAGCTGGTTCACGGCTAAGACTGACATGTATAGTTAAAATGAAAAGATACACAAATTACTCACATTAATGTATAATGTATTTCATTTCAGTTTTAAATTTTTGAATTATGGAAAGATTCACATAATTTTACCTGACTCGCTTTTCAAAATTTTGTACGAAGAAACCTCTGGGGAAATTAGGCGTCAGTCTTTACAGTCAGAGCCTTCCGATGATCCTTGGAGCATGAACGTGATATGCATTTTTTGTTATTAAAGATTATAAGTGCTTCCTCAGACTCTCCAGTTTTGGAGGTTTGCAAAAGAGGCGATGAAGATTTTTGAGGGACTGGGCGTTTTCGTATTACGTCAAAATAGATTTGAAAAAATTTAAAAAAATGAATAAATTTTCGTACCAAGGGGAGTGAGAGAGAGAGAAGAAGAACAGGAAAGCCAGATGAGTAAATAGACATTTTCTCAAAGGTACTCCATTCTCTTTCCTCCTAGCATGAAAGGGCAAGAATTCCTAGCATTAACAGAATAATGGACAGGAGCTGAATGAGATGCTTCTGTGCAACTCTGGAAATGTGTCATGTGGGAAGACGAACACAATTTTTGAATTTGGTCTCTCATGCTTAGAATGACAAAAGATTTCTCCTCTTGCTTCTACAACAAAACAATCCAGCTGCTCTCTCTCTCTCTCTCTCTCTCTCAGTTCCGCGCTGGACGAGTGGTTTTCGCGCTCGGCTGCCAATCCGGTGGTCCGAAGTTCGATTTCCGGCTCCGCCAACGCGGAATTAGAGAAAATTTGTTTCTGGTGATAGAAATTCATTTCTCGATATAATAGGGTTCGAATCCCACAATAAGCTGTAGGTCCCATTGCTAGGTGACCAATTGGTTCCTAGCCACGTAAAAAATATCTAATCCTTAGGGCCAGCCCTAGGAGAGCTGTTAATCAGCTCAGTGGTCTGGTAAAAACTAAGATATACTTAACTCTCTCTCTTTCTCTCTCTCACTCATGATCCTCGGGCATTTCCTTCCCAAGCTGCACCTCTGAATCAGAGAGCGGCTTTAATACTAATACTCAATCTAATTCCACCTGAGGAGCAAGCAGTGAGGAGAACATCAAGTGCAAATGGGTCAAAGAAAAACAGATTTCTCTTCTAAATCGTAGAAATTAATTGCTGCCAAATTATTCGGTTTGCGTCCTAGTGTTAATAAGAACAATACCTTATATGCATTCGCTTGCACTATTATAAAAATAATTGCTTATGAACGAAACCTTTACGAATCTTTCGCCACACATGATATTCACTTTACATTTGTATTCAAAATGGAAGTAGTAACTTATGTGCATAACATTATAAGTAAGGCTATGTGCGTTAGGGAGGATTCCATTATGAGAAAAACCTTTCAATCAGAGTCGCTGAATGCGGCTGTATCTCTGTGCTTTTGTTCACGCAACAAATATTCATTATGATATTCCAGGGTACTTTTCACTCAGAATATCTGTTGATAAAACAAGTAACACTTCATTACTGACTGCCTCTGCTCAAACTGTGAGAAGGATTTCATACAGAATAAGCTCTCAGCTAATTGGTCCCCTCTGGGACCGCCATGCAACGCTGCACTGTAGGCATTGCTTAAGGTTGGTTCTTTGCAGTATGCCTTCCATGTCCCCTAGCTGCAACCCCTTTCATTCCTTTTACTGTGCCTCCGTTCATATTCTCTTACGTAAGTCTTACCGACCACTTTCTTCTAAGGATTGTTTCATAGTGGAACTACTTCGAGGATTTCCTCCTGTTACGCCTTTCAAAACTTTCTACTCTCAATTTCCCTTTCGGCACAGGATACCTCACAGGTCCCAGCGTTTGGGTCTTTGGCCTAAGTTTTATATTCAGTTCTAATCGCCAAAAAACAAAAAGCACAAAAAGAGAAAGTCGCCTCAAAAGAAGACTTCATTAGGCCTTATCATTATTGTGGCCATTTACCTTTTTACTCATAAAAGAAAAAATTTTATCTCGTGTAAGCGCGGATTTATTATCATGTCGTTTGCTGCGGAGAGAAAAAAAAAAAAAAAAAAAACTGAAAGATTACCGCCTTTGTGGATGGGACCCTGAGCGACTTCTCTTTAGCCTCTGAAGGGAGACAGTGAAGACCAAACACACATACACACACAAACTTGCATACAAACACACCAACAAAAACTCTTGAGGACTCCTTTCAATTAAATCTCCTTCTTTGTCTCTCGTTTTCTCATCTTTGTAATTCTAGTTTTTTCTTCTTCTTCTCAATTATTCTCAGTTGGAGCTTTGTCTCCTGCTGAATCATTTTTCAAGTTAAATTTTGTTTGAGATGTTTTATAAAACCTGTTTATCTGATATAAAGAAAATTCCAAAATTCGAAATGTTTTCTC
>NC_087219.1:60032714-60043745 GCF_015104395.2 Macrobrachium nipponense
GTACAGGGTTTTAAATGATCCCTCTTCCCGTGCCCACAGTAGTGGAAGGAGGGGAGAACCACCTTCGTTGACTCCTAATATTCCTAAGATTAATAATGATAATTCCTTTTCAGATGGTAGGAATGTTGGTAGAGTCTCAGGAGGGTCTCCTCCCCCTCGTGTCTTTGTTAACAGAGGTACTGGACGTAATAATCAAAGGTACAATAATAATAATGGTAACAGAGGTACTGGACGTAGAGTAACCTGTTTTTGGTGTGACAAGCCAGGTCATTTCCAGAACCAGTGCAATGCCCGTAGACGATATCTTGAGAGAAACGGCCAAAACCAGTCATTTCATTTAATTTCTGACAGGTCCAGTTCTTGTGATAATCAAATGGAAAAATCTGTAGTTAGTAGTAAGGTAGATAATAGTAGTAGTGACACTTCTAATAAAAAACAGTTGTGACTCAATTTTGACAAATATGTATGGCCAGGTAAAATTGTTCTGGGATCTAAGATTATCAAAGTAAAGTTCTTGAGGGACATGGTTCAGCTCGGTCTCTTGTGTTGAGGGATACCTTAAAAGTTGTAAAGAGTATTCAGGGAATTATGTCGTTCTGGGAGTTCCCGAACACTGTTGTTTCCTGTCCCGTTGGTGGATGTCAGGTTGTCTTTTCCTGAATGTGATAAGGTTACCGAGTTGGCCGTGTTTGATAGTCTCCCCATTCCTGGGATTGACGGTATTTTGGGCAATGATATGGTAAATAGTGAGGGTCAGGAATTATTTCCCATATTGTCCATTAATGCATGTCCCATAGCTATAACAACCCGTGCCGCAGCAAGAGCTGCTGATCTACTTGATGTAGATGATGATTTAATGCTTAGTAGTTTAGAAGTAGATGTAGAAAGGCCCGGGTCAGTAGATAGTGGTAGTAATAGTATTATTTATTAATGATTGAAAACCTGATTGGGACAGATTGGCTTTTATTGAAGCCCAGAAAAAAGAATTTGACTTTGAATTGGGAGACATTAATGATTTGACTAAACCTCGGTTTGGTATAACCAAGGGTCTACTTTACAGGTTTAGTCGTCCTTCGACAGATGATCTGGGCAAGACTTCTCAGATTGCACAAATTGTGGTTCCGTCCCAGTTCCGTGAATCGGTAATGAATCTTGCTCACAACAATTTTCTTTCAGGCCATTTTGGGGTATGGAAAACTTTCCAAAAAATTAGCAAGGTATTTTGGTGGCTGGGATGAAATCTTCTGTGAAGCATTATGTGAAGGAATGTGAGGTATGGTCAGGTTATGGGAAACCAAATCAAATAATTCCCAAAGCTCCTTTACATCCTATTCCATGCCATTGGTGAACCATTCTCGGAATTGGTGATAGATGTCGTTGGTCCTTACCTAAAACCAAGTCTGGTATGTTTATTTATTAACTATTATGGATAGAGCCTCTAGATTTCCCGAAGCATTCCCTATGAGACGTATTACATCTAAAGTTGTTTTTGAAAAAATTAATGGATTTCTTTTCCAGGGTATGGTCTCCCTCGTGTTATTCAGACAGATTGTGGTTCAAATTTCACGAGTAAGGTATTTAGAGGTAAATGTGCTGAATGGCCATTCAGCACTTACCAGCGTACCTTATCACCCGGAGAGTCAAGGTGTGGTGGAGAGGTTTCACCAGACCCTTAAATCCATTTTGAAAAAACATTGTTATGAACAAGGTAGTGAGTGGGATAAAGCACTTCCCTTTGCCCTCTTTGCTCTTAGGAATCATCCAAATTCTTCCACTGGTGTAGCTCCCTTCGAATTGGTATTCGGTCATAAAGTTCGTGGTCCTCTAGAAATTTTTAGCGAAGTGCTACAGTCCGGTCGAAGGTGGGGAGAGGTTAAAGTTGGAGAATTTGTAGAGGATTTGAAAAAGAGGTTGTTCAGTGCTTGGAATTTTGCACGGGAAAATCTGAGTTATTCGCAAGCTGTGATGAAGGATAATTTTGACAGAAAAGCTAAAGCTCGTTCTTTGAACCTGGAGAATTGGTTTTGGCTTTTTGAGTATGGACCCAGACAATTTTCTGAACCAAGGTATAAGGGTCCCTGGAAGGTATTGAGAAAGTTGTCCGAGGTCAATTATGAAACTTGAAGCTCCAGGCTCAAGTAGAAAGTGTAGAATTTATCATATAAATAGATTGAAGCCATATCATTGTAAAAGTGTTGATCCTTTAGCAATTGTGTATGAACGATATCGGTTAGTAGTAGATGTTCCTCCTGAAGAATCTGATGACTTATTGTATCAAGTTCCTTCCGATGCTTTGTTTGAAAATTTGCAAAATTTAGGAATCTTGCAGGAAGGTTTGGAACATTTGGATGTTAATCAAAGAAAAGATGTACTTAATTTAATTTATTCCTTTACAGATTTATTTAAGGATTCTCCAGGTAGAACTAATCTTCTTCAGCATGATGTTGATGTGGGAAGTGCTCCTCCTGTTAAGCAAAGTCCTTATCGGTTGAATCCCGTGAAAAGGGATATAGTCAGTAAGGAGATTGAGTATATGTTGGAGCACGACCTCATTCAGCCTTCTGTTAGTCCTGGAGTTCTCCTATAGTTCTGTTAAAAAAGGCAGACGGTAAGTTCCGCATGTGTGTGGACTATAGGAAAGTAAAACGTCCATACAAAGAATGATTCTTTTCCTTTGCCTGTATTGATGATTGCCTCGACCAGATAGGATCTGGCAATTTTATTACAAAGTTGGATTTACTGAAGGCTATTGGCAGGTTCCGTTGTCTGATCGAGCCCGTGAAATCTCTGCATTTGTCACTCCCTTTGGTTTGTATGAATGCAAGGTTATGCCATTCGGGATGAAAATGCAGCATGCACTTTTCAGAGGCTGATGAATAGGGTTATTTGTGGTTTAGAAGGAACAGAGATTTATATTGATGATTTGGTAGTGTATAGCAATGACTGGCATACGCATTTGGTAAGGTTGCGTAAAGTATTTGAGGCTCTTAGGTCAGCTGGTTAGGTTATAAATTTAGCCAAGTGTGAATTTTGGTAAGACTAAGGTTTGTTATTTGGGTCACGAGGTTGGTTTGGGTCAGGTGGCTCCGAAACAAGCTAACCTCGAGGCTATTATTAATTTGAAAAGCCCAAGTAATGTCAGAGAGGTGAGAAGGGTTCTAGGTATGATTGGCTATTACCGAAAGTACGTTAGAAATTTCTCAGACCTTGCTCATCCTCTTACAAAACTCCTAGAAAAGGGTCAGAAATTCTTTTGGTCGCAGCAGTGTGAGGAAGCTTTTAATAAGCTTAAATCTGTGTTGTTGACTAACCCCATTTTAATTTCCCCAGATTTTCAAAGACCATTTATCATTGCTGTGGATGCAGTGATGTAGGAATTGGTGGTGTCCTCTTCAAAGGAATGAGGAAGGTGAAGTTCACCCAGTATCTTATTTCAGTCGTAAGTTATTGGCGGCAGAAAGAAGATACTCAACAATTGAAAAAGAAGCCCTTGCTTTGGTCCGCACCCTTATGCACTTTAAACCCTATGTAACTAATTTTCTTTTCCCATAGAGGTCTGGACTGATCATAAACCCATGGTTTTTTATTGAACGGATGAAAGGGGCCAACCAGAGGATTTTGCGCTGGGCTCTCTTTCTTCAAGAATTTAAATTGGTGATAAAGCACATTAAGGGTTCGAAAATAAGATTCCTGATGCCCTTTCCCGAAATTGATTAGTTTGCCTTTCTCTCTCGTACGTCACCCTGCTCGTTTCTCCAATAGGTTATATGAAAAAAAATTATTTTTTTGAATATAGTATGGTTTCAATGTTCCTGCAAGTTTTATAGGTTTGAATTTAGTAGGTTTATTTGTTAATACCTGTTTATTTTTATTATACGGTTTGGCGACTGCCAGTTGTTGAGGTTTGTATGAAGTTTATACACTCTTAATATTTTATGATATTGCCCTTGGTTCCTAGCCAATTATTGATTTGTCACAATATACTTTGGACTTTGAATTGATGATTATATATAATGACTTTTTGGGACTATATTGTTCGTGTATTGTAGGTTAAGGTGTAGGCCTGTGTGTGCTTGTAAGTTTATTTAGGTAAAGTTAAGTAGGTTGGTTTCCTTAGACTTGGGGATTTGTGACTTTTATGATCCTGTTTAAACTATGGGTATTGTTATGTCATGTCTGTCCTTTGCCATGCCTTGTCTTTGGGTTCAGAGTATGGTATTATCACTTGATCTTCAAAATAATGGTAAGCTATATAAAGCTTTTGGTTTGCATTCCCCAATGGTATTTTTCCTGTGGTGTAATATAATTTGTTTCAGATTTGTTGCTCTATTATTGTATGTTTGCCTGTTGTAGATTGTCTTTATTCTTTCCTTACAGTTTTGTTAGTACTACATTTATAAAAAAAAAATTCTGGCTTAAATTTTCTTCGGGGAGGGGAAGGAAGGTATCAGATGTTAACGTAATTTTCAGTTTTTAGTCAACCTTGTGATTTTGTTAACATTTAATATTAAGACATTTAGTATTTAAGTATTTATTTTTAAGGAAATTTGTATTGTATATATTACGAAAGTTAAGTTTTAGTGTGGTGATTTTGCGCCTCCTCCCCGCTCGTTAAAATTTTTGAATTACCCTTTTAACACTCGTATCTTTTTGTTTACGTTTGGGTACGTGACTGGAGCCCTCGGTGAAGGAGGTGAGAAGAGACAGAACGAGTGTTTGGGCAGACAGTTCGGGCTATCTACAGAGGCTGTCCCTTTTTTTTGCTCTGCAGCTGCCGCTCTTAAATATTTTATTTTATCGACGCTTTGGTAGTACTTTGAGCCGCCCTTCGCAGGTACACATCTGGCCACCTGCGGTGTTGTGTACGCTGTACTTTGAGTGCTGTCCTTTGCAGGTACGCTTCTGGCCACCTGCGGTGTTGCGTCCTGCTTGTATTGCAGGTGATTTGGGCCACCTGCGGACTTATCTCACTGCCACCTCAGTGGAAGAGTTTTCCTGAGGTGTTAGAAGCATTTGCTTTTCCAGGACGCCTTGGTTATTGCAGCTGTGGGGGCCTTGATGCCCGTTAGAAGTCAAGTAGGGAGACAGATCCCAGGTAAGCGTTCCTTTTTGTATGGTCGTGCAGGACCTCTCGACTCCTCCTTCCTGGTGCTTCTGTACTCCCCTGTTAGCAGAGTTCTGAAATTATTTGGATCACGGCCTACTGTAAGCAAGACCTTTATTATTTAGTCCTGGATCACGGACTCCCTTCTGAGTGTGAGGAGATATTTTGTTGTTGTTGTTATTATTATTTATATATATAGTTCTCTTATAATGAACTGTTGAGACAGTTGGGATTTGCCCTTTTGTTTGTTTGATTATAATTATAAATTCTTATGATGTTAACAGCCTCGTGGCTTTTATATTTGTTTATATAATACTAAGTTTAGATTATAAACATAGGTAGGAGATTAAGGTTTTCTCACTATTACTCTTCGCCTTCCTTCTATACCTATTTAGTTATAGGTATTGGTTAATTTATTCATTTTGATCTGGCCAGTTATATTTTATATTTTGATGTATTTGGCATTCATGTGTTTCTCTCATTATCTCTGTTTGGGTTAGGGCTTAGTTTTTTTTAGAAGTTAGGAATCCCAAGGGATTATTTAAGGACTAGAGTTTGTCCTTGGCAGTCACAAGGTTGACTTTGATTATTTTTCTTTGTTAATAAATATTGTTGAGTTTTCCTGAGTGTTTTCGTCTCCATTGACCATTTTTGCTGGATACTCTGTAACAACACTGAGTGTACATCCTTTAGTGCAGACAAACCTGCACCACGGCCCCAACAAGGGTCGTAACAATTGGCGACCGTGACAGGATTGATGTACTCAGGGGTATTGGTATTTTATTTTGTCTGTGGAGCGACACTTGGGTGATCTCTTCAATATTTATTTTGTAGTATTGCCTTTCTCCCTGAGTTATTAATTTTTGGCCAAGATGGAAGAGTTTAACTTTGACCCAGCTGAATTTTGGGGTCTGCTGACTGCCTAAAGTACTGGCCTGTTTAAATAGGAAACATTTAGTTGCTTGTGCACAGTGGTTGGGTGTTCCGCTGAAGTCGGCGGGCACTAAGAGAGATATATTGGAGGCTGTGAAGGGTAAGATTGCCAGGATTTAGCTGAGGCCGAACATTTGGTGAGTGAAAGTGAAGTAGAAAGTGATGGTGAAGATAGTATTAATGATGATTTGGAAGAGGATAGGTTGAGCATGAGAGCTGGTTTGACTTTGTTTGAGGATCCTCCTCGTACAGGTATTATATGAAGGTCCCTCGAATACCTAAGGCTAATGTGTCAAATAATCCATTTTGCCCCCCCCCTTAATTCTTTGCCAGTCGAACCCCTGGCTTCTGTTCATACTTCGGGTGAATCTAAGGAGGAGGTAGAATAAATAAATAATTTTGTAAACGAATTGAATTAAAGAAAAATAGAATTTGAGGAGAAGAGGCGGGTGAGGCGTCACGAGTTAGAGATGGTGAAGTTGAATATAGAGATGGCTAGGTTACAGGGAGCCAATTTGGTCAGTTCCCCTAAAGGTATGTTTCGGGAACGGTTTAATTTAGGTGCAGCGCTAAAGTTGGTGCCAGTCTTTGATGAAAAACAATGTCCCTGAATTTTTCAAAGCCTTTGAGCGTGTTGCCGCCCGGTTGTCTTGGCCCTCCGAAATGTGGACTGTTTTAATACAATGTAGGCTGGTGGGCAAGGCTATCCGGGTGTACAATGCCTTGGAGGAGGGAATTGCCAGGACTATCATAAGGTCAAAGCGCTGGTATTAAAATCCTATGATCTGGTTCCCGAGGCCTATCGCCTCAAATTTAGGAATTATAACAAACATCCTTCACAGTCTTTATGTAGAATTCGCTCGGGTCAAGGAGGAACAATTGACGACTGGTGAAGAGCCGACAAGTGGTGTCTTTTGCTGCGTTGCGGGAATTGTTGCTCCTTGAAGAGTTCAAAAAGGCATGTAGAAAACAAAGAGTTGAGGGTCCATCTTGAGGAGGTCAAAGCTATGAAGTTGAGTAGTGCCGCTCAGTTGGCAGATGAATATGTGTTGACCCATCGCTCTGGTAATAGTAACTTTGGGTACAGGGTTTTAAATGATCCCTCTTCCCGTGCCCACAGTAGTGGAAGGAGGGGAGAACCACCTTCGTTGACCTCCTAATATTCCTAAGATTAATAATGATAATTCCTTTTCAGATGGTAGGAATGTTGGTAGAGTCTCAGGAGGGTCTCCTCCCCCTCGTGTCTTTGTTAACAGAGGTACTGGACGTAATAATCAAAGGTACAATAATAATAATGGTAACAGAGGTACTGGACGTAGAGTAACCTGTTTTTGGTGTGGGACAAGCCAGGTCATTTCCAGAACCAGTGCAATGCCCGTTAGACGATATCTTGAGAGAAACGGCCAAAATCCAGTTTCATTAATTTCTGACAGGTCCAGTTCTTGTGATAATCAAATGGAAAAATCTGTAGTTAGTAGTAAGGTAGATAATAGTAGTAGTGACACTTACTAATAAAAAAACAGTTGTGACTCAATTTTGACAAATATGTATGGCCAGGTAAAATTGTTCTGGGATCTAAGATTATCAAAGTAAAGTTCTTGAGGGACACTGGTTCAGCTCGGTCTCTTGTGTTGAGGGATACCTTAAAAGGTTGTAAAGAGTATTCAGGGAAATTATGTCGTTGGGGTGAGTTCCCGAACACTGTTGTTTCTGCTCCGTTGGTGGATGTCAGGTTGTCTTTTCCTGGATGTGATAAGGTTACCGAGTTGGCCGTGGTTGATAGTCTCCCCATTCCTGGGACTGACGGTATTTTGGGCAATGATATGGTCAATAGTGAGGTCAGGAATTATTTCCCATATTGTCCATTAATGCATGTCCCATAGCTATAACAACCCGTGCCGCAGCAAGAGCTGCTGATCTACTTGATGTAGATGATGATTTAATGCTTAGTAGTTTAGAAGTAGATGTAGAAAGGCCCGGGTCAGTAGATAGTGGTAGTAATAGTATTATTATTAATGATTTGAAACCTGATTGGGACAGATTGGCGTTTTATTGAAGCCCAGAAAAAGAATTTGACTTTGAATTGGGAGACATTAATGATTTGACTAAACCTCGGTTTGGTATAACCAAGGGTCTACTTTACAGGTTTATGTCGTCCTTCGACAGATGATCTGGGCAAGACTTCTCAGATTGCACAAATTGTGGTTCCGTCCCAGTTCCGTGAATCGGTAATGAATCTTGCTCACAACAATTTCTTTCAGGCCATTTTGGGGTATGGAAAACTTTCCAAAAATTAGCAAGGTATTTTTGGTGGCCTGGGATGAAATCTTCTGTGAAGCATTATGTGAAGGAATGTGAGTATGTCAGGTTATGGGAAAAACCAAATCAAATAATTCCCAAAGCTCCTTACATCCTATTCCTGCCATTGGTGAACCATTCTCGGAATTGGTGATAGATGTGTTGGTCCTTTACCTAAAAACCAAGTCTGGTTATGTTTATTTATTAACTATTATGGATAGAGCCTCTAGATTTCCCGAAGCATTCCCTATGAGACGTATTACATCTAAAGTTGTTTTTGAAAAATTAATGGATTTCTTTTCCAGGTATGGTCTCCCTCGTTTATTCAGACAGATTGTGGTTCAAATTTCACGAGTAAGGTATTAGAGGTAAATGTGCTGAACTGGCCATTCAGCACATTACCAGCGTACCATTACACCCGGAGAGTCAAGGTGTGGTGGAGAGGTTTCACCAGACCCTTAAATCCATTTTGAAAAAACATTGTTATGAACAAGGTAGTGAGTGGATAAAGCACTTCCCTTTGCCCTCTTGCTCTTAGGAATCATCCAAATTCTTCCACTGGTGTAGCTCCCTTCGAATTGGTATTCGGTCATAAAGTTCGTGGTCCTCTAGAAATTTTTAGCGAAGTGCTACAGTCCGGTCGAAGGGGAGAGGTTAAATTTAAAGTTGGAGAATTTGTTTTGTAGAGGATTTGAAAAAGAGGTTGTTCAGTGCTTGGAATTTTTGCACGGGAAAATCTGAGTTATTCGCAAGCTGTGATGAAGGATAATTTTGACAGAAAAGCTAAAGCTCGTTCTTTTGAACCTGGAGAATTGGTTTGGTTTTGAGTATGGACCCAGACAATTTTCTTGAACCAAGGTATAAGGGTCCCTGGAAGGTATTGAGAAGTTGTCCGAGGTCAATTATGAAATTGAAGCTCCAGGCTCAAGTAGAAAGTGTAGAATTTTTTATCATATAAATAGATTGAAGCCATATCATTGTAAAAGTGTTGATCCTTTAGCAATTGTGTATGAACCGATATCGGTAGTAGTAGATGTTCCTCCTGAAGAATCTGATGACTTATTGTATCAAGTTCCTTCCGATGCTTTGTTTGAAAATTTGCAAAATTTAGGAATCTTGCAGGAAGGTTTGGAACATTTGGATGTTAATCAAAAGAAAAGATGTACTTAATTTAATTTATTCCTTTACAGATTTATTTAAGGATTCTCCAGGTAGAAACTAATCTTCTTCAGCATGATGTTGATGTGGGAAGTGCTCCTCCTGTTAAGCAAAGTCCTTATCGGTTGAATCCCGTGAAAAGGGATATAGTCAGTAAGGAGATTGAGTATATGTTGGAGCACGACCTCATTCAGCCTTCTGTTAGTCCCTGGAGTTCTCCTATAGTTCTGTTAAAAAGGCAGACGGTAAGTTCCGCATGTGTGTGGGACTATAGGAAAGTAAACGTCCATACAAAGAATGATTCTTTTCCTTTGCCTCGTATTGATGATTGCCTCGACCAGATAGGATCTGGCAATTTATTACAAAGTTGGATTTACTGAAAGGCTATTGGCAGGTTCCGTTGTCTGATCGAGCCCGTGAAATCTCTGCATTTGTCACTCCCATTTGGTTTGTATGAATGCAAGGTTATGCCATTCGGGATTGAAAAATGCAGCATGCACTTTTCAGAGGCTGATGAAATAGGGTTATTTGTGGTTTAGAAGGAACAGAGATTTATATGATTTGGTGTGTATAGCAATGACTGGCATACGCATTTGGTAAGGTTGCGTAAAGTATTTGAGGCTCTTAGGTCTGCTGGTTTGGTTATAAATTTAGCCAAGTGGAATTTGGTAAGACTAAGGTTTGTTATTTGGGTCACGAGGTTGGTTTGGGGTCAGGTGGCTCCGAAACAAGCTAACCTCGAGGCTATTATTAATTTGAAAAGCCCAAGTAATGTCAGAGAGGTGAGAAGGGTTCTAGGTATGATTGGCTATTACCGAAAGTACGTTAGAAATTTCTCAGACCTTGCTCATCCTCTTACAAAACTCCTAGAAAAGGGTCGAAATTCTGAGAAAAATTCTTTTGGTCGCAGCAGTGTGAGGAAGCTTTTAATAAGCTTAAATCTGTGTTGTTGACTAACCCCATTTTAATTTCCCCAGATTTTCAAAGACCATTTATCATTGCTGTGGATGCCAGTGATGTAGGAATTGGTGGTGTCCTCTTTCAAAGGAATGAGGAAGGTGAAGTTCACCCAGTATCTTATTTCAGTCGTAAGTTATTGGCGGCAGAAAGAAGATACTCAACAATTGAAAAAGAAGCCCTTGCTTTGGTCCGCACCCTTATGCACTTTAAACCCTATGTAACTAATTTTTCTTTTCCCATAGAGGTCTGGACTGATCATAACCCACTGGTTTTTATTGAACGGATGAAAGGGGCCAACCAGAGGATTTTGCGCTGGGCTCTCTTTCTTCAAGAATTTAAATTGGTGATAAAGCACATTAAGGGGTTCCGAAAATAAGATTCCTGATGCCCTTTCCCGAAATTGATTAGTTTGCCTTTCTCTCTCGTACGTCACCCTGCTCGTTTCTCCAATAGGTTATATGAAAAAATTTTTTTTTTTGAATATAGTATGGTTTCAATGTTCCTGCAAGTTTTATAGGTTTGAATTTAGTAGGTTTATTTGTTAATACCTGTTTATTTTTATTATACGGTTTGGCGAC
>NC_087219.1:60044245-60051745 GCF_015104395.2 Macrobrachium nipponense
CACCTACTCAAACACAGATTTCCTTTACGAGAGATTATCTAGGAAGTCGACTTACACAATTTGATGACTAAAAGACGTCCATGAAAGTCACAAACTCCAGGAATTTCAGAAGTTTGTCATCGTGTCTGTTTCACCCTCAGTTCCACAGTTATACTGAGAGAGAGAGAGAGAGAGAGAGAGAGAGAGATGAGAGAGAGAGAGAGAGAGAGAGAGAGAGAGAGAGAGAGAGAAAATTAGTAAGGGTTCACTACTATATATGAAAAATAAATGGCATAATATTGAAATGAAAAGCATGAATAAATAGATAAAATACTTGTATCTATTCTAGTTGAAGTTTCGTAAACAGGAGAGAGAGAGGAGAGAGAGAGAGAGAGGAGAGAGAGAGAGAGAGAGAGAGAGAGAGAGAGAGAGAATGACATCAGAGCATTAGTTTCTGTTGTGGTTTTGGTTCAGATATGATTGAAAGTGTCTGTCAGGAACCTGTGGACATATATTTTCTTTTGGATTTTGGTTTTGGGGGGCTAAATGGAGTGGTATGTGTGTCCCTCTTGACAGAACTGAATTAATGGCAATATTCTAACCAACCCCTTATGAGGTTATTTTTTCTTATAGGTCTACTTTTTCTCCTGCTCAGAAAAGTTTCTGTTCCTTTTGTTTTCCGCTTCTCACCAGAGAGGGAATTCTCCTCACTTCTCAGGCCTCCTCTGATACCTGCCAAGGGGTATCAGGTCTCTAAGTTAGGGAAATGAGATGGTGATACCCTGATTAGACAGTTCATTGTAACTTGTTCTTTTCTTCTCATCCTTGACTTCAGAATTCCTTCAGTAAATCTCTTTCTTATTCACCAGATTATTGAAGCTACAAGATAGTTTGTATAGCTTTCTGGGTGCTTAGAGAATCCTCTAAGATTATCATTATACTGGTTTGTAGCCATTTTTTATTCCTATTTATAAACATTTTCGATTATGCTTCTCGTCAAACTGAGATAGTTACTATGAAGGCTAAACTTCACTGTAGTTTGAGCGGCCGTTTTGAGAACAACTTCCACAGTTACCTTTCACAATCTCTCCCTCAAGAGACAGTTATCGTGTGATTAAGGAACACAAAGAAAGTCCTTTCATGGACCTGCTATCCAAAGTATAATTCAAAATGACAAACTCTCATCTTACTACAAAAAACAGTAGTTTGGTCTGTCTGTCTGTTGTCTGTAAGCACTTTTCACCGGTGCGGAATCCCACGTAAGTACTTAACAGCTAAAGGACCAATTTATGAGCATTAGGGGTTAAAGAAGGGTGAAAGAGAGACTGGGGGTCTTTCCCTACTCAGTGACTACCTAACTAACAAGACCAAGAAGCCATTTGCAAATCGTTGCTGAATATGGTAAGATAATATACGGGTAAAAATAACATCCGGAAAAAGGGAAAAAACTACCGCTCGGTTGGTAGTTCATGGTGAACATTGAATTGTGAATTCTTACGTCCTGACAAGTAAGGCAGGTAGTACAACAACATAGGAAATAACAAGAAAAGGAAATAAAAAGTCCGAGCGTTAGCTTGGCAAAAAAAAAAAAAATAATAATAATAATAATAATAAAAAAAAAAAACACCGGTGTCAGATAACTGTTAATTTAGAGTACAGTCACATCGTCTGGGGCCGTGGCACCCGCCTCACCGCCCGGGTATCGGGCCCCACTATCTAGTTGCTAGAAACTTGATTAAGCAAATTCCGCCTCCTCCAGTAGCAAAACTGCTCAGAAGAAATTTCATTAAGAACAACAAACACTCTGTCCCTCTACTCAGGCAATCTCTCTTCCTCATTTTCGTGTGCCATTTTGTGCAGATCCTTTTGTGAGAGAAAACGCTTCCTTTCTCACACAAAAAATAAGAGTCAACAGCTTCATTTCAATCTACTTCTATGTAACTTCTGAAACAGTTTACAAAGTCACCAGGATAATACAGACCACCATCAGATTTAGTCGGCTGTGATTTGGGGATTATTTTTCTATTATTAAAGTATTTGATGTGAAGTATGTATTTGCATGCAAAAAATCAAGAGAAATCCTTTAGACCGAGATTAGTTCTCAAAACAACACTAGACATATAGTGTTGTATACTCTCTAAATAGGCCGGGTAGATGAAAATATTACTCTGAAAACAACATGGATGCTGCTTAGTAAAAGGGCACAACACTACCTTTGCCTTAGAGATGAAAGTACGGCGTTATGCTCATAGTATTAATTGGTCAACATTGTCAAACATTGCAACTAAGAGTAATGTTCTAACGAGAGAGAGAGAGAGAGAGAGAGAGAGAGAGAGAGAGAGAGAGAGAGAATGTGGCAGTCTTCTTGTTTTGAAGGATTATGAGAAGTCTGTTGAGAGAGAGAAAAAAATACAGGTAAGAGAGATTCTCCACAAAAAGCCTCATAAGGGAAAGAGGCCCCAGACAGTGTAGTCTTTCAAACGAGGGGAAAGTGGCGTTTTCTCCTTCAGGCAGAAGAGGGGAAATGAAAGGAAGGACTGGCATCTCATTAATTAAGCCTGTTTATCTCAAACCCAAAGGAAACAACACTTCCAGAATTGAAGAGTCGTCCGATATTTCCTCAGGGAAAGAATTTTCGGACTATTTGAGCCTTAATCATCAGCATCATGAAATTTATATTTTTTCGTCCTTTTTTAAAAGTATGGTGGAGTACTGAGAAGGTCAGAAAGAACCTTTTCTTCATTAGATAACACCTACTTCAGGGATGACAGACACGCCCCATGAAAAGAGGCAGGTTAAGAAGGTTTTTGGAAATACAGAAGACCTCTGAGAACTCCAGATTAATCCAGCTGAATGGAACAGAATAGAGAATTTAGACCAAAGACCTAGCTCTGGGACCTATGAGGCCATTCAGAGCTGAAAGGGAGATAGACAGTGAAGTGATTTATTGACAGGTGTAACAGGAGGAAAACCTTTTGCAGTTGCTCAATGAAACAACTGTTAGGAGAAGGTTGAGGAAAGTAAGATGGAAGAAAGATAATGAACGGAGGTACAGTAAAAGGAACGAAATATATAGATCAAGCAACGAAGAGAACAAAACACCAACTCATCTGCCGCTAGATGTAAACAAACCAGACACAGAAAGATCGCGAAGCGTCCCTTCAGCATCCGATGGAAGCTGTAAGGAAGAATCTGCTCCCTCTGAGGAGAGCATCCGAGGTCAACGAAGCGTATGCAAGCAGCAAATGCTTATGTTTATGTGTGCGTGTGTCTGTAATGCACGCAAAGCGGCCTTAGCAGCCTTGAATGGATATGGCCAGATGCAGTCGATAATGGAGAACGAAAAGTCAAAGGAATTCTAAAGAGGGAGAAAGACCTTCTGGGAATGAAGGCGACTGTGACTCTCTCCTCTCTCTCTCCTCTCTTCTCTCTCTCTCTCTCTCTCTCTCTCTCTCTCTCTGTATGTGTGGGGATATGATGGCAGAAACGACGGAAAAGATTTGTATATAACAGGAACGTGAAGCAAAAGATGTATTTTTTCATGTTTCTTGTTGGTGTGTTATCTTTCGTAAATATCACACATTGATATTCAGAAAATATATCTCATCTCTCTCTCTCTCTCTCTCTCTCTATCTCGTCTCTCCCAACTCATTCTCTATCCCTCTCTCTCTCTCTCTTGACTGATAAGAGAGAGAGAGAGATTATGGGGGTTAGGTGGGAGGAAAGAAATGAGAAGAGATCAAGAGTATTGTCAAATAAGGCTGATAATTCCTTTTTATGAATCGTTTATGTTGAGTGGAAGAAGTATTTCCCGCTCCCGCCCCACAATAAACTTTCTGAAGGAAGCAAACATTCTGCCTGAACGCAAAAGGACCTCTTTCTTTAGTTTAATCAGAAACTATAGTGTCTGCCTCTAGTGTAAATTGAATATCTCAAAAATGGTAAAGAAATTAAAAATAAAAAAAATAATTCAATTCCTTAGGTTACCATTAACATTTCTCATTATAAGGAAAATCTATTTGCTAAACAATTTTAAGTTTCATTCAAAACCAGAATCGTTATTTATAGATAGCTCGGGTAATTGATATACGCATTGTGAGAAATTCTCCCCTGAGGAAACCAAAGTGAGGAAACAGGTCTCATTACTGCCTACATAACCATTTGGTCATCGATCTCTACGAAGACTAAAGGGTACTTACTCTTCACACAGCTAATTTCAGGAGAGGACCCACTAATTATTCCCCCTCTCTAGTCCTGTCAACATCTACAAATTCCCCTCAGCCCAGAGAAGGGGCCAATTAGGTACCCATTTCCTTCATGCGACGTAAATTACCGTAACCTCTTAATCAATGTTTTCCTGACCTCTGTTTGGTTATTAGGTAACTGTAATTCGTCTTGTTTCTACTATACAATTACGTAACTCATTTTGAAAAAGTAATATTTGGTTATAACCGCTATCATAATTTGAAAGTTACTTCCACCAGCTGCTATGGTTCATAACTGATGTGTTGATGATGTTTAACAGAAAACTGTAACACACATATAGTTACATACAAACACACTATACGCATACATACATTACATATGTATACTTGTATGTGTGTGTGTGTGTGGGTGCGTATGCACGTTAAAAGAGAGATCTTGCTCTGAAACGACATATCTACAATCTGAAAATAAACTAGAACACGTTCAGCCTTCCGCAGACTAAGAATATCATGAAAGCTGAGGGAACCAACAACTCGATTAGCGTGGCCAACATCACTCAATAAAAATTGGGGCTCCCCAATAACCTCCTGCGCCATCCAGGAATGATTGATTGAATGGCTTCCTGATATTAATGATGGTTCGATTCAAATCGGGATTTCAAAGAAAAATGAACAAATTCACTTGTGTGAATTGAAGTTTATTGGCCGTTTAAAAATCTTTATGACGAGAGAGACGACAATAATTTTTTTTTTTTTTTTTTTTTTTTTGCAACCATTTCTGTCTATCAGAATCTGATGTATTTCAATCTCTGGTCAAATTGATATTTCAAATCGCTGACCACACGAGTTTGATTAATCATGCGATGAGAGAATAACGTCAGGAAAAAGAAATTTGACGTTAATGGTGTGAAGTGTCGTTTAGAATGATTGACATGTCAGAATTCGGACAGAAATGAGATATCACAACTGGAAAAGGCCTGATTTAAGTTTGCTCTCATTTACTCTCGAGTTAATCCGAGTGTGTGTGTGTGTGTGTGTGTGTGTGTAGATACATAGGTAGATAAATAGATAGATAGATATATGGGTGTGTTTGCACGCACAAGACCCTTGAATGAAAGCGAGTTTACTTTACACACAAAAGATGTATTTACCTGTAGTGTAAATATCAAAGTGTATGCAAACTGGTTCCTTTTAGCCTTTCACCATTACTTAAAAAAAATCTTTTTATCATAATTCGGTTTCAACTAAAGAAATAAATGAAAAAAAGAAAGTTTTTATTTACAATGTTTATGCATACGTTTTCTGATATAAGAAAGGCATTAAAAATAATTTCCAGTTAGTTTAGAATATTATGTTTTTTTGCTGAGGATAATCTAATGGTCCTCCCTTACCTAATGAGCATTATATTGATGGTAGATAGAATAGATAGTGTACTTAAATTCATCATATTCACATTTCAATAACAAGGAAGTTTAAAGTCTTTATACATGTTGATTCTATATCAGAAATTTTAATTTTGATCAGTTAAAATAATTACATTTAGTTCGCTTATTGATTCCTGTCTAGCATATGTCAGTATGATCAACCTTCTACAAATGTGTCAATTTAGTTTTTGACATCTATCGTCCAGTATACTTGTTATGTTAAAACGAAGCCATTTTATATATTCAATAACTGGGTATTACGAATATCCCAAAATCAATACATATTTGCCTCTTATTAATATCGTTTGAATACAAACAATTACCATCTACAAAATTCTAATGAATGTTTGTGGAACTCTTCTAAACCACAATAAACACTTAATGGGCAAGCCACATTGTTTTTGGGACAAAAGCAGAGAGAGAGAGAGAGAGAGAGAGAGAGAGAGAGAGAGAGAGAGAGAGAGAGAGAGATTATAAAAAGCTTAATAAGATTGAGTCAACTTGCTTTTCTGTTTGTCTCATACAAAGGTTCTTTTAGGGTAATAGTGTTTGAATAAGAGATAGGAATGAAAGGCCTTTTCCATTTCTTTAGCTGATAGCAGATGTCCAGCCTTCCTAGCGTATCCACAGAAATAAATATCCACTACCGAGACGAAATATAACGAAAATCATAATATTAGAAGCCACTTTCTCCAGGCTCTATTTCTCCCCACTTTGCATATTTGTCAAACCTGAGACAGTAATAGAGGATACTATTATAACTACATGAATGTTGGCTCTTACAAGAATCCCCAGTGGCAATTATTTCCCATCTAGTCAAATCATTTTAATTTTTATTTTTATTCTTATTCATTTTAAAAGCCCTGTCCACTTAGGGGCCATAAGAGGAATTTACTGAGAATAATTAAACTTGAAGTAAAGGAGATCATATTCTCTGTCATTCATTAAGTTGCAAATATAGTACAATGTAATAAAACAGAATATAGAATTTAGGTCAAAGGCCAAGCGTTTGGACCTACGAGGTCATTCATGGCTGAAGTGGAACTTGACATTAAAAAGGTTTGAAGGCGTAACAGGAGGAAAACTTTTTGCAGTTGCACTATGGGTCACTTGTTAGGAGAGGGCTGAGGAAAGTCAGATGGAAGAGAGAGAATATGAACGGAGGTACAGTAAAGGGAATAATCGACGAATATAACGAAAGACATTTGACAAAACGGTATAATTCCAGTGTCCCTTTATCGAGGTCGTCAGGTGAAATGCATCGACGAATATCACCGATGACTGAAGGGATTAATATCATCCAGCAGATCAAAGGAACCGAATTCGTCCCATTTCCTTCATGGCCGATATTTCGATGTCGGTCATCTGCCCAAAAGGGGAAACCGAATTAGCCATTTTATGTTGTACCTTCACCAAACGAGAACCCTGATATCGGTAATGACTCGGTTTAAAGGTGATGACTCATTTCCCAAAGAAATGACTCGCTTCCAAGGTAATGAGTCAGTTCATAAGGTAAGGACTCTGGCCCAAGGTAGGTAATGAGTGTTCTCAAGGTAATGATTCAATTCCCAAGGTAATGACTCAATTCTAAAGTGATGATTCAATTATTACCAAAGACTTCCATTGATCCCAGTTGATGGAGAGACTAGACAACAGAATAAAGATCATTTTACAATTTTTTTTTTTTATAAAAAATGTGAAATGCGACACATTTTCAAACCGGTCGATGTTTCCCTGAATATTACACGCTGAACATTACATTTCAAATGCTCTTTCTATTAAGGAAATATTTTTTTGAGGGGGCCGGGGAGAGAGGTTGAGGGGGGAGCCCAATTGAAACCATTGCTGGGCCTGGCTGCAGAAGGATCAGTATTTCAGGGACTTCGTTTCCC
>NC_087219.1:60056745-60119245 GCF_015104395.2 Macrobrachium nipponense
AGAGAATATGAACGGATGAGCAGTAATGCATTTACGTCACTAACCCCTACGGGGCAAATTATATAAAGGTCTGTCTCGAATGCGACCACGATTTTGCAGATTAAAGTAATGTTAGAATGTTATGCTCAAGTTAAAGGGAAACATTTGAGTTTATCATAGACACGAAATTTTGATACAAAAATGTAATCGAATTTTTATTATTATTATTATTATTCTGTTGAATAAAAGGAATTAAAACAATTTTCATTGCACAATCGAAATATGGGACTTCCATTGTGTCAATGTAACATCAACTGCAATGTTAAGAAATATATAATATCTACAATTTTGAGGTCAAAAGTTACAAGAAGTTCTCAGAAAAAACAAAAAGAAGAACTGCAGGTTTTTGTAATCATTTATATAACAAAGAGTCAGTTAGTTTGTAGACCGAACATGGCGGATATCTTTGAAAACACATTAGTTTCATCTTCAATCAGTCCGATGCAATACCAGACTCAGCTTTTACGAGAGAGAGAGAGAGAGAGAGAGAGAGAGAGAGAGAGAGAGAGAGAGAGAGAGAGAGAGAGAGAGAGAGAATGTAAGCGTTCTGGCATATTTCCACCCAATCATCAAATGGATATTCAATAATCCTGACCCTCTGGAAGCTGGCATCCAGCTCTCTTCTGGACTTCATCGTCTGGTCATTCTAGAAGCCTGTTACAATGAACACTAAATCGATTGTTTTGCTTAACTGTATTTTTCAATATATATATATATTTATATATATATATATATATATATATATATATATATATATATATATATATATATATATATATATATATATATATATATATATATATATATATATATAAAGGTATAAGCCACGAAGGAAAGTGGCTTATAACTTTATTTATGCATTTATCAGGTTCATATATATATATATATATATATATATATATATATATATATATATATATATATATATATATATATATATATATATATGTGTGTGTGTGTGTGTGTGTGTGTGTGTGTGTGTGTGTACATTTACTAAAAGGACCTCATTCTGTTTCAACGTCAAGGACAGCAATAAAACGAAAAATACGAATCTTTCAAAACTCAGATTTTATAACGAAACTGACAAAGTCCCAGAAAACTGAAACAGGGAAAATGCAATATACGACACACGCGCACACACACAAAAACCCTTCCACATAAGCCTAAGGGATCCGTGAGGGGAAACAGAGCTTTATTATTTAAGGATTCCCTAAAAAAAAAAAATAAATAAATAGGAAAATAAGAACTTTCGAACTGCTGAGAGGACTTACAAAAAATATACAGACTATTATCTTACGCAAAGCAAAACAGATCCATTTTTTTTAGACTTGAAAAATAAAAATAAATATATAAAAAAACTCTCAGTGGACACATTCCCGAGTCCCCCACCGAATGCAACGAGCTTTCAGTTACAGTGTCAAAGGCAGAATGAAAAAGTAAATTGAGTAGATTGACAGACGGAATGCCTTTTATTCACAATGGTGTCACTCACAAAAAGGTAATATCACTTTTCCCCAGGTCTCAATTCAAGCCAAGACTGCCTTCCTTCCCTCTCTACAAATAAAAGAAAGAAAAAAAAAGACTACTATTACAAAAGAAAGACCTGTCCCTATAAAGGTAAAACGTGTTTCAGAGTCTGTACACAACTTTAACCAGAGTCTGGCTTATTCTACTGGACGCTTGTTTTCGTCAAGCAATTTTGTTTCCATTTGGCTTGCATTTATTTATTCATTTATTTACTTATGTAGCACATTACGCGTTTACTTGTTCGTGTCTGTGTTTATCGCTTCATATTTTTGTCATGAATGTTTAAAAAGACCAAACGAAACAAGATCCTGTTTGTGCTGCAATTTTTCTTTTTACTTATGATGCGCTTTGTGCCTTTACTTGTTCGTGTCCGAGTTTATTCTTTCACATTTTTTGTCATGGATGGTTAAAAAAAACCAAGAAAACAAGGTTCAAGCAAGGAATAAATATAGACACCAACGATATGTCCAACCGTTCCCTGAGGTCCTCTTCAGCCCGTGAAAGTTCGAAAGCGCTCAATTTTGTTTTTATTCATTTATTCAGTAAAACTTGTCATTTCTTAAATGTTGTCCATTTTTCCAGTCATTTGTTTTTATGTCAAAGTTAATTTCTTCAACCAGATTTTAGGACATTCTCTCTTTCCGTACTTTATCGTATTCTCTCTCGTACGTCTCTCCGTCTCATCAGGCATCAGATGATTAAATCGACTTTATATTTCATCCCAAAACTCCTTCATATTCTTCAAACCATTTATCATTTCATTTCAGTCTGCAAGTACCGTTTCTTCTTCTTCTTCTTCTTCTTCTTCTTCTTCTTAGGATTCTCATATTGTATTCCTGCTCTCTCTCAGTTATTCTTGTTCCCTCGAGTCATTCATTTCGCCATTCCTACACTTTTCCCTCTTGTTTATCATCCACTCCATTTCTTCGGAGATCACTTATCTTGCTTTTTATATATCTGAACCTTCTAATATTTTCATCCCCCGCCTTTCGATATTCGAGAAACTTCTTATATTCTATCTCTCTCACCCTTTGCACCAATATCTCCTAGTCTTTCCCCTGTATTAATCCTTCGTAACCTTTTCATTATCTCTTTCCCTGCACATTTATGGCATCGCTTTTCTCGCGTTTCTTCTGGTTCTTAGATTCACTAAAACTTTCTTCTTCTTATTTTTATTCATTTTCATTTTCATCTTCTTCTCGTTTTCTCGTAAGAGTATTTCCTTCTTTCAGCTGATCTAATTCAAGTTTGCTGATTCATCACAAACATCGCTCGTTTCAACACCAACTTATCCTATAATAGTTGTTAGAACTTTAGTTAAGTTCTCTGGCTTAACAATCATGTAAAATTGCATTCTATATACATTTTTATGATAAGTAAATAAATAATATCACTTATCCTGTCAAACTTATTGTCTAGTTACTTTAAGATAATAAAATAAATAAATGGATATTTAATTTGGTGTAAAACCACCAAAAATGAAGGCAGGAAAGAATATTAAATACATTCTCTGTCATGACAATGTTGTAGTTTTGCTTTCTAATTACTTTTATAGTAATACATCAAATAGATACTTAATTTGGAGTAAAACCACAAAAAATAAAAATAAATTATACGAAGGAAGGCAGGGAGGTTCCCAGTTAAAAAAAAAAAAAAAAAAAAAAAAAAAAAAATGACCAAATAGAAAACCATGCGTGGCGCTATTCATTTTCCTTGTCGACCTTATGCTGCAATATTCTGCTTTTCATAGTGCACACGTCCATTAAGAGTGGAATCGCTTTTTGAGAGAGGAATTTAATGACGTTGAAGACTCTCTCTCTCTCTCTCTCACTCTCTCTCTCTCTCTCTCTCTCTCTCTCTCTCTCGTATGATATCTGCACTAACTGTTGAACGAATGATTTCCTTAATCATTTACTCTGCCTGACAGATTCCAATATTCTATAATTAGTCATAATTACCGTTCAGCATTGCAGACTGACAAGGTTACTGTATTTGGTTGCTGAACTAATTATCATATTAAATGATATAAAATCAATTAAAAAGTTCGTCAATACGTCGTTTCTCCATTTCTTGGGGGCCAGTTCCGGTGTACTTCCGGACTCAGGGAAGTTCTACCTGAGTCTGAAACAGGACTTTTAGAGAGCCTCTCTCTCATCCTCTCCTCTTCTCTCTCTCTCTCTCTCTCTCAATCCTCTCTCGTCTCTCTTCCTCTCTCTCTCTCTCTCTCTCTCTCTCATTATTACCGAGAACATTCACATCTCTCATTAACAAAGTGAGAAGAATACAGCCTCTCGAGAGAGCTCTGTATAGATGGTAATGTATTTGGACCGAAAAATTATTGTTCATTTCAATATGCATTGCAATAGGCCACCCATCATTTAAATAATAATAAGAAATAACAAAAATAATAATAATAATAATAAAATAAAATAATAATAATAATAATAAATAATAATAATAAATAATAATTTATTTGGAGGCAGACCCTCTCAAGCATACTATAATTAAAAGTAATGGCTACTTCAGCAGCGTTACACTTGTAGTAAATATTCTTCTCTATTTTCCGAATACAGCTTCTTCTGTGGTACTTCAACCGGCTAGTAGAGCGCCCGTGGAGGTCATGATCAAATACAGTGGGGTCAAAATCAGTGTATTATTTTGAGAATTTTACAGAAAAAACTGTGATATCAGCCATTAACGAGAGAAAACCGTGAATGACTCTGATGAATATCATATCATAGTTTATCAGTAAAATTAAATATATGCACCGATTTTAACTCTGTATTTGATAATGACCTCTATAGGCGCTCTACTAGCCTGTTAAGTAGCACGGAAAAGCCGCTATTCGGAAGATAGTGGAGAATCTCTACTACAAGTGTAACGCTGCTGAAGTAGCCATTACTTTTAATAAAATAATAATAATAATAATAATAATAATAATAATAATAATAATAATAATAATAATAATAATAATAATAATAATAATAATAATAATAATACCATTTCGTAGTTAATAGGCTACGTGTAATATGCAATAGATAGTTCCTAATTATGATAAAACGAAAAGACTTGGACAAAACTCTACAGGAGCGGTGTGACACTTTCCAGCAAATGCAAATTTCGTACAAACCATCAAAGGCAATTATATAGTGAATGACAGAATATGAATAATAATGAGTGTTTGGGGATACTGTTAACTTTACAATATTATTTAAAGATAATGAACAGAAATCTGGTCGTTCTCTATCATAGTTACTGCAGACTATCTTCATATTCATCATGTTAAATAAAATATACAAATATAGTAGTCGCAGATGAGAGAGAGAGAGAGAGAGAGAGAGAGAGAGAGAGAGAGAGAGAGAGAGAGAGAGAGAGAGAGCCTTCAGCGTCATTAAATTCCTCTCTCAAAAAGCGACTCCACTCCTCATGGACGTGTGCATTATGCAAAACAGTATATATATATTGCAGGAAAGGTCTATAATGGGTATGGATAACACCACGGAGGTTTTACTTCAACTGGGAACTCCGTCAATAAAACAATAAGGAATTGCTGGAGACGACTGAAGGTTATGAGTAGAGAGTCAGAAGGTAGAACTTCCCTTAGTCCGGAAGTACACCGGAAACTGGCCCCCAAGAAATGGAGAAACGACGTATTGAAAACTGACCAATTAACTTTAGAATTGGACTTACAACAAATACTTAAATAAGAAAAACCGTTACACTGTCATTTTTATTATTAGACAAACCAGGAGCAAAAGTAGCCAAAGTTTTGACAAATTGGAATTTTCCAATATAAAACTCTTATGGAACGGATGAAGGTCAATGGATACACTCATTGTATTTCTGACACTGGAGTCAAAGTCTATAAGTGCATTGGCGCGTCCAGAGATTGCAATATATTTGTGTTCCCTTTAACGTTTAAATTACCTGTTTGGGTAGAGACTCGAGCTAAAAAGGAAGTAACGGTACAAGATTGGATGTGTACAACAAAACCCATATGAAGCCTTGTAACTGATCAGTCGTGATGTGATGATTCACCGAGAGACTGAGAAAAATGAATTAGTCAAATTCAAAACTGAAAGAGTAGTTGTCAATATATTATCCTCATCGTCCAAACCAACGTGAGAAAAAAAGCGAAGGATTTTTTGCAGATTATAATCGCCTGCTGTCAATCAGACGTCGAGTGGGGACATTATCGTAACTGCAGGAAGCAGTTAATTTCATTTTTGGGTCTAAATTATTGGTTTTTCTTTTTTTCTATACATTTGCATACCGTAATTCAGGTTAGTCTTATCTCTCTCTCTCTCTCTCTCTCTCTCTCTCTCTCTCTCTCTCTGTTTAAGTAACTTTTATTAGACAACGGACAAGAAAATCGGTTTAGAATGGAATCCATTCGACTGACTTGACACGAAATTGCCTCAATATATCTTTGCTGAAGCCTCCAGGTGACACCACCCATTACCTCCAACAACATTACGACCTCAACTCCCGAGAGAGAGAGAGAGAGAGAGAGAGAGAGAGAGAGAGAGAGAGAGAGAGAGAGAGAGTCTTAACGTGAAAGGAACCAAAGCAATAAAGGAGAAATGATTCAAAAGAGAAGGATCTTCTCTGTGAATATTGTTGCAGGGTCAGAGTTCGTGTTGTCAGAACATCAAGTGTCGCGTTAAGTTGTCAGAACAGGGAGGGCTGTGTTGTCAGTCCAAGGAGTTCTATGCATAACTTAATTCTTGCACTTGCAAGGAAGGTGTTGTCAGTGAATACAATCTACTCCGACGCTCATCAAGATATTAGCTGGAGGAAGTGATTCAGAATCCAGTATTCTGGGTGAATGTTGCAAAGACTTTCTAGGGTAATTGTTCTTGGTTTATGAATGCATGTAAAAAGGATGGTAATATATTATTTTGAATCATTATTGCAGTTTGTACTTGAAAATATTATTCCGTGTTTTAATTTGTGCTCTGAAAGGTTCTTAATGTTTGTATCGTTCGTAAGTGACCTAACCAACCGTACCTAACGTAACTTAAACCTAACCAACCTGACCTAACCTCACAAAACCTTAACCTGACCTAGGGGTACCCTGTCCCTGCCCTAGTGAATGACAGTCCGAAAACATTCCATAAACTTAACTTAATCTGAATGAAAACTATCAATGATATTTAGGTAATGTTATTTCAATTTGTTGTATGTTTTCTGTGATTTTTCCCCCAAAACTTCCCGCTTTCCCACAGTGGTCCCAGAAATTGTGGGATATAAAGGTGGGTCCACTGTAAAATGGCTCATTTGCGAACGAATATAATTTCAGAAACGATCAAAATAAAATAAAATCTCAGGAAAATTACGTTTTCAAGTCCAAATGCAATAATGGTTTAAAGTTAATTATTACCTAAAAATATTCTCTCTCTCTCTCTCTCTCTCTCTCTCTCTCTACGGCTCTCTCTCTCTCTCTCATATGCCTAATCATAACTGGCATATGAGGAAAAATTTTTAGTTTTGATGTATGGTCTCTTTTTACTAAAGTCCCTATAGACTCTATTTTAGACTATCTTACTAATGAACTAACTCAGCAACCTATAAGTCACATTATTTCACTCACTAGGTTGTGCATTTGTGATTGTAAGTTTATATTCAATGGTGAATTTTATCAACAAATATTTGGCATGGCAATGGGCAACCCTTTATCGCCTCTCCTCTCAAACTTGTACATGGAATTCTTTGAAAAACGATACTTACCTAATATCATTTATATTCCTGTAAAGTGGTATAGTATATTGATGATATTTTAGCTGTTCTGCTGTCAGTATTGATGTAAATGATTTACTCTCTAAATTAAAAAACCAGGTACCATCGATTAAGTTTACTCTAGAATTAGAAAAAGACAATTGCCTCCCTTTCTTAGATGTTTTGATACACAGAGAACCATTTCAATGTAACTTTAGTATTTATAGGAAACTGACCAATAACTTAACTTATGTTCATTTCTATTCAGGCCACCATCTTTACATAAAAATATCAATTTTTTTCTTCTATGTTTTTACGAGTATTGCGCATTGTCAGTCCCCAATATTTGGATCAAGAAATTGAATACATAAGAAAAATAGGGAAAGATTTATGTTATCCTTCACATTTATTAGATATTTGTTATAATAAAGCCCACAAAAAGTTTTATAGTGTAAGTAACATGGAGAAATAAAATTCTAAGAACATTCTCAGTTTGCCTTATTTCAATGGATTTGAAACCATTAAATCATTGCTAAAAGCCTTTAAGGTCAACCTTGTTTTTTCGTATAATAACACACTAAAAGTAATGTTAAAAAATGGCCCCAGAGAAAGCAACAACATAATATATAAAATTCCATGTATGGATTGTCCCTCATTTTATCTCAGACAGTTGAGCAAGGGCTTAGAAGTAAGGTTAACCCAGCATAAATATTTTGTAAAAACTGGGCAAACATCTAATGCAATATTCATTTATTTAAGTGAAAACAACCACCAAATAAATTGGATTGGTAGTTCAGTAATTGCCAGGTCAAAAGATGTCTTATCACGAAATCTTTTAGAATCTGCTATAATACAACTTACTTCTCCCTGTAATTTCAATATCAGCCGTGGCCTGTTTCATTTAGATCCTTGTATTTGTAACATGTTTAAGAATGACCTCAAAGATATAATTACAGACTAAGATAAAAATTAGTTGCTTAGAGATATCTTCGTTGTATATGTATGTTTAATATGTATTGTGAATATGTTTTTGTTTACCAAAGTTCTGAATAGCTGTCACCTATAATAATCCTTTAATTGTCTTGTCCTTGTGTCTGAGGAGATTGTCTTAAAACTTTAATTGTACCCATGTTTTTGCTTGTTTGGGAAGGTTACTCATCTTCCATGTGTGTCGGATTCTAGGTACTAATCTCTTTATAATCCCTATCTGTCAGTTATACGACCTTTCGTGTATTGTCATTTCCTCATGTAAGTCAGTTCATTTGCTTAGTAAAGGACCTTTGAACGTCGAAAGATCTCGCGGATACTCCGTTGTTTATTTTCCCTCGTGGCATATACCTTTATTTATTGATTTATCACGTTCCTAACTTTCGTGATTCAGTTATACGAATATACATATATATATATATATATATATATATATATATATATATATATATATATATATATATATATATATATATATATATATATATATATATATATATATATATAATTTGTGTCAGGGGAAAAAAGCAATTTCGATATGAACTGGAACTTAGATACATATTTCTACTTGACTCTCTCTCTCTCTCTCTCTCCTCTCTCTCTCTCTCTCTCTCGCTCCTCTCATCTCTCTCTCTCTCTCTCTCTCAATCTCTCTCTCATTTGCTTGTTAAAGCTAGAATAATATGTAAGGAAAAAACACTGAAGTTCCAGTGCAATATTTCAATGTTTGAAAAAAATGAAATTATTTTTTCTGTGAACGTGGGAATTAATACCACTAATTATTATTCAATAAGATCAAAATAAAATTACAAAGCTACTTTATAAAAAGATAAAAATAAAGTCATTCATATCATTTTAGTTCTGTTATTCATGATCGTATTACGATTTTGCAGGTTAGGAATATGTCATGGTCCTGAGAGTATATAGTACATTCATACTGTCTAGATATTTTTGAAGTTTAGGATACGGGAAATCTCGGTTTCTAAAGCAGCACAAGTTTATTGGGGCGTCTCAGGGCTTTTGCAATTACTTCGAGTATATATATAACTTATTAGTAAAATATTTCTTTTATTAAATCTACTTACAATTTGAGAAGAAAAAGTGGAATTTGACAGAATGTTCTTCACATTAAGGCTTGTTTCCTTGCAACTTTTTCTACATTAGATTATATTGGAATACTGCGGAAGAGAGAGAGGAATATATATATATATATATATATATATATATATATATATATATATATATATATTATATGATATATGGTCATCTAAAAAAAATTTATCGTTAATGTTGTTTAATGCTACAAAGCTCTCTCTCTCTCTCTCTCTCTCTCTATCTCTCTCTCTCTCTCTTCCCCATTAAAAGCACCTCTGAATAATGTGTGTGTGTGTGTGTGCACAGCAGTCTTAAAGAATGAGCTGTCTGTAATATAAACAGCCTAGATTCCCTTAGTATTAATTCTACAACAGTGCCCGAGTACCGAGAAAAACACAAGTAACGTAAAATTGAATTTTTAAAAAGATTTCTTCCTAATCATCTATTAAACTGAACAAACTCAGGAAAGATCCCTCTATTGCATTCACTGGAATCCATAAAGAAGGGAAAATGATTCCAATTAAATTCCTGATCTCAGAGAAGCATTTAATAATTGACCTCTGTCCTCTGAATGGAATGACCTTCTCCTCCTCTCCCAGAGGTCATTCAGAGGGAAATGACTTCGACCCAGAACTATTTAAGCAATAATAAGGGGTTTGTTATGAGCTGCAATAAAATGAATACTGGTCAATTGTCATTGGAAATCATCTGCTTGTACAAGGAATTTTAACAGGAATTGGAATGGGGGAATATCTTTTATCATCTCTATTTATCTTTTTGTCAAGCGCAATGTTGTTTTTTTTATAAAGGAAAAAAGATTCTATAAATTAACGAAGAAAAAAAATTTGCATAAAACTGTTTAGGTAAAGACAATGCTACAAATGAGAATCAATTTCGACTTTTGTAACTTTTTTTTATATCAGAAAAAAGATTTTAAAAACTGCAGTCAATTCTTTACGTGATTAACTGCTTGAGCAAAGCAAAGCTACAACAGAGAATCAATTCCGAATTTTGGAAATGTTTGTTTATATGAGCCAAATCATTTTATAAAAAAAGCGGACTTGAAAAAATGTTTCAGCAAAGACAAAGCCACAACTAAGAACCAATTATGCAACAATACAGCGAATGTTTCTTGAAAGGCCTCATCCAGAAACAACACCATTCGGGCTTCACGTTCCGCGCATGCGCTCTGACAGCATCAAGATTCCCCTAAACAGGATTGACCCTTCCTCAGGGAAATATAATTCCCTATTCCCGTTCAACTCCAACTAAGAGGGAACAGGAATACCAATGGGTGGATGATTAAGGAGTTCCATTCCAAAGGAATATTTGAGAAAAATGGGACTCAAGAGTCCATACAAGGTTATATATAAATAAATACTCCGTTTCTGAGGTCAGAAGTGGGTAGACTGGTAATCGGCTGATATTCTCTTCATTTCGTCTAAAGTGAGTCTCGTCTGAAAGGTTTTGTTCCACTGGTGGCTTATTATATATATATATATATATATATATATATATATATATATATATATATATATATTATATATTATATATATATATATATATAGAATATAAGACTCACTTTAGACGAAATGAAGAGAATATCAGCAGAGTACCAGTCTACCCACTTCTGACCTCAGAAAAGGAGTATTTATTTATTTATATAACCTTGTATGGACTCTTGAGTCCCATTTTTCTCAAATATTCCTTTGGAATGGAACTCCTTAATCATCCACCCATTGGTATTCCTGTTCCCTCTTAGTTGGAGTTGAACGGGAATAGGGAATTATATTTCCCTGAGGAAGGGTCAATCATGTTTACGGGAATCTTGAATGCTGTCAGAGCGCATGCGCGGAACGTGAAGCCCAAATGGTGTTGTTTCTGGATGAGGCCTTTCAAGAAACATTCACTGTATTGTTGCATAATTGGTTCTTAGTTGTGGCTTTGTCTTTGCTGAAACATTTTTTCAAGTCACGTTTTGCTTCCGCTTTTTTATAAAATGATTTGGCTCATATAAAGAAACATTTCCAAAATTCAGAATTGATTCTCTGTTGTAGCTCTCTAATGCAGTTGCTTCGAGGCGTCGTCTGTGATAACAGGGTTCAGGGTTGTCATTCCGTCCGGGGAAACGCTGCTGTGAGAGAAAGGCGAACTGTTCTTGCGAAGAGGAGAGGAGACTGACTGAACGTTTGTAACGTGTCCTTGATTGACGAGAGAGGGAGAGAGAAAGAGTGAGATGAAATTCGTTTTCTAAGACGTTTTGGCTGTAAAGGTTGTTATTGTTTGGGATAGGATTTGGCTGACTGAATTTGTTTCGGAAGAATAAAGGAAATAATAACATATAAAGATAAAAAATTGTTTAATAATAATAATAATAATAATAATAATAATAATAATAATAATAATATAATAATAATAATAATATAATAATAATAATAATAATAATAATGAATTTAACATAAGCAAACGAACCTATATCAATCAAGAAGTCTTGTTTGAAGGGTAAATATATATATATATATATATATATATATATATATATATATATATATATATATATATATATATATATATATATATATATATATATATATATATATATATATATATATATATATATATATATATATATATATGAAGCGAAAGTCAGGTCCATTCTAATGGAAGGAGAATTTATTTCAAACGTCACCTTTCCGAGGGAGAATAAAACGAGAAAGACAGAGATAAGAAAACGAGACAAAGAAGGATTTAACAGCCAGGAGGCCTTAAGAGTTGTGCGTGTGTGTTTACGAGCATCATTGTTTGTGTGCGTGATTGTGCGTAAATTTGTGTGCATGTGCAAGTTTGTATGTGTTTGTGTGCATGCTTATGTTCATGTTTATGTGTGCATATATGTTTGCATGTGCACATGCATATTTGTGTGTGTGCATGCACATGTTTGTGTGCTTGTGTGTATGTTTGTAAATGTGTGTTTGTGTGCCTGTTTCTGTTTTTCTGTTTGTGTGTGTGTTTCTGTATGCTTGTGTCTGTGTTTAGCCCTGCATGTTTGTCTGTATGTGGGTTTTAAGTGTTTCCCGTCAGAGGCTAATAAAGAGAGGTTTTTCTTCTTCTCTACAGCCAATAAAAAAAAAAAAAAAAAAAAAAGCGTCATTCCACGAGATAAGATTTTTTTTCTTTTATGAGTTAAAGGGTAAATGGTCACATTAATAATAAGGCCTACGGAAGTCTTCTTATGAGGAGATTGTATCCCTTTGTCTCTTTACTTTTTTGGTATTAGAACTGTAATATAAACTTGGCCAAAAGCCAAGCGCTGGTACCTATGAGGTCATTCAGTTCTGAAAGGGAAGTTGAAAGTAGAAAGGTTTGAAAGGTGTAACAGGAGGAAAACCTTTTGCAGTTGCACTGTGAATCAATTGATAGGAGAAAATGGCTAGCAAGATGGAAGAAACGGAATATCAACGGAGGTACAGTGAAAGCAATGAAAGGGGTTGCAGCTATTGGCCGAAGGGACGCTGCAAAGAACTTTAAGTAATGCCTACAATGCACTGCGTGAGGTGCACTGACGACACTATCCCCACTACGGGGATAGAGAATTCATGTATTCATGTCAATGAGAGACTGCCAATGAAAGAAGTAAAATGAAATAAAGCATAAATAAAAAAGTTCGATTAAAGGAGATCAGCCATAAAGATGATAAACAAAGAAAAGGGAAAACAGAGGAAGAGAGAGAATCCCTCATCACATGAACCTCCCAAAGTCCAATTACTCAGCAGCCTCTGTTTCCTTATCAGTGGTTCCTGGATGATTCTAATTCAGATAATGTCGGCCCCGTGCACAAGATTTCCAAGAACAGAAAATGGAGTTGAAAGGCAACGTTCTGGAATCAGCAGAGGAGACAGATGATAAAAGGAGAATAACAAATCAGAGGTTGATTTCGGAATCTAATAAGAGGAAAATGACATCAATAATGTGGTTGAGAAACTGGAAGGAAGAATCGAAATCTGATCAATAATTTTCAGCGAAATTCAGTGGAATTAAAAAATAAATAAAAATGAACAGTCACGCGTCCTGGAATAATGCGTCAAAAAAGTATTTCTTAGTTTTATATTGAAAATAAAAATCAGGAAAATACTGAAAAACAAACAAAAAAAAATGAATAAAAGTGCTAGGTGGACGAAGCAGTAAAAATCTGCTCAGAAAAAATATCAGAATGTCGAGAAAAATTGATGAGACCTCGTTTGTAAGTCTGCATCAGTTTTATGCATCCTTGTTTTTTTTTATTTTTTTCTTCTCTCTCCTTTCTTTCTTTCTTTCTTTTCTTTTTTTTTTTTTTTTTTTTTTTTGGCGTCAGTCGGAATATTTCCAGACATTTGTTCTGTCTGAGAGCCACAAGAAATCCGAACACTGACCAAATCTAAAGAAACGGATTATGATGTCTTCTAAGAACTCGCTTTCGTCGGTGTAGTTAATTAATTAATGTTTCAAATTATTTTCACTGTCTATAAAATTCTAATGTATATATTTCTAGGCATTTGTTCTGAGAGTTAGGAGAAATATGGAGAATGACTAAACCTTCCATAATATTTCATTGTGATGTCTTTAATATGAAGCTTTTGTCAGTGTGATTAATGGGGGGAATTATTTCAGTTATCAGTAAGATTATCCACTAATTTTAATTATCAATAAAATCCTTAAAAGGCAAAAGTATTTAAAAGGAAGAGGTGAAATACACTGCTTTTAGAAACAATTTATTACTTATTAACGATTTTAGCAAGTAGGAAATATCTAACTGACGAAAAATAATGACAAATATTATTTTAAGAGATCCGTTTGTCACATATCACCACAAATCGAAAGATGGTGAAGCAATTATGAATTATTAAAACAAATCATTATTCCTTGACAGTCATTCACGTAAGTGCAATCCTCTCTCTCTCTCTCTCTCTCTCTCTCTCTCCCCTACATTTCTGTACCCATATGGAAATGTAGAGAACCATAAGTACGGATTGCCGAGCACTGAACCAGAGGATAGGCAAATTCAATTCGTCACATATCCCTCTCCTGGGAGTGGAGAGATTCCACACTCCACAGCTGAAATATTGCAAGGAATGACCAGGAGATTCTCAGTTTGCTTAGAATCCACAAGAATTCTTTGATTCTGTGAGATTCATGTTCGGTGGTGTGGGAAAACGCTCACAGAATACTCTCAGAGTTTTCTTGTTTAGACCAATCAGGTTTTATTGCGCTAATTCTCACAGGAGAATTTATCCTGTAATTAGGTTAATGTCAATGCTTTGCTAAAGGCAAAAATTAGTGATAGAATCTAGGAAAAATCAGCAGCTAGGCCTTAGCTGTTTCTGTTATCATAAGGAACAAAATGAATGCATATACACGTCCATAAATGCGTTCATTCACAAATGCAAACACAGACTCATACACAAATACATTCTCGCATGAATCTCCGTAGTATTATCGTTCTTGCTTTTTCGAATTTTTTCTGTAGTTTTCTATTGAAAAAATATGTCAAGTTCTCCCTCTATATAATATTATTCTCATGACGACAGCTGTTTCGCCAGTCCATTGCGTTACTCTGTGATACAATCGCATATTGTGACTTTGTTTTTGAGGTTTCGCATAATGAAATCTCCCTCATGCACAGGATTGAACTTATAGTTTTGCATATAAGTTATCACTTCCATTCTGAATGCAAATGTAATTAAAAGTTAGTGTATAACCAAAGATTCATAAAGGTTTGGCTGTGAGCAATTATTTGACACACTGCAAGCCACTGTATGCAGGCGTTGCTTATTAACACCAGCTTACAACCGGCATAATTTGGCAGCAATTAATTTCCACGATAAAGAAGGGAAATCTGCTTCCTCCCTTTGACCATTTGCACTTGATGTTCTCCTCACCGCTTCCTTAGATGGAATTAGAGGAGTATTAGCATTAGACGGATGGCTCGATTTGGTCTCAAATGAAGCCGCTCTGTGATTCATGAGGTGCAGTTTAGGAGGAAAATGGCCAAGGATCATAAGAGATAGAGAGACGAGAGAGAGAGAGAGAGAGAGAACAACTGCACTGTTTGTTGTAAGAAGCAAGAGGAGAAATCTTTCGTCATTCTAATCACTGAGAGACCAAATCCCAAGTTCATGTTTGTCTCCCCAAATGACACATTTCCAGAGTTGCACAGAAGCATCTCATTCAGCTGAAGTCCATTATTAAATTTTCATTGATGCTAATAATTTCTGCCCTTCCATGCTAGGGGGAAAGACAATAGAGTACCTTTGAGAAAATGTCTATTTACTCGTCTGGCGTTCCTGTTCTTCTTTTTCATTTGCTCTCATTTTCACGCAAGGCAAATACATAGCAGCCACTTGAAAATGAATCAAACAATGTTGCTCTTCATTTACAAGGATTAGGATGTCTCAAAGACTCGTTAATCCATCCGAGGAGACATCGTGTGCTCACTTATCTCTAGTAGCAGGTTCCACTGTTCATTCACTGTATCCTCCTAATGATTTTGTCTACCTTTCTTTTAACTCTTCCACGCTTCTGGTGGCAGCTTATTCCAAGTTTCACATATCTTGTATGTGAAGAAGTTCCCACAATGGGATGGGTTGTATCTCTTCAGTTCTAGTTTCCATCCATTATTCTTGTCTGGTTTTCGTTTAACGTAAATAGGTTACTGTCTACTTTTGTTATACCTTTGGGCTGAGTGCCTAGATCCAGGAAACCACACTTACTGAGCATCTCAGAGGTGATTCCAGTTCTATATTCTGCAGATCACTTAGCAGTCCAGGTCCACTGAGCTTCATCTTTGTCATGATCTGTATCTAAAGAATCTCATCAATCTTCATCATTAGGCATCACACATCAAGAGCTCCGAACTCCTCTTTTCCTAATGTGAATTATGTCATAGATAAGGCAGCCACCTGGAGGTCAAAAAATGGACTGGCATTGCAATATTACTGAGGCAATGTCCCGAGTTCCTTACTGAACAGGTGCTCATAGCTGGTCCGCTAGTATAAGTGGTTAGTGTATCGAAATGACACTCAGAGGTCGCTAGTTCGTGTCTCCTCCAGGGCGATGGAGAATCACTGGTTCTGTATCATGATCAGTTACTGCTGCAGTGTGGGGTCTGCGGTGTGAGGTTGAAACAAGCATACTTTGGAAGCTTCAATTTCAAGTGAATGACCTCTTTGGTGGGCTCCTTGTTCCAGGTGAATAGGTTTCATCTAATAATAATAATAATAATAATAATAATAATAATAATAATAATAATAATAATAATAATGTTGTGCCAAGCAGAGAGGTCAAGCACATAGCCGAGTTGTAAACACAAAAAGACACGGGCAAAAAGTCTTCTAGACCAAATGAATGGAAAATGAATCCTGAATCTGGAGTCTATTCCGGATATGGTTTGAGTCTCTCTCTCTCTCTCTCTCTCTCTCTCTCTCTCTCTCTCTCTCTCTCGTTGAGGGGAAACTCTCGTAAATCCCTTCTGCCTCGAGAGAGGTTGGTGGTGGAGCAGACATCTCTATTACTTGAGCTTCTACTCCTCGAAGCTTAATCACTATTCAGAGTTCGCTAGAGCCTCAAGACTTTGCTTAAGTCCAGGAAAGTTAGTGTTTATAAGAGCCTGAGGATTGATATTTACTCTCTCTCTCTTTCTCTCTTTCTCTCTCTCTTCTGGGTACGAAAATTCAGACCATTTTTTATTTCTCTAATCGGTTTTGACGTAATACGAAACATCAAGTCCCTCAAAATTCTTCATCGCCTCCTTTGCAAACCTCGGAAACTGGAGAGTCTGAGGAAGCAATTTTCATCTTCAATAAAAATATATATTACTTTCACGCTCCAAGGGCATCGGAAGGCTCTGACCGTAAAGACTGTGACGCCTAATTTACCGGGAGGCTTCTTCGTGCAAATTTTTCTAAGCGAGTCATGGTAAATTATATGGATCTTTTATTTTTAAAAATGAAATTAAAATAAAAATGCTTACACAATGGTGAGATTAAATTATGTATCTTTTCTCATCATTCAAAAAAATAAAAATTTAAACGAAATTTCTAGCACATTAATCAGGGTAAATTCTGTGTATCTCTTCATTATTCCAAAAATAACAAAAATAAAATTAAAATTAAATATTTTCCATGTTTAATAACCTCTGAGTGTGTTTATGTAAATAAATGAAGTAATAATAATAGTCATTGGTTTAGTTTATTAGCATGGAATAAAATGAATGGCTACCTATAAATATTCTGATAAATCTTTTGACTTTAGCAATTATCGATTAAAGTCAATAAAAAAATCTATATTTCTCTATTCACCTGTGATACACTCACGTAACCTATTGCAGAATAGGGTAACATTACAGTCCACACACACACCTACTCACACGTTGTCATATGACACAAGGTCTTTGATTCGCTCACGAATAAACTATTTGAAAAAAAAAAAAACTGTTACATTCAAAAATATAGGCCTATACCTTGTACATCTACGTAGGTTGCACGAGTATCAGAGACCACAGACCTTTCACAGGACTCTGCAAAGTTCACCTAAACATCAAATTTCTTTTTGAACCAATAGAAACGGAACAGAAAATCGATACCTGTGGTTGAAGCGTTTGTACACAGACGAACTTTTACGAAATCAGACGATACAACTGAAACTTCTTCTAATTCTTGTTTAGTTGCCTCAAACTTCCTTTTAGGCGAATGGAAGCTCATTTTGTAAGTAAACATTCATCGCTTCTGAGGCGATTTACTTCATACGAAAGGAAAAGAAAAAACTGGGGCTGGAAAGTTAAAACAAAACATTTTGTTTATCCAAGAAGCTGGTTTCAACTGCGTCTAGTTGGAGAGGCTGTAGTAGTTCATTCTTGATAGAATACATATACTTCTATTGTGATGTGGAGATTTATTTCTTCTCAAGGGGAAAAATTCTGATGTATTTGATTTAAGTCGACACCCCAACCCCCACCCCGCATATCGGTTTTTTTTATTGTTGTTGTTTGAATCAGGGACATGTAAAAAAAAAAAAAAAAAAAAAAATAGGGAGAAGTGGCCTCTTTTCTGAAGCCTCAACATCAGCCTACTTTGGAGGCTCCTCAACAGAGCCTCATCCTTAGACCTAACCTAAAGGGAGTTGGAGAGGTTGGACAGCGAGATTAAGGGATCCACGAAATAAAGGAGATGAAGTCCCAAGATCTAGAGGAGGAACTGAAAGAAAAAAAAAATCCCAGTTACCCTAAGAAGTCATAGTTAGAGGCGTTGGACAGCGAGGCTGAAGAAAGGAACAGGGAATGGAGGTCAAGTAAAAGGCTAAAAAGTGGTTTCAGCAGCTAGGGGCCGAAACCGGGAAGGGGCGCTAAAAACATCCCATAGTAATGCCTACAGTGCTCCACAAACTCCTGATCCAGGCGGAGATCGAACAGAAGCGGAGACGAGTCTGGGATACAAAGCACTTTTTAACTTTTTTTTTTTTTTTTTTTTTTTTTTTTTTTTTTTTTTTTTTTTTTTGTTTTTTTTTACGAAATTCTTCTTCTTATCTTGCCCAGGAATGTTTTTTGTCTTTTGAAAAGAAGAAAGGGTTCCTCATCTTTCTCCTTATGTCGAATTCGTCTTCTTAATGGACAGTAAATCTTGCCAATCCTTTTCCATATTGTATCCTATCTCTTCCAAAATGGTAGAATACTTTTGAAGCAGAAAGTAAGGATAAATGAAGGGAATATTCTTGAGGGTGGACAGCATTTCTGAACAGCATTTTTAACAGTAATGTTTTTGTCTTTTGAAAAGAAGAAAGGGTTCCTCATCTTTCTCTCCTTATGTCGAATTCGTCTTCTTAATGGACAGTAAATCTTGCCAATCCTTTTCCATATTGTATCCTATCTCTTCCAAAATGGTAGAATACTTTTGAAGCAGAAAGTAAGGATAAATGAAGGGAATATTCTTGAGGGTGGACAGCATTTCTGAACAGCATTTTTAACAGTATTTTCGAATTGAATCTTTTAACAGCACTTTAGAACAGCATCTTTTAACAGTATTTTCGAACGGTATGTTTAACATTTTCGTACAGATTCTTACACAGCATTTCCGAACAGCATCTTTTAACAAGAATTTCGAACAACATTTTAACAGCACTTTTGAACATCGTCTTTCAACAACATTTTAATAGCCCTCTGGAACAGCATTTTAACAACACTTTCAGACAAAATTTTTACCATCGTATGTTAACAGCACTTTCGGAAATAATTTTAACAGCGTTTTCGAATAGAATTTTAACAGCATCTTTTAACAGCACTTTCAAACAATATCTTTAACAGCAATTTCAAACAGCATATTTAACATAATCTTCCCACAACATTTTCGGACAGCATCGATAAACAGCTTTTTCATGCATCTTTTGACAGCACTTTAGAACAGGACCTTTCAACAGCATTTCGAGCAGCATTTTAAACAGCACCTTTTCACATAACTTTTCTATTTCTAACAGCAGACGATGTGAGCCCGTTTGTAAAAAAATTCCTCGGACAACAAGAAGTCTTTTAATATACGAAACCCGAAAGTGTAAAGCAGACAGACAGAGAGGTCACTGGACAGATGACCTCAGCAGGCGTCAAACAAAGGTCAAACAAGGTCATCCACAATCATCTCCCGACTTGACCCCGTCAAAATGAAACTAAATAATCAGGCGTTGTAGCAGCAGAGGCAGAATACATCAAGATACAGTATATATCGAGAGAAAATAAATCAAGATGAAGAATATATTTAGATACAGAATATTTCAAGATACAGAATACATCATCAGAATACATCATGATACAGAATACATCAAGCTACAGAATAAATCAAGATCCAGAAGACGTCAAGCTACAGAATACATTATGATACGGCATTTTCGTACAAAATTTTAAAAGCACTTGCAAACAACACTTTAACAGCATTTTGGAACCGCATTTTAACAGTATTTCCAAAGATAATTTTAAACAGCATTTTCGGACAGCAATAGAGCACCAATTTCACGGCATTTTAAAACAGTATTTCAACGGTATTTTAGAACAGCATCTTTTCACTTTTACAGCATTTTCAATACCACTTTCAAACAGCATTTTAACAGCCATCTTGTAACAGCAGACGATGTCTGTCCATTTATAGATGGGTGGACTCTCTCTCTATCTCTCTCTCTAACATTTTCGTCTCCCTATCTATCCTTCCGAAATTCCAAGGGGTCATTAATCAGTCGACGAGAAACGATAACTTCCTCGAATGACCATAAATATGACCACCGTCCTTTCCAATGACCCTGATTTATGGGCGTACTTTCACCCGTTGGGTGAATAATAAATTCATCCCCGTCATTCATTCCTCTTCATTTCACCCCCTCCCGTCTTTACTCTGTTTGTACAGTTTGTCACTCATATAACTTCTCGTTTCATATTGTGGAAATGTTTGAATTAATGAATATTTCCATAATTCCGAGTGGGTTTAAGAGGAGGGTCACTGCTATAAAATAATCTCGAGGAAGAACACATAAAAATTATATATATATATATATATATATATATATATATATATATATATATATATATATATATATATATATATATATATATATATATATATATATATATATATAGGTGTCACAACTGAGAAAAGAAACCAGAGTCAAAGTCATTCCTGGGACTCTGGAACCTCGAGTTACACAGAGAAGACTGACTGAAGCCAGGAGGAGGAGAGCGAGAGAAGAGAGAGAGGAGAAGATGAGAGAGAGAGAAGAGAGAGAAAGAATCCAGGAAACTTAAGAACTGTCCCACTTTGCAAAACCCGCCCAAGAGATAATTGGTTCCAGTAACACAAGGGGAATAATGCGACCAGATGATTGCCTCTGATTGGTCCATATCCGGAGGCCATTTTGGGACCTGGAATTAGATGTTGGAATGGGAATCTCTTCAGGATATGACGATGTAGCTCTCATTAAGACAAGGGGCTTTTGGGAATATGGAATATCTTTAAGGTCTCCTACAACAGAGAGAAGAAGAAGCTAAGAAGTTTTCTAGTGACCCAACAACCTCTTCTGACATGGAGGAAGAAAAAGGGAAACAAACAAAGGGTTGGTGGGCCAAAAGAAGGATGAAAGGAATCTCCTAAATACTAAAATAAACAAGAAAGTCATGCCGGAAGTTCTTTGTGGTATTTCGGTCCTTAACTCTGCACGAAATGATGGCAATGAATTGTGTGTGTGTGTGTGTAATTGTTCTTTCTAGGTAGGGCATTTCTTCCACGAACATCTGTATCACTAAGCTTGCTATTTGGAGCAAAAATTGGTTTAAATATGCCAAATAATCAACCCCTGTCGACATCTTATCCTTTCGGTCTGCATCAAAAATATTCATCCAGGGAATCCTCACACTCAGGGTCCGGTGATTGAAAGCCAAATATAACTAATAAATATATATAATTTATATATTATAGACGACGCAGAATGATCAATAAAAGCAAGATGGATGCACAGTTAGTCAATATGGTCGCGATGTTGGTTGGTGGGTTTCCTTCCGTCCTGTCAATTATTATCAGTTCCTGAGGCTGGGGAAGGAATCGTCGGATGGAAAGGTTATTTTGAAGTCTAGAATGATTCTCTTCTCCTCTCTCTCTCTCTCTCTCTATCTCTCTCTCGTTCCTCTATCTCTCTCTCTCTCTCTCTCCTCTCTCTCTCTCTCTCTACATCAGTTAGTCCTCTCTGTGTAACTCGAGATTCCAGAGTCCTAGGAAAGCCTTTGACTCCCATTTGTGACGGCTGACTCTTCTCTCTTTTTCAGTTGTGAATCCTGATATTCGTCAGGTCTCTTCCTCGTGAGATTCAATGTGAGTTTGCTCTCAACAGAACGTGATTAGACTGTGACATCTATGACAATAAAACTGAATATGCTTCATAGAACAGCCTCAGGAGCCCAATGGGTCGTATTTCTGCTGAGAGTAAATATTTCCAAGTTCGTACCTAACCTGGATTCTCATGAAAGGGCGGCACATGATGACACTTCTTTCTGCCGGATTCATTTGAACAATAAATCATTAAGACAGTATTTTCGACGTCAATCTTTAGGAAACTCGGTTTATATCGAACATAAATAAAAATGATAATGTGATTACAACGACAGATTTCTATTCCTGGAACAAGGTATGACTGTAAAAACTATACCATTAAAACTAACATTCTGCTGGAAGTCATCATAAGGCACCTGAATATATTTCAAGGAACAGCCTCGAAGGCCAATGGGTCACATTCTCATTAAAACGAAGGAGGTGTTGGAAGAGAGAACAGCTATTTTACTGGAAGACCTTACAGACCTTACATCTTGTTCGGGTTGCCCAGGTCCCTAAGTATGAGGCACCTCTAATGTCTACCAGAGTTGCAAGTACATCTTCCGGTATATTTTGCATCTTACAATCTTGGATGGTCTGGGATGCAGTTTAGATATTTGTCGAGCTTATTCTTAAACACATCTAGGCTCACTTCTGTTATATTCCTCAGATGAGCTGGCAACGCATTGAATAGACGCTGCATTATCGATGCTGGTGCGTAGTGGATTAATGTCCTGTGTGCTTTCCTTATTTTTTCCTGGTATAGTTTTGGGCACTATTAATCTACCTCTGCTTTCTTGTTCTGATATTTTTAGCTCCATGATGTTTTCAGCTATTCCTTCTATCTGTTTCCATGCCTGAATTATCATGTAGCGTTCTCTTTCTCCTTTCGAGACTATATAATTTTAAGGATTTGTAGTCTTTCCCAGTAGTCAAGGTCCTCAACTTCTTCTATTCTAGCTGTAAAGGACCTTTGTACACTCTCTATTTGTGCAATATCCTTTTTATAGTGTGGGTACCATATCATATTGCAATATTCAAGTGGACTACGAACATATGTTTTATAAAGCATAATCATGTGTTCAGCTTTTCTTGTTTTGAATGCCGTAACAACATACCCATTTTTGCTTTACATTTTGCCAATAGAATTGCTTTTTGATCGTTGCTTAACATGTTCCTATTTCATCATCACACCAAGGTCTTTAACTGCTTCCTTATTTGTGATTGTCTCATTATTAGGTCCCCTATATGCATATAGCTTTCCTTCTCTGTCTCCATAGTTTATTGATTCAAATTTATCAGAGTTAAATACCATCCTATTTACCTCTGCCCAATCATGTTAAGGTCTCTTTGTAGCGCGTTCCTATCTTCATCACAAGTAATTTCTCTACTTATTCTTGTGTCATCGGCGAAACTACTCACTACCGAGTCCTTAACATTACTGTCTATGTCTGCAATTATAATAACAAACAGTAATGCAGATAACACCGTACCTTGTGGCACACCGGAAATTACCGTAGCTTCATCCAATTTCTCATCGTTTGCAATAACTATCTGTTTTCTGTTGTGTAAAAATTCTTTTAACCATCTTCCTACTTTATCCACTATATTATGTTTCTAATTTTCTTTGCTAATATATTATGGACTACCTTGTCAAAAGCTTTTGCAAAGTCTAGATAAACCACATCTGTTTCATTTCTGCTTTTCATATTTTTGCATATGTTTTCACGGTAGACTAACAGTTGGGTTTGTGTACTTTTTCCGGGTACGAAACCATGTTGTCCTATATTAAACAAATTATTTTTCATTAAATGTCTCATAATATTTTTATTCATTTTTCATACACTTTCATAATATGTGATGTTAGACTCACAGGCTATAATTACTTGCCTGTAGTCTTGATCCACTTTTGAATGTAGGGGTAATATATGCTAATTTGTGCTCATCATAAATCGTGCCTGTATCTACACTTTGTCTTAATAATCTTGCAAGTGGCTTTGCGATAGAATGAACTACTTTCTTTGACAAAATAGCAGGAACTCCATCAGGCCCTGCTGCAGCTCCATTTTTTATTTCATTAATAGCCTGCACAATATCAGCTTCATTAATATCTATGTCAGCTAAATATTCACTATTTTCGTACATTACTTCTATATCATTATCTTCATTATCTATTCTAGGGGTGAATTCTCTCTTATATCGTTCTGCCAATATGTTGCAAATTTCCTTTTTGTTTTTTTCATTCGTTAATCTCCCTTCAATTCTTAGAGGGCCTATTTCTATTCTTCTTTTATTCATCTTTTTCGCGAATGAGTATAATAGTTTGGGGTTTTGCTTGATATTTATTAGGGTTTTTTCTTCCAAGTCCCGTTTTTCATTTTCATTTGATTGTATAATATTTTGTTCTTCATTTTCTATCTTACTTTTTAGTTCTATAACTTTCCATGCATTTTTTTCTTTTGCAAGACCTTTTTTCCACTTTCTGATTTTCTGGAACAAGATCCTTCTGTCTCTTGGTATGCATGACTGATGTTTACTTTTCTTCTTCGGTATATATTTATCCACTATTTTCTCTAATATTTTATATTATATCTCCGTTAGTACACTTATGTCATCACTTATGAAAATGTTATCCCAATCTTTGGTTAATTCTTCATTTATTTCTGACCATTTTATAATTGTTTTACTGTGAAGTTTTGTATTTTCCATATCCTTCCCACTTTTTCATTTCTTGCTTATCTCTGTTTTCACTTGCTTTGGAATGAACTGTTAATTCTATGACATTATGGTCTGAAATACTCGCATTATAAACTATTATTTCTTTAACATAATTCATCTCGTTCACAAATACTAGGTCTAAAGTATTTTCCTTTCTTGTTGGCAGGTGATTTATTTGTTGAATGTTGTATTCTAGTAGCATATCTAATAGCTTTTCGAATTGCCTCTTATCTTCTGCACTACTATTACTCTCTTTTTTATATGTATAAGTACAACCACAACCTCCTATTCGTTCTTTCCAGTCTACGAAAGGAAAGTTGAAGTCTCCAGATAGGAGAATAGTCCAGTCCTTGTGATTTCTACATATATCATCCAATTTATCTATTATTAAGTCAACTCTTTAGTATTAGGAGGTCTATATATTACTATGTTCATTAATTTTTCAGATTCAAATTCTACCGCTATTAGTTCACATTCTGAGTTACCATATTTCTCATATATTTTTCCTTGTTTTTTGTCTTTCCCATATATTGCGGTTCCCCCTTGATTCCTATTTTTTCTATCTGATCTATAAGTTTGGAACCCTTTTATTTGATCATCATTCCCAGTCTCTTGGGAATACCAGGTTTCACTTACATTCATTATATCTATTTTCTTTCAATTTGGGTTAGTTCTTCTAAGTACTCTAATTTTTCTTTTTGAGTTACTTGTAAAAAACTAAACCCTGCGCATTCATCACTATGATGGTTTGCATGTTTTCTCCTTCATTTAATATGGGTAATAATAAGGATTTTCCCATGTTCTCTTTCCTAGTTCTGGTATGTTGTTCTTTTTTTCATTTCCAGAAATTCTGACATTAAAAAATCCAACTTTTCCATATATTTGATCTTCCTTCACCATAATTATTTATTTTGTGTCTGAATATGCAATTTTCTCCGTATCTGCAATATCCTCTTGCATAATAAATACAGTTATTATCTCTTGAGTAGTATCTGGAGCTGAGGCTTTGATTGCAATGCTGATATCTGCATATCTCGTTGATGGCTTGCTTTTTTCTTTTACCTGATATTCTTTATTCCTCTCTTTATTTGTTTCTTTCTTATTTTGGATTTTATTACTTGATCGATTATTTATATGATTATGATTCATGGCTACAGGGTGCATATATTTACATTTTTTGTCGAACTTACATCCATTTCCTTCTTTTAGGTTTTTGCATATTTTTGGATGCAGATCTCTGCAATCATCCTCATAGCCATGTAGGTATGCACATTTGCCATATATTTCATAGTTGTGACATACCTTAGGATGTTTGTAGTAACATCTTTCTCCAAATCTGCAATTCCCTCTTTTCAAAAGTTGCAGACTTTGTCTTTTTTGTCTAGTTTTTCCTCTTTCCTGTCATTGTGTAGATCTGGGTAGAGCCTCTTCGGGATTTTCTTTTATGTGTTGTCATATCGTAATTTATTTCTTCGTAAGTATGCTGCTTTATTGCCTCATATGTAGTATCAATGAGTATCTCTGCATCCATACTTTTATCTTGTTCTTTGTTTGTTTTCTTTATTTCTTTCTGTCATTTCAGTTTTGTTTACTTCTCTTTCCATTTTCCTCTTCTTCTTCTTCCTCTTCCCTCTTCTTCTTCATCCTCAACTATTTGTACATTCAATCTTGATTAATACATTGTCTATCCATGATAGACATGTTGAGCAAAATATTCCTGGTATCTTTTCTCATATCTTGCATTACCTCAGCACATTGTGGATGGGTCGGAATATTGCATGCAGCACATTTTCTGATTATTTTTTGTGGATTAACTATGCTATACCACACCTTACACAGTTTGCATGCCTTTGGCATTCTTTTACCTAATGCATCAATTAGGATATTCACAATGTTCACCTTATTCATTTTCATTGTCGCAATATGTTGGTTTATGTATATTTTCTTTATGAGTCTCTTGACCACTTTGATTTTATTTGGAACTTCTTCAATTATTTTCAAGATGTTTTTCTGTTTATTTGTTCCAGTTTGAAGGATTATATCCTTCTAATATATCTATGAATGCTTTTTTATTTTTTATCTTTTTGGTTAGGACTGTTGCTGATCTCATAGATGAGAAATGCCAGTTCCCTTCCTGCTCCTCATCGTATTGCGAATCTGCCAAACAAGCTAAATTTTGCCATTTTTTTCCACAGTTGGAACTTACTGCCATCTTGTTCTGATTTACAGTATTTCACTTGATAAAATAACTAAGTAGACACTTATCCTACTATTTTCACACTAATCTTATCACCGATAGTTCACGAACACTTATAGATATTTCTCAAATTCTAGATGTAAGTTAAACTTGTGATATCTGTTGATTAATCTGACTGCGCGGGAACATCTCACCAAGCAAGATGGCTACTACTACTACTACTACTACTAGAGAGAGAGAGAGAGAGAGAGAGAGAGAGAGAGAGAGAGAGAGACAGAGAGAGAGAGAGAGAGAGGAAATCGCAACCTCTCCAGGAGAGAAAACTCCTCACCATTGGGGAAAAACATCTCATCTGCATATGAATCAAAGGGTGAGGGAGTCAGGCTAAAAATAATCCTCATTTTCAAAATGAACTGAGTCTCTCCTCTTGTCTTCGGATTTTTGTCTTGTCTTTGCACATTCATTCTGAATTTTTATTCTTTTTGTTTCATATATGTGAATTTACAAGAAATAAAAATACAATAAGGATAAAGGAAGGAGATTAAAACATAATTTCAAACCGGGCTATTTTATGATTAACGTAAATTTCAGAGCCGAGAGAACCCACCTTGGGGAAATAATTTCCTTGGTTTCTGCACTTCTCAGGAGAGAGAGAGAGAGAGAGAGAGAGAGAAGAGAGAGAGAGAGAGAGAGAAGTATAGCATAACAACTTTACCAGGATTACCGCTGAGAATTAAGAGATTGTAGCGTGTTTCACTAACTCTTCAAATAACAGCCTTTGAGACTTGACTCTCACCCCCGACCGCCCCTCTTACTTCCCTCCCACCCACTAAACAAGTGGGGTCTTTATCAACAGCTCTCTCTCTCTCTCGCTCTCTCTCTTTCACTCTCATTCCTGAGAACTGCAGAAAGAGTGGGAATTATTACCCTGAGTCTGGTCGTCTCGACCTGGAAAATGACCTCCATAAATATTTGATTTTAAATCATCTTTTATTCCCTTCCTCTCAGGTCTTCTCTTCGTTACGGATAGAGTTGGGGTTTTCCATCCATCACCTTTCTTTTTCACTTTTATTAGATTTTTCTGTGAACTGAAAACGTTTTTCCACAGTGGGAGAGCGAGAGAGAGAGAGAGGGAGCGAGAGAGAAGAGAGAGAGAAAAGATAGAGAGAGAGAAGAGAGAGAGAGAGAGAAAAGGAACTTTTCATGATGTGGAGAGATCAGGGTCAATTTTAACAGCATTTTAATAGCACTTTCGAACAGCATTTTAACAGTATTTCTCGGAACATAATTTTAAAACAGCATTTTCGAACAAAATTTTTAAAAGCACTTGCAAACAGCACTTTAACACCATTTTGGAACCGCATTTAAACAGTATTTCCAAAGATAATTTTAAACAGCATTTTTCGGACAGCAATAGAGCACCAATTTCACGGCATTTTCGAAAACAGTATTTCAACTTTTGTATTTTAGAACAGCATCTTTTCACTTTTACAGCATTTTCAATACCACTTTCAAACAGCATTTTAACAGCCATCTTGTAACAGCAGACGATGTCTGTCCATTTATAGATGGGTGGACTCTCTCTCTATCTCTCTCTCTAACATTTTCGTCTCCCTATCTATCCTTCCGAAATTCCAAGGGGTCATTAATCAGTCGACCACAAATATGACCACCGTCCTTTCCAATGACCCTGATTTATGGGCGAACTTTCACCCGTTGGGTGAATAATAATTCATTTCCCGTCATTCATTCCTCTTCATTTCACCCCCTCCCGTCTTTACTCTGTTTGTACAGTTTGTCACTCACATAACTTCTAGTTTGTTCATATTGTGGAAATGTTTGAATTCATGAATATTTCCATAATTCCGAGTGGCTTTAAGAGGGTCACTGCTATAAAATAATCTAGAGGAAGAACGCATAAAAATTTATATATATATAAATATATATATATATCTATATATATATATATATATAATATATATATATATATATATATATATACTATATCATGTCACAACTGAGAAAATAAACCAGAGTCAAAGTCATTCCTGGGACTCTGGAACCTCGAGTTACACAGAGAAGACTGACTGAAGCCAGGAGGAGGAGGAGGAGGAGGAGCGATAGAGAAGAGCGACAGAGAGAGAGAGAGAGAGAGAGAGAGAGAGAGAGAGGAGAGAGAAGCGAGAGAGAGAGAGAGAGAGAGAGAGAATCCAGGAAACTCAAGAACTGTCCCACTTTGCAAAACCCGAAGAGATAATTGGTTCCAGTAACATGAGGGGAATAATGCGACCAGATGATTGCCTCTGATTGGTCCATATCCGGAGGCCATTTTGGGACCTGGAATTAGATGTTGGAATGGGAATCTCTTCAGGAATATGACGATGTAGCTCAATAAGTCAAGGGGCTTTTGGGAATATGGAATATCTTTAAGGTCTCCTGCAACAGAGAGAACAAGAAGCTAAGAAGTTTTCTAGTGACCCAACAACCTCTTCTGACACGGAGGAAGAAAAAGGGAAACAAACAAAGGGTTGTTGGGCCAAAAGAAGGATGAAAGGAATCTCCTAAAATACTAAAATAAACAAGAAAGTCATGCCGGAAGTTCTTTGTGGTATTTTAGTCCTTAACTCTGCACGAAATGATGGCAATGAATTGTGTGTGTGTGTGTGTGTAATTGTTCTTTCTAGGTAGGGCATTTCTTCCACGAACATCTGTATCACTAAGCCTTGCTATTTGGAGCAAAAATTGGTTTAAATATGCCAAATAATCAACCCCTGTCGACATCTTATCCTTTCGGTCTGCATCAAAATATTCATCCAGGGAATCCTCACACTCAGGGTCCGGTGATTGAAAGCCAAATATAACTAATAAATAATATATAATTTATATATATAGACGACGCAGAATGATCAATAAAAGCAAGATGGATGCACAGTTAGTCAATATGGTCGCGATGTTGGTTGTGTTTCCTTCCGCCCTGTCAATTATTATCAGTTCCTGAGGCTGGAGAAGGAATCGTCGGATGGAAAGGTTATTTTGAAGTCTAGAAGGTCTCTCTTTTTCCCCCCTTATCTCTCTCTCTCTCGCTCTCTCTCTCTCTCTCTCTGCGTCAGTTAGTCCTCTCTGTGTAACTCGAGATTCCAGAGTCCTAGGAAAAGCCTTTGACTCCCATTTGTGACGGCTGACTCTTCTCTCTTTTTCAGTTGTGAATCCTGATATTCGTCAGGTCTCTTCCTCGTGAGATTCAATGTGAGTTTGCTCTCAACAGAACGTGATGTGACTGTGACATCTATGACAATAAAACTGAATATGCTTCATAGAACAGCCTCAGGAGCCCAATGGGTCGTATTTCTGCTGAGAGTAAATAATTTCCAAGTTCGTACCTAACCTGGATTCTCATGAAACGGGCGGCACATGATGACACTTCTTTCTGCCGGATTCATTTGAACAATAAATCATTAAGGAAGTATTTTCGACGTCAATCTTCAGGAAACTCGGTTTATATCGAACATAAATAAAAATGATAATGTGATTACAACGACAGATTTCTATTCCTGGAACAAGGTATGACTGTAAAAATCTATACCATTAAAACTAACATTCTGCTGGAAGTCATCATAAGGCACCTGAATATATTTCAAGGAACAGCCTCGAAGGCCAATGGGTCACATTCTCATTAAAACGAAGGAGGTGTTGGAAGAGAGAACAGCTATTTTACTGGAAGACCTTACAGACCTTACATCTTGTTCGGGTTGCCCCAGGTCCCTCAGTATGAGGCACCTCTAATGTCTACCAGAGTTGCAAGTACATCTTCCGGTATATTTTGCATCTTCCAATCTTGGATGGTCTGGGATGCGGTTTAGATATTTGTCGAGCGTAATCTTAAACACATCTAGGCTCACTCCTGTTATATTCCTCAGATGAGCTGGCAACGCATTGAATAGACGCTGCATTATCGATGCTGGTGCGTAGTGGATTAATGTCCTGTGTGCTTTCCTTATTTTTCCTGGTATAGTTTTGGGCACTATTAATCTACCTCTGCTTTTTGTTCTGATATTTTTAGCTCCATGATGTTTTCAGCTATTCCTTCTATCTGTTTCCATGCCTGAATTATCATGTAGCGTTTCTCTTCTCTTTCTAGACTATATAATCTTAAGGATTGTAGTCTTTCCCAGTGGTCAAGGTCCTCAACTTCTTCTATTCTAGCTGTAAAGGACCTTTGTACACTCTCTATTTGTGCAATATCCTTTTGATAGTGTGGGTACCATATCATATTGCAATATTCAAGTGACTACGAACATATGTTTTATAAAGCATAATCATGTGTTCAGCTTTTCTTGTTTTGAAATGCCGTAACAACATACCATTTTTGCTTTACATTTTGCCAATAGAATTGCTTTTTGATCGTTGCTTAACATGTTCCTATTCATCATCACACCAAGGTCTTTAACTGCTTCCTTATTTGTGATTGTCTCATTATTAGGTCCCCTATATGCATATACCTTTCCTTCTCTGTCTCCATAGTTTATTGATTCAAATTTATCAGAGTTAAATACCATCCTATTTACCTCTGCCCAATCATATACTTTGTTAAGGTCTCTTTGTAGCGCGTTCCTATCTTCATCACAAGTAATTTCTCTACTTATTCTTGTGTCATCGGCGAAACTACTCACTAACCGAGTCCTTAACATTACTGTCTATGTCTGCAATTATAATAACAAACAGTAATGCAGATAACACCGTTACCTTGTGGCACACCGGAAATTACCGTAGCTTCATCCAATTTCTCATCGTTTGCAATAACTATCTGTTTTCTGTTGTGTAAAAATTCTTTTAACCATCTTCCTACTTTATCCACTATATTATGTTTTTCTAATTTTCTTTGCTAATATATTATGGACTACTTTGTCAAAAGCTTTTGCAAAGTCTAGATAAACCACATGTGTTTCATTTCTGCTTTTCATATTTTTGCATATGTTTTCACGGTGGACTAACAGTTGGGTTTGTGTACTTTTTCCGGGTACGAAACCATGTTGTCCTATATTAAACAAATTATTTTTCATTAAATGTCTCATAATATTTTTATTCATTTTTCATACACTTTCATAATATGTGATGTAAGACTCACAGGCCTATAATTACTTGCCTGTAGTCTTGATCCACTTTTGAATGTAGGGGTAATATATGCTAATTTGTGCTCATCATAAATCGTACCTGTATTTACACTTTGTCTTAATAATATTGCAAGTGGCTTTGCGATAGAATGAACTACTTTCTTTAAAAAAATAGCAGGAACTCCATCAGGCCCTGCTGCAGCTCCATTTTTTATTTCATTAACAGCCTGCACAATATCAGCTTCATTAATATCTATGTCAGCTAAATACTCACTATTTTCGTCCCTTACTTCTATATCATTATCTTCATTATCTATTCTAGGGGTGAATTCTCTCTTATATCGTTTCTGCCAATATGTTTCAAATTTCCTTTTTTTCATTCGTTAATCTCCCTTCTATTCTTAGAGGGCCTATTTCTATTCTTCTTTTATTCATCTTTTTCGCGAATGAGTATAATAGTTTGGGGTTTTGCTTGATATTTAATTAGGGTTTTTTCTTCCAAGTCCCGTTTTTCATTTGCTTTTGATTGTAATATTTTGTTCTGCATTTTCTATCTTACTTTTTAGTTCTATAACTTTCCATGCATTTTTTTCTTTTGCAAGACCTTTTTTCCACTTTCTGATTTTCTGGAACAAGATCCTTCTGTCTCTTCTTGGTAAGCATGACTGATGTTTACTTTTCTTCTTCGGTATATATTTATCCACTATTTTCTCTAATATTTTATATTATATCTCCGTATTTACCCTTATGTCATCACTTATGAAAATGTTATCCCAATCTTTGGTTAATTCTTCATTTATTTCTGACCATTTTATAATTTTACTGTAGAAGTTGTATTTTCCATATCCTTCCCACTTTTTCATTTCTTGCTTATCTCTGTTTTCACTTGCTTTGGAATGGACTGTTAATTCTATGACATTATGGTCTGAAATACTCACATTATAAACTATTATTTCTTTAACATAATTCATCTCGTTCACAAATACTAGGGTCTAAAGTATTTTCCTTTCTTGTTGGCAGGTGATTATTTGTTGAATGTTGTATTCTAGTAGCATATCTAATAGCTTTTCGAATTGCCTCTTATCTTCTGCACTACTATTACTCTCTTTTTTATATGTATAAGTACAACCACAATCTCCTATTCGTTCTTTTCCAGTCTACGAAGGAAAGTTTGAAGTCTCCAGATAGGAGAATAGTCCAGTCCTTGTGATTTCTACATATTTCTTCCAATTTATCTATTATTAAGTCAAACTCTTTAGTATTAGGAGGTCTATATATTACTATGTTCATTAATTTTTCAGATTCAAATTCTACCGCTATTAGTTCACATTCTGAGTTACCATATTTCTCATATATTTTTCCTTGTTTTTTGTCTTTCCCATATATTGCGGTTCCTCCTTGATTCCTATTTTTTCTATCTGATCTATAAGTTTGGAACCCTTTTATTTGATCATCATTCCCAGTCTCTTGGGAATACCAGGTTTCACTTACATTCATTATATCTATTTTCTTTTCAATTTGGGTTAGTTCTTCTAAGTACTCTATTTTTCTTTTTGAGTTACTCGTAACTAAACCCTGCGCATTCATCACTATGATGGTTTGCATGTTTTCTCCTTCATTTAATATGGGTAATAATAAGGATTTTCCCATGTCTCTTTCCTGTTCTGGTATGTTGTTCTTTTTTTCATTTCCTAAATTCTGACATTAAAAAATCCAACTTTTCCATAATATTTGATCTTCCTTCACCATAATTATTCATTTTGTGCCTGAATCTGCAATTTTCTCCATATCTGCAATATCCTCTTGCATAATAAATACAGTTATTATCTCTTGAGTAGTATCTTGGAGCTGAGGCTTTGAAATTTTTTGCTGACATCTCTGCATATCTCGTTGATGGCTTGCTTTTTTCTTTTACCTGATATTCTTTATTCCTCTCTTTATTTGTTTTCTTTCTTATTTTGGATTTTATTACTTGATCGATTATTATATGATTATGATTCATGGCTATAGGGTGCATATATTTACATTTTTGTCGAACTTACATCCATTTCCTTCTTTTAGGTTTTTGCATATTTTTGGATGCAGATCTCTGCAATCATCCTCATAGCCATGTAGGTATGCACATTTGCCATATATTTCATAGTTGTGACATACCTTAGGATGTTTGTAGTAACATCTTTCTCCAAACCCGCAATTCCCTCTTTTCAAAAGTTGCAGACTTTGTCTTTTTTGTCTAGTTTTTCCTCTTTCCTGTCATTGTGTAGATCTGGGTAGAGCCTCTTCGGGATTTTCTTTTGTGTTGTCATATCGTAATTTATTTCTTCGTAAGTATGCTGCTTATTGCCTCATATGTAGTATCAATGAGTATCTCTGCATCCATACTTTTATCTTGTTCATGTTTTCTTTATTTTCTTTCTGTCATTTCAGTTTTGTTTACTTCTCTTCCGTTTCCTCTTCTTCTTCTTCCTCTTCCTCTTCTTCTTCATCCCCAACTATTTGTACATTCAATCTTGATTTAATAACATTGTCTATCCATGATAGACATGTTGAACAAAATATTCTGGTATCTTTTCTCATATCTTGCATTACCTCAGCACATTGTGGATGGGTCGGAATGTTGCATGCAGCACATTTTCTCTTGATTTTTTATTTTTTTGTGGAATTAAACTATGCTATACCACACCTTACACAGTTTGCATGCCTTTGGCATTCTTTTTCCTAATGCATCAATTAGGATATTCACAATGTTCACCTTATCATTTCATTGTCGCAATATGTTGGTTTATGTATATTTTCTTTATGAGTCTCTTGACCACTTTGATTTTATTTGGAACTTCTTCAATTATTTTCAAGATGTTTTCTGTTGATTTGTTCCAGTTTGAAGGATTATATCCTTCTAATATATCTATGAATGCTTTTGTATCGTTTGGTTAGGACTGTTGCTGATCTCATAGATGAGAAATGCCAGTTCCCTTCCGCTACCTCATCGCATTGCGAATCTACCAAACAAGCTAAATTTTGCCATTTTTTTCCATAGTTGGAACTTACTGCCATCTTGTTCTGATTTACAGTATTTCACTTGATAAACTAACTAAGTAGACACTTTATCCTACTATTTTCACACTAATCTTATCACCGATAGTTCACGAACACTTATAGATATTTTTCAAATTCTAGATGTAAGTTAAACTTGTGATATCTGTTGATTAATCTGACTGCGCGGGAACATCTCACCAAGCAAGATGGCTACTACTACTACTACTACTACTACTACGAGAGAGAGAGAATGAGAGAGAGAGAGAGAGAGAGAGAGAGAGATAGAGAGAGAGAGAGAGAGGAAATCGCAACCTCTCCAGGAGAGAAAACTCCTCACCATTGGGGAAAAACATCTCATCTGCATATGAATCAAAGGGCGAGGGAGTCAGGCTAAAAATAATCCTCATTTTCAAAATGAACTGAGTCTCTCCTCTTGTCTTCGGATTTTTGTCTTGTCTTTGCACATTCATTCTGAATTTTATTCTTTTTGTTTCCATATATGTGAATTTACAAGAAATAAAATTCAATAAGGATAAAGGAAGGAGATTAAAACATAATTTCAAACCAGGCTATTTTATGATTAAAGTAAATTTCAGAGCCGAGAGAACCCAACTTGGGGAAATAATTTCCTTGGTTTCTGCACTTCTCAGGAGAGAGAGAGAGAGAGAGAGAGAGAGAGAGAGAGAGAGAGAGAGAGAGTAGTATGCATAACAACTTTACCAGGATTACCGCTGAGGATTAAGAGATTGTAGCGTGTTTCACTAACTCTTCAAATAACAGCCTTTGAAGACTTGACTCTCCCCCCAGACCGCCCCTCTTACTTCCCTCCCACCCACAAAACAAGTGGTGTCTTTATAAACACATCTCTCTCTCCTCTCTCTCTCTCTCTCTCTCTCTATCTTTCTCTCATTCCTGAGAACTGCAGAAAGAGTGGGAATTATTACCCCGAGTCTGGTCGTCTCGACCTGGAAAATGACCTCCATAAAATAATTCGATTTTAAATCATCTTTATTTTCCCTTTTTTCCTCTCAGGTCTTCTCTTCGTTACGGATAGAGTTGGGGTTTTCCATCCATCACCTTTCTTTTTCACTTTATTAGATTTCCTGTGAACTGAACGTTTTCCACAGTGGAGAGAGAGAGAGAGAGAGAGAGAGAGAGAGAGAGAGAGAGAGAGAGAGAGAGAGAGAGAGAGAAAAGGAACTTTTCATGATGTGGAGAGATCAGGGTCAATTTTAACAGCATTTTAATAGCACTTTCGAACAGCATTTTAGCAGTATTTCTCGGAACATAATTTTAAAACAGCATTTTCGAACAAAATTTTTAAAAGCACTTGCAAACAGCACTTTAACACCATTTTGGAACCGCATTTAAACAGTATTCCAAAGATAATTTTAAACAGCATTTTCGGACAGCAATAGAGCACCAATTTCACGGCATTTTAAAACAGTATTTCAACGGTATTTTAGAACAGCATCTTTTCACTTTTACAGCATTTTCAATACCACTTTCAAACAGCATTTTAACAGCCATCATTGTAACAGCAGACGATGTCTGTCCATTTATAGATGGGTGGACTCTCTCTCTATCTCTCTCTCTAACATTTTCGTCTCCCTATCTATCCTTCCGAAATTCCAAGGGGTCATTAATCAGTCGACCACAAATATGACCACCGTCCTTTCCAATGGCCCTGATTTATGGCGCAACTTTCACCCGTTGGGTGAATAATAATTCATTCCCGTCATTCATTCCTCTTCATTTCACCCCCTCCCGTCTTTACTCTGTTTTTTTGTTTGTACAGTTTGTCACTCATAAAACTTCTCGTTTGTTCATATTGTGGAAATGTTTGAATTCATGAATATTTCCATAATTCCGAGTGGCTTTAAGAGGGTCACTGCTATAAAATAATCTAGAGGAAGAACGCATTAAAATTATATATATATATATATATTAAATTAAAAAAATTATATATATATATATATATTATAAATATATATATATAGATATATATATATATATATATATATATATATATAATATATAGGTGTCACAACTGAGAAAAGAAACCAGAGTCAAAGTCATTCCTGGGACTCTGGAACCTCGAGTTACACAGAGAAGACTGACTGAAGCCAGGAGGAGGAGGAGGAGGAGGAGCGAGAGAGAGAGAGAGAGAGAGGAGAGAGAGAGAGAGAGAATCCAGGAAACTCAAGAACTGTCCCACTTTGCAAACCCGAAGAGATAATTGGTTCCAGTAACATGAGGGGAATAATGCGACAGATGATTGCCTAAGATTGTTCCATATCCGGAGGCCATTTTGGGACCTGGAATTAGATGTTGGAATGGGAATCTCTTCAGGAATATGACGATGTAGCTCAATAAGTCAAGGGGCTTTTGGGAATATGGAATATCTTTAAGGTCTCCTGCAACAGAGAGAACAAGAAGCTAAGAAGTTTTCTAGTGACCCAACAACCTCTTCTGACATGGAGGAAGAAAAAGGGAAACAAACAAAGGGTTGGTGGGCCAAAAGAAGGGTGAAAGGAGTCTCCTAAGATAATAAAATAAACAAGAAAGTTAGGCCGGAAGTTCTTTGTGGCATCTTGTTCCTTAACTCTACACGAAATGATGGCAATGAATTGCGTGTGTGTGTGTGTAATTGTTCTTTCTAGGTAGGGCATTTCTTCCACGAACATCTGTGTCTCTAAACTTGCTATTTGTAGCAGAATTTGGCTTAAATATGCCAAATAATCAAGCCCTGTCGACAACATATCCTTTCGGTCTGCATCAAAAATATTCATCCAAGGAATCCTCACACTCAGGGTCCGGTGATTGAAAGCCAAATATAACTAATAAATAATATTTAATTTATATATTATAGACGACGCAGAATGATCAATAAAAGCAAGATGGATGCACAGTTAGTCAAAATGGTCGTGATGTTGGTTGGTGGGTTTCCTTCCGTCCTGTTAATTATTATCAGTTCCTGAGGGGAGGGGGAGGAATCGTCGGATGGAAAGGTTATTTTGAAGACGAGAAGGATTCTCTCCTCTCTCTCTCTCTCTCTCTCTCTCTCTCTCTCTCTCTCTCTCTCTCTCTGTTCCAGGAAAGCCTTACGAAGATTTCTTAGGGCCCACTGGAAACTGAAGAATTCCAGTCCTCCCTCTGAGAATATGGAATATTCCTCTTCTTTAATAAAGATATAACATTTTCTTGATGTATTCTGTCTCTGAATGTATTTGGATTCTTGAAGTCTTCTGCATCTGTTACTCTCAAGCTTGACAAGGTCAAGTGATACTTTTTTCCAGTGACCTTTTTTGACCCTTGTTTGCTGCCTGGGGTCATCTGTTCAATGACCTGTCTGTCTGTCTGTCTGTCTCGTTACAGTTGAGCGTCACAGCATCGGGGGCTCACGTTTGCTAGTCCCATGGACATGTCCCAGCCTACCGCCCACCAGTCCACCCAACTGCAAATGGGCATCGTTGTCTGCTGTTACAAAATGCTGTTCCAAGATGCTGTCAAGGTTCCTTTCATTATTTCTTTATCTTTTTCCTTTATAAATTTTCTAAGAGTTTTTGTCACCGCGAAACGAAGGTGAAGATAAAGTTTGCAACAAATATTTGAAACAGACACGCACAGGGGGAGAGAGAGAGAGAGAAGAGAGAGAGAGAGAGAGAGAGAGAGAGAGAGAGAGAGAGAGAGAGAGAGATAAAAGGATTGTAAGATTTACTGTCCATTGAGAAACGAATTCGATCGCCATAAGTAGAAAGATGAGGAATCCTTTCTTCTCAAAGAAAACTCTTCTGGCAGAGATAAGAGAAGAAGAATAATTTCGTAAAAAAAAAAGAGCAGCGGAATGTTGCAAGAGCTAATAACCCCAATGACTTAAAAAGTTGTTTTATTTGAGACTCGTCTTCGCCTCTGTTCGACCTGCGTCTGAAACAGGACCCTGTGTGTAAACGTGGTTCACTGTAGGCATTACTATGTAGTGTTTTAGGCTCCTTTCAGCCCTAGCCACGCCCACTTTTTAGCCTTTGACTTGACCTCCATTCCCTCGTCCTTTCTTTAGCCTTGCTGTCCAACACCTCTGACTATTACTTCTTAGGGTAACTGTGATTTTTTTCTACCTGTTCCACTTTTAGATCCACTCTCTTGCCCATTAAAGCTCTATCTCTCTCTCTCTCTCTCTCTCTCTCTCTCTCTCTCTCTCTCTCCCCTTGTCATTCATCTCCTAAATTTTCTGGATCTCTTTATCTTGCTCTCCAACCGCTCCAACTCCCCTTGAGGGCGGAGTGGCCGAAAGTGTCCCCCGCCCACCCAATGCTGGGATTCACAAGAAGGAAATCACATCCAAAAGGATTCTTTATCACAAAGACTCAATTAGAGGAGGATTAAATGAGTCGACTTCTGACTCTGTCTGTCCTCCTATCAGAAGAGTCAGCACGAAAAGGAGGGAGCTTCACAAAGACTGTTTTTCTCCACCCTCACTGGAGGTCTTAAGTCTAGAGTACACGTGCACTTGAGAATGGCATTACTGAAAGGCACAAGGGCGCGCGAGAGCGCTTCTACTGAACGGGAGTTGACTGGTTGCAACTGAATTTTGCCCAGAGTGACATGAAATTACGATTGACACTTAGGAACTTTCTGGATGGACGTGTGACTACATTTTTCATCTCATTTTTATATACAATACTATTGTTGTAGTTTATACTTCTACATTCTTCGTAAAGCAAAATATAGACAAATAGATGGCGATTTTAGCTAATATATCTAATACCCATGACTGTGCAGAGTTGAGAAATACGATGATAAATCCTGACTTTATTTTGAAGCCCCGATAAGACAGTTTCTGCTCGGAGTGGCTGAATACATCACTGATAGCACTAACTTATCCTGATAGTTTTTTGTTTTCTTTCTTAGGGATTTCGTATCTGCTTGGGACGATGATTCAAACTTCGTCAGATCAGGCCAGGGCAAGAATAATTGGCAGTTCCTGTAAATAGTAAATAAACCTGTATGAAGATGGGCTGAGAAGTACACGTCATGTTGACATGAGCATACTTACAATAAAGAGATGAAAGAAATTAACGAGATGATTTGCAAAGATCTAAAGGTAGAACCGAGAGAAATCCCCCCCCCCCCCCCCCCCCCCCCCCACCCCCCCCCCCCCTGCACTAAGAACAAATAGTTAAAGAGGTTGGACAGCAAGACTGAAGAAAGGAAGAGAAGGGAGGTAAAGTAAAAGGCTAAAAAGGGGATGCAGCCAGGGGCCGAAGGGACGCTGCAGACACCCTTTAGTAATGTCTTGACCAGATTGCTGGTAATCCTTTTGGTATTTGTGAAGTTGTCACTTTGGTTAAAAGAATTGTTTAGCTCCCACTTAAATGATACCCTTGGCAGGGGAATTACCGTTGTCAGCTTGACACAACTTGACACATCTAAAAGAATATAAAAGAAACAATGAAAAACACATCAACACTACCACAAAGAAATCCCAGAGTCTCAGAATGAGTTCAAAGTCTTCAGACCTTATCAAAACACTACATGACGATGAATTTCTGGTTGGAGATATGATAGACCTTCTCTTGAATTACAAAATGCTCTCTCTCTCTCTCTCTCTCTCTCTCTCTCTCTCTCTCTCTCTCTCTCTCTCTCAGTGACGCCTCAAACTCCAGACCAGAGTTCACAGCCTCGAAATGATCGACGACTCCAATCACACCTCGAGAAAAGGCAAAGTTCCCGATAGCCAATTTACCGACGATGGACGTCATCATCGAGTGATCAGGAATTCGGAACGCGAACTTGATCTGTGGTCTTGCTGCTGTATTAATGGGCTATCCCTTGGTTTCCGTTTTCCAGAACATAATACGTGATTTCCCCTCCCAATTCTACTTTATTATCGTTATTATTGCGTTCTATGAACAAGGCAGTACTGGCAGAAAAACTACATACCTACTCGTTTCATATTAAGCCACAAATATCTCTTAACGTCTCCAATTCCTCAGACGTTTGTTTAGGAAACGTATTCAAAACGTTTGTGGAAAGCGAGAGCAAATAAAATGTCTTTGTAGTATGATTATAAAAAAAATGATTAAAATTATTATTATGTCATAACACGAAAGTACCGTATTATGGAACTGTTAATATAGTGACGAGCATTTTACAGTTTTTGCACTTGATTATAAATGGTACTTTACATTCTATATATTAAAAGTCTTTACTTACAAAGTAACAAAGTACTTATATAGAAGGTGAAGACAAGGATATATAATATATAGTATATATTATAAAAAGTATATACTAAATATTCCTAGCTATGGTATATACGTATTATATACATAGCTAGGAATGTACGCTCTCTCTTTCTCTCCCTCTCTCTCTCTCATACTTTCATGTAGTATTAAGATATGTATTTTATATTATCTATCTGATAATCACTCTCTCTCTCTCTCTCTCTCTCTCAAATATTTGGTAACAACTCGTCCATTGTTTAGGAGTCCAAAACGGAAAAACAAAGACCAACCCACCAGACAGACCTTTTGTTTGACGAAGCCTTATCAGACAAACCACCTACAGCAGATAACTGCTGCGTTTTTGCAACGGAATAATAATGCAGTCCTCTCTCTCTGTCTCTGTCTCTGTCTCTGCTCTGTCTCTGTCTCTGTCTGTCTGTCTCTCTCTCTAGGAAACATAGACAATAACAACGAGGGAATCTGTAAAGGCGCAGAATAATTATGTAGCGGTGAAACTTTCAGAGCTAAAAATATCATATATATCGATTTTTACCATTTTTTTCTTAGTTTGATTATTGGTACGTCTAAGACACTTTAATTTCTACCTTCAACTTTTAGACTTTCAGACTTCAAGAATTTTAGATTTTCAGACTTCCAGTCTTCCAGACTATCAGACTTCAAAACTTCCAGACTTTTAGACTTTCAGAATTTTAGACTTTAAGATTTTTACACTTTCAGACTTCCAGGTTTTTAGACTTACAGATTTCCAGACTTTCCGGCTTTCATAATTCCAGCCTTATAGACTTTAACACTTCCAGATTTTTACTTTTTTTTATGAGTTTGATCAGTGCTCCGTCAAAGACATTTCAATGATACATCAAATCTGATGCTCAGAGATCCAAGGAAGCTGCAGTGAGGCCAATCGATTCGATGTCAAGATTAAAATGTCGTCATTTTTGTCAACGGAATTAGTGTTAAGTTCTGTCCCTGCTGATTTTGTGTTGCTATCATCTGGTAGTAGTAACTGCTTTTTTTTTTTAGTCAGACTGAATTGATATAGAAAATTCACCGGCTATTTAATGACCTATAGTGCAGGTACTAAATTCAATGTTTTAAATGGTATAATGGTATTTCCTTTATGAACGCACTTCAAATAATTTTTATATACAGAGTGAATAATGAGAAAAATTATAGACGCCTATATGGCCCTCTCTCTCTCTCTTCTATAAATTCATTCCTCCTTCGTAGAAAAAACTCAACGGAAGAGAAATAAAAAGACACTTCCATGACAAGCGTGTTAAAGTTCTCTATTTATATTTATAATAATAAAGTTTGTAGATGTTTATCTCCTCTTTTACCGCTTCATTTCTCCTTCTTGGGGAAAAAATACTCAACGGAAAACAGTAAAAAAAGAACAATTCTCTTGACAACGGCGGAGCCTCTTTCAAAAGCGGCCCCAAAATAATTCTTCTTTCTTCCTTTCAGAAGTTATTATTGGGTTATAACGAGGCAGCTGGTCAGTGTTCATTTCCCCGAGGGTGACAACAGGGCGTGGATGGTTGTGTTTTGTAATAAATAAATAATAAATAAATAAATAAATAAATATATATATATATATATATATATATATATATATATATATATATATATATATATATATATATATATATATATATATTGTAACGGACCGCACTCTGTCCTGCAGGATCTTAAAGAAAAAAAAAAGTGAAATGGGCAAAAAAAATGGGACTGGAATGACTGACAGCAGTAGAGACAAAACAAAGGAAGGAGTGTAACAAAACCAAGAATATCCTTAATCCATATATTATTCAAAGTATCTTACAATATATATATACAATTGAGTCCGGGCTTAGCAAAAATTACCAATTAAATAAACAGTAACATAATGAAATATAAAGTCTGAAAAACAGCAGCAGTCAAAAATCAATAATAAGCCTTCAAAGCCCACACAAATTACAATCATAATCAAAATAATGTAAAAAGCATCTCAAATACAGTTACAAGGCCATGCACCGCTCAACGCCATTACAGAGCCATACACTGCTCAACACCATTACAGAGCCATACTGCTCAACACCATTACAGAGCCAATACTGCTCAACACCAATTACAGAGCCATACTGCTCAACACCATTACAGAATAGAAAGATAAGCATATCATATAATAAACAAGTAGCATGAATAAATGAACAAACAAACAGGGAGCATAAAATAAAATAAGCATAATAGAGCAGCAACAAATAAAATTATGCAAATTACTCTGGGAAACACAGACAATAAAATTTCAGTGATAACGTAACAGTCTCCGCTGTCAAAAAGGAAGAACTGAATCAGACGAATGCCATGAAGACATCGTAACAACAGCCATCAACTGTTAAGGGGGGGGCCGGCCGGAACCTCTATATATGGAGGTATAGGGCGAAAAATGCAGTCATGAAAAAATTCATGGAGCTTCATATAGCAATTGAGAATACGTATACGAAATATTTCGTCAAAATTTCTCTTACTTTCGTAGTTACAGGGTAATTAGTTAACGTAACTCAATAAGCCTAAAACATTGATCCGTACAAGAAAATGCAATATTTCTTCTATTATCGTAAATTTGATAATTATTGTCAAAGAAATTGGGGAGAAATGGCATCTGTTAGACATTCCCCGAGTCGAGAAGGAGACTTCAGGCCGCTCAAGCTACCCAGTACCCAGTCCTGATTCATTTAGTGCGATCACAGACGTCACGTAGTCTACACGTTCGATTTCACGCCTGACATTCGCCTGCTTTCACGTATGTTTATGTATGTTTCGGCAAGAATTTCATCATGCCAATGAGGAAAAGACAAGGGAAACATCTCGCTAACATACAGACGAAGAAAAATCGCTCAAGTATTATTACAGAATATCATAATATATGCGTAGTTAGTGAAGAGAGAGGGGAGGGTTGCTTAGTAACGCCCCCTTCTTGCCTGACAGCACACGTCACACTGTGCCTAAGGCTACGATCTTTGAGCAAAGAGATCTTCATTTATGATAAATAACAGTTTTGTTTTTTTAATACCCAAAATGGAATATGAAATTCATAATAATCATGATTTATTAAACTGTCTTTGTAAAAAAAGTGTACGCCTTCGAGTTTCACCTCTTGACATTCTCTTGCAATTACGTTTGTTTATCTGTTTCGGGCAAGAATTTCATCATGCCAAGAGGAAAATACAAGGAAACATCTCGCTAACACACAGAAGAAGAAAATTCGCTGTAATAAGCAGAGTTAGTGAAGGGGAGAGAGAGAATTGCGTAGGAAGGATGCCCCATCTTGCCTCAAGCAGTGCCCCAGGCTGCGATATATGAGCAAAGGGATCATCATTTATGAGTTAAATTATGATAAATAAAATAGTTTTGGTTATTAATACACAAAAAACAAATATACATTCATAATAATCATTATTTATTAACATTGTCTTTATAGAAATACGAAGGAAAACTTTGAACGCCTGTATCTCAAAACTATACTTATTGACCTTCAAAATCTATCTTCTCACTTAGTTTTAAAGCTATAACATTGGAATTTGGTATATAACTCAGAAAGACATTATAGAACAATCAAATAGAGCCCTTTTTTCCAATTTTTATTTCGTATTTTTTTTATAAATTATTTTCTCCTGATTTATAGGTTTATTTTTTTACCATATTGAAAAATTCATATCTAGCAAAAAATGACTTTAGAAAAAAAACTCTCCATTCGATTGGAGGTCTACATCAGGTCTATATATGGTAGTAATCCCAGGTCTTCATATTAAATATCAAGGGAGGAGATAGAATTTGAAAAATGGTTATTTTCGGGATAAATCGCCCTGGCGTCACAAAACCGAAGGTCAGAGGCGAAAATCATATGCGGTTTGGAGATGTCCCAAGTCACCTTATTAAGTGGTATGAATATCAAAGTCCTGTCCTTAAAAAAGGGCATTAGCCGGCCGGCCCCCTTAAATGGAACTCAGCCACCAAACACAGATGAATCACGGGAGAAGCGTTGAAACAGCACAATACCTGCTACTCAAGTAAATGCTCCATGCTGCTTAAGCTGCTACAACTAGACTCGCTGCCGTGCTAACCCGAACTGTTTCAAAAAAAGAGCGAGCGGCGAAAGTCACCTCGCTCCAATAAAAGCAAAACCACAGGAAGACTGGACAACAACTAACAAGTCAAACAAGCCTGTTACATAATCAAAATTCAAACATCAAATCACCTTACACCTCCTTACCCAACAGAAATTTTTTTTTTGTTTTTTTTTTTTTTTTTTTTTCACATTCACCATACTTTCCTCCGATGTTGCTACAAACCCTGCCAGTCAAAACAGAGCCAAATCCTGTCACGGTCGCCAATGTAACAGACTGCACTCGGTCCTGCAGGATCTTAAAGAAAAAAAAAGTGAAATGGGACTGGAATGACTGACAGCAGTTACGAGACAAAACCAAAGGAAGGAGTTGTAACAACAAAACCAAGAATATCCTTAATCCTATTTATTATTCAAAGTATCTTACAATATATACAATTGAGTCCGGGCTTAGCAAAAATTACCAATTAAATAAACAGTAACATAATGAAATATAAAGTCTGAAAACAGCAGCAGTCAAAATCAATAATAAGCCTTCAAAGCCCACACAAATTACAATCATAATCAAAATAATGTAAAAAAGCATCTCAAAATACAGTTACAAGGCCATGCACCGCTCAACGCCATTACAGGAGCCATACACTGCTCAACACCATTACAGAGCCATACTGCTCAACACCATTACAGAGCCATAAAGCTCAACACCATTACAGAGCCATAATGCTCAACACCATTACAGAATAGAAAAGATAAGCATATCATATAATAAACAAGTAGCATGAATAAATGAACAAACAAACAGGGAGCATAAAATAAAATAAAACACAATACAGCAGCAACATAAATAAAATTATGCAAATTACTCTGGGAAGCACAGACAATAAAATTTCCATAGAGATAACGTAACAGTGTCCGCTGTCAAAAAGGAAGAACTGAATCAGACGAATGCCATGAAGACATCGTAACAACAGCCATCAACTGTTAAGGGGGCCGGCCGGAACCTCTATATATGGAGGTATAGGGCGAAAAATGCAGTCATGAAAAAATTCATGGAGCTTCATATAGCAATTGAGAATACGTATACGAAATATTCGTCAAAATTTCTCTTACTTTCGTAGTTAAACGGGTTTAATTAAGTTAACGTAAACTCAATAAGCCTAAAACATTGATCCGTACAAGAAAATGCAATATTTCTTCTATTATCGTAAATTTTGATAATTATTGTCAAAGAAATTGGGAGAAATGGCATCTGTAGACATTCCCCGAGTCGAGAGAAGGAGACTTCAGGCCGCTCAAGCTACCCAGTACCCAGTCCTGATTCATTTAGTGCGATCACCAGACGTCACGTAGTCTCTACACGTTCGATTTCACGCCTGACATTCGCCTGCTTTCACGTATGTTTATGTATGTTTCGGCAAGAATTTCATCATGCCAATGAGGAAAAGACAAGGGAAACATCTCGCTAACATACAGACGAAGAAAAATCGCTCAAGTATTATTACAGAATATCATAATATATGCGTAGTTAGTGAAGAGAGAGGGGAGGGTTGCTTAGTAACGCCCCTTCTTGCCTGACAGCACACGTCACACTGTGGGCCTAAGTCTACGATCTTTGAGCAAAGAAAGAATCTTCATTTATGATAAATAACAGTTTTGTTTTTTTAATACCCAAAATGGAATATGAAATTCATAATAATCATGATTTATTAAACTGTCTTTGTAAAAAAAGTGTACGCCTTCGAGTTTCACCTCTTGACATCTCTTGCAATTACGTTTGTTTATCTGTTTCGGGCAAGATTTCATCATGCCAAAGAGGAAAATACAAGGACATCTCGCTAACACACAGAAGAAGAAAATTCGCTGTAATAAGCAGAGTTAGTGAAGGGGAGAGAGAGAATTGCGTAGGAAGGAGTGCCCCATCTTGCCTCAAGCAGTGCCCAGGCTGCGATATATGAGCAAAGGGATCATCATTTATGATTAAAATTATGATAAATAAAATAGTTTTGGTTTATTAATACACAAAAAACAAATATACATTCATAATAATCATTATTTATTAACATTGTCTTTATAGAAATACGAAGGAAAACTTTGAACGCCTGTATCTCAAAACTATACTTATTGACCTTCAAAATCTATCTTCTCACTTAGTTTTAAAGCTATAACATTGGGAATTTGGTATATAACTCAGAAAGACATTATAGAACAATCGAATAGAGCCCTTTTTTGCCAATTTTTATTTCGTATTTTTTTTATAAATTATTTTCTCCTGATTTATAGGGTTTATTTTTTTACCATATTGAAAAATTCATATCTAGCAAAAAAAATGACTTTTAGAAAAAAAACTCTCCATTCGATTGGAGGTCTACATCAGGTCTATATATGGTAGTAATCCCAGGTCTTCATGTTAAATATCAAGGGAGGAGATAGAATTTGAAAAATGGTTATTTTCGGAATAAATCGCCTGGCGTCACAAAACCGAAGGTCAGAGGCGAAAATCATATGCGGTTTGGAGATGTCCCAAGTCACCTTATTAAGTGGTATGAATATCAAAGTCCTGTCCTTAAAAAAGGGCATTAGCCGGCCGGCCCCCTTAAATGGAATAACTCAGCCACCAACACAGATGAATCACGGGAGAAGCGTTGAAACAGCACAATACCTGCTACTCAAGTAAATGCTCCATGCTGCTTAAGCTGCTACAACCAGACTCGCTGCCGTGCTAACCCGAACTGTTTCAAAAAAAGAGCGAGCGGCGAAAGTCACCTCGCTCCAATAAAAGCAAAAACCACAGGAAGAATGGACAACAACTAACAAGTCAAACAAGCCTGTTACATAATCAAAATTCAAACATCAAATCACCTTACACCTCCTTACCCAACAGAAATTTTTTTTTTTTTTTTTTTTTCACATTCACCATACTTTCCTCCGATGTTGCTACAACCCTGCCAGTCAAAACAGAGCCAAATCCTGTCACGGTCGCCAATGTAACAGACTGCACTCGGTCCATGCAGGATCTTAAAGAAAAAAAAAGTGAAATGGGACTGGAATGACTGACAGCAGTAGAGACAAACAAAGGAAGGAGTGTAACAAAACCAAGAATATCCTTAATCCTATTTATTATTCAAAGTATCTTACAATATATACAATTGAGTCCGGGCTTAGCAAAAATTACCAATTAAATAAACAGTAACATAATGAAATATAAAAAGTCTGAAAAACAGCAGCAGTCAAAAATCAATAATAAGCCTTCAAAGCCCACACAAATTACAATCATAATCAAAATAATGTAAAAAGCATCTCAAAATACAGTTACAAGGCCATGCACCGCTCAACGCCATTACAGAGCCATACACTGCTCAACACCATTACAGAGCCATACTGCTCAACACCATTACAGAGCCATACTGCTCAACACCATTACAGAGCCATACTGCTCAACACATACAGAATAGAAAAGATAAGCATATCATATAATAAACAAGTAGCATGAATAAATGAACAAACAAACAGGGAGCATAAAATAAAATAAACACAATACAGCAGCAACATAAATAAAATTATGCAAATTACTATGGTAAGCACAGACAATAAAATTTCCATAGAGATAACGTAAACAAGTGTCCGCTGTCAAAAAGGAAGAAAACTGAATCAGACGAATTCCGTGAAGACATCGTAACAACAGCCATCAACTGTTAAATGGAACTCAGCCACCAACACAGATGAATCACAGGAGAAGCGTTGAAACAGCAACACGGGAAAAGTCCACAGATGACCAGGGTTAAGCATCACCCATCCTTCCAACTGTCAAGGCCAACAGGTAACCAATACCTGCTACTCAAGTAAATGCTCCATGCTGCTTAAGCTGCTACAACCAGACTCGCTGCTGTGTTAACCTGTTACATAATCAAAATTCAAACATCAAATCACCTTACAATATATATATATCATATATATATATATATATATAGTATATATCTATATATATATATATATTATATATTATATAGATAAATATATATATATATATATATATGTATATATTTATATTATATATATATATATATATTTTATATATATATATATATATATATTTATATATATATATATAAATATATATATATATAATACAAGCTTCGCAAAAACTAATCATATAAACACTCAACCGAATCAATATAAATTACTCTTACAAATATGTTATAATCATTTCATTTCCACACTCCACTGCAACATCTGTCATAATGAGAACACTTTAATTATTATAATTAATCCCAGAAGCAGCCGATCGCTCCAAGATATCGACAGGATAAAGGTTAATTTAATTAATTCCTAGAAGAGAGAAAAATGTGGATTTTTTTATGGAAGAAATATTATATTAGGGAAAGCTATTGTCATGTGTTGAACATCGTTAATAAGCACAAAATTGTTTAGTGAAAGTCACTGAATATTATGGAGAAATTTGTTTCAAAATAAAAGCCATTTTGGATCATTGTTAAAAAGGGGAAAAAAGGGCGGTGTGGAGAAATGTATTATTAGTTATTATTATTGAAAAAGTTTGAAAAAGAAACCCCCAAAATCACTGTGTATAAGCGTGTTTATTTATGCGTATTTACACTTTAGTTTACTCACACTCGAGTACTTTCAGGCCCATTTTCAAGAGAGCGTAGGTTGCCAGCCTGGGTCAAGACCCAGCAGTCGGAACAGAAGAAAACTGAAAGAAGTTTTGTTTGGTTGGTTGTTATTATTATTATTATTATTATTATATTATTATTATTATTATTATTATTATTATTCAGATGATGAACCCAATTCATACGCAACAAGCCCACCACAGGGGCCACTGACTTGAAATTCAAGCTTCAAAAGGTTTATTGTTATTATTATTATTATTATTATTTTATTTTATTTATTTTTTTTTTTTGCTCTATCACAGTCCTCCAATTCGACTGGGTGGTATTTATAGTGTGGGGTTCCGGGTTGCATCCTGCCTCCTTAGGAGTCCATCACTCTTCTTACTATGTGTGCCGTTTCTAGGATCACACTCTTCTGCATGAGTCCTGGAGCTACTTCAGCCTCTAGTTTTTCTAGATTCCTTTTCAGGGATCTTGGGATCGTGCCTAGTGCTCCTATGATTATGGGTACGATTTCCACTGGCATATCCCATATCCTTCTTATTTCTATTTTCAGATCTTGATACTTATCCAATTTTTATCTCTTTCTTCTTCAACTGTGGTGTCCCATGGTATTGCGACATCAATGAGTGATACTTTCTTCTTGACCTTGTCAATCAACGTCACGTCTGGTCTCCGTTTGCACGTATCACCCTATCCGTTCTGATACCATGAGTCCCAGAGGATCTTTGCCTGATCGTTTTTTTTTCTATCACTCCTTCAGGTTGGTGCTCGTACCACTTATTACTGCAAGGTAGCTGATGTTTCTTGCACAGGCTCCAGTGGAGGGCTTTTGCCACTGAATCATGCCTCTTTTTGTACTGGTTCTGTGCAAGTGCCGGGCATTCACTTGCTATGTGGTTTATGGTTTCATTTTTCGTATTGCACTTCCTACATATGGGAGAGATGTTATTTCCGTCTATCGTACTTAGAACATATCTGGTTCTTAGGGCCTGATCTTGTGCCGCTGTTATCATTCCTTCAGTTTCCTTCTTTAGCTCTCCCCTCTGTAGCCATTGCCAATTGTCATCGCTGGCTAGTTCTTTAGTCTGTCTCATGTATTGTCCGTGCATTGGTTTGTTGTGCCAGTCCTCTGTTCTTTCTGTCTTTCTCCTGCTCTGTATATTTCTGGGTCTTCGTCTGCTTTTATTAGTCTTTCTTTTCCCATGCCACTCTTTAGCCACTCGTCTTCACTGGTTTTCAGATATTGCCCCAGTGCTCTGTTTTCGATGTTGACGCACTCCTCTATACTTAGTAGTCCTCTCCCTCCTTCCTTTCGTGTTATGTATAGTCTGTCCGTATTTGCTCTTGGGTGTGTGCTTTGTGTATTGTCATATGTTTCCTGGTTTTCTGATCTATGCTGCGGAGTTCTGCCTTCGTCCATTCCACTATTCCTGCGCTGTATCTGATTACTGGCACTGCCCATGTGTTTATGGCTTTTATCATATTATTATTATAGTTATTTATTATCTTATTATGGTGAGTATTCGAAAAAAGTAACAGAAGGTCAAGGGAATTACAGAAAAAAAGAGTTCACTTACCAATTAAAGCTGTCTGGATTCTTCTACTCAGGAGAGTATTTCATAATATCATTATAAAGTCAGTTAATTCGAGCAGCTTGATATGAGACGTGAAAATTCGCCGGAACAAGACTTTTTTCACTCCCCAAAAAAATCCTGTGACTGTCCTCCGTGAGGTGGCAAGAATGGCCCCGATTTTGCTCTCAGATATCGCGCGAACCTTTTCTTTCATTTTGGGAAGTCGCTGAGACTTTCACTGTATTATTCTTTTCTCCCTTCCATATAAGGAGTTGTGGTTATTTTGCTATATGAAATCCTGGGGAGGTTTTTTTTTTTATATATTACATTATTTCGCTTTTTTCTTATCGTTTGCTATTAGGAAAGCTATTTCAGTATTGATAGGAATTGCTTAGCTTTCTAAATATATGTATGTCATTGTAAGAATATATACATATATATATATATATTATTATTATATATATATATATATATATATAAGATATATAGATATATATATATATGCATATGATATATGTATATATATATATATATATACATATATAGATATATATATATATATATATATATATATATATATATATATGTGTGTGTGTGTGTGTGTGTGTGTGTCTGTGTGTGTGTGTGTGTGTGTCATGAATGTTAACTTATATAGAATTCTAAATTGAAAACAAACATCATCTCCCGAGCAATCCCGACATCTCATTAAAGTTGAACGAAGTTTCTCAAAGCATCTCTGATGGAAGTTCGAGCCCCCCTTAAAGCCTGGATTCCTCTCTCTCTCTCTCTCTCTCTCTCTCTCTCTCTCTCTCTCTCTTTCTCTCTCTCTCTCTCATTTAACCGCTCGAATTGGGGGCGGGCCAAACTTTCTTGTTATCGGGGGGAAAGTGAGATATGTCAGTCTCTGTTCATAAAAAATGCATTGATAATAAATGACAAATAATAAATAGATAATGAATAGATTCGTACATAAAATATTTTGAAGAAACGATAAATTGAATTTTTTTTCTCAATATTGATAAATTTTTTAAATTCTCCCTTCTTCTTCTACTATTAAATTAACGTAAGTTTTTGTTTTTTATTTATCAAGTTTAAATCAGCCTTGTTTTTTACTTTTAAATTTCTTTTGCTTAAGCAGCCAAATGCTTGTTAGTTTATGTAAGAGTTGTGTTATTGAGCGCCTCCTCCTCCCTTGTTTATTTCTGTGAACTATCGTTCTAACGATTGTTTTGTGATTTGTTTTTGAGTTACGGTGGATGGTTGGTAGCTGTACTCTGAACGTTGATGGTCTGCCCGCCGAAGTTCGGGATTTGGAACGTCCTTGTCAGACCTATCCCTTGAGCAGCTTTTGTGGATTATTGGAGGACGACCTTTTGGCAGTTTATTTTGGAAACGGCGCTGTTGGAATCTTTCCTCACGACCGTTCGTAGGTGCCTTAGTCACCTGCGACTCTGGTGCTGTAGATCACGGCTCTTCGTTTCACTTGCGACCATAGTGTCCGCTTTACGGGGTTCCGCAGAAGCGTAAGCTATTTTGCGGGGACTTCTCGTATTACACCTTATTCCCGTCAGAGGAGCCCACGGGGGGAAAGAAAATTGGTACCGTCCGCTGGATCCCTGGTACTAATTACGGATTCACCTGCACTTCTGCCTTTCTTCGGGGATGTGTGTGAGCGCTGGCTCGTGAGGAGATACGTAGGGAGGCAATCGCCAGGTAAGACGGTATAGCTGTTATTTCCTTCGAGGAGCCTTATACCCCTTTTGTCCTGGCGATCTTGAACATCCCTTCAGTAGCAGTTTGGGTGCTCGCTATAGACTCCTAGTTCGACCCGTCTTCAGTTGTTCATCCCCACCACGTAAGGATTGGAACTGTCAGTGTACGTGCAGTACATATATTATATATATATACATATACTTTGACATAGGTTTTACTTGTTTATATTATAAGCTTATTATTGCCTTTATTGTTTACTGTTTATTGGTGGATAGTATTCCATATCTTTAGTTATATGGCTAGGTAGGTAAATTAAGGTTTTCTTGGTTTTGATATCTTCCACTTCCTTCAGCCTTTTGTTATTTAGGATAGTTTTGACCGGCATATATTTGGGATCCTCACTGATTTATGAAATATTTGTTCTCCTTTGAATTTCTGTTAGGATTTAGATATTTAGCTTTAGGGTGCCTTGTGGCTCGTTGAGGACCTGGTATTTAGTCCTCTTGCTTTAAGCTGTATTGTCGTATGTATTTTACTTGAACCGCAAGGCTGATTTAAGTTATTTTTGTTTTGTAAATAAATACTGTTAAGTTCTTCTGGAGTGTTTTTATGCCTGCTTTCCTTGAACCATGGGTTGCATATACTGTCTACGATCCAAGCAAAATAAAGTACCTAAGAACCTGTACTAGAACCCAGAGGTTTGTAACAATTTGGCGACCGTGACAGGATCATACAGGTGTACTCTGTGCTTTTGGTTTGTGGCACAGCACTTTGGGGGATTTGGCAGTATTTGTTTTGAGTAGGTGGTTACCTTCCCCCCTCTTTGTTTTGGTTGATGATCATGGAGGAGTTTATTTTTGACCCCGCTGAATTTTCAGGGTCAGCAGATTGCTTAAAACACTTATCCATTCTGAAACAAAGAATATCTGGTAAGTTGTGCTCGTTGGCTGGGAATACCATTTAAGGCAGCTGAGACAAAGGCGTGTTTGTTAGAGGCCATAAAAAACAGGGTAGCTCAGGGCCTAGCTGAGGGTGAACATTTACTTGAGGAATTTGATAGTGTTGCTAGTAGTGATGAAGAGCAAGAAGGTAGTGTGAGTGTAAATCCTGGTTTTTCATTATTTGAGAATCCACCTAGGACTGGTACCCTTTTTGAAGGACGCGCTAATTTTCCTTCAAAACCAGAAGTATCATTAATCCATTTTTGTCAGAGAATTCGGTCCCATGTTGAGGTAGCTCCGGTACAGCCTGAAAATCCCAGCGAGAACAGTGAATATGATGTTATTTGTAAAAGAATAGAGTTAATGAAACTAGAGTTTGAGGAGAAAGAGAGGGCGAGGAAGCATGAGTTGGCTATGGCTAAAATCAATTTAGAAATGGCTAGGTTAAGAGGTTCCCCTAATCACTTTTAGTACTCCCACTGGGTCCTCTCAGGATAAATTTAACATAGGGGCAGCGTTGAAATTGGTCCCAGTATTTGACGAGCGAAACGTCCCAGAATTTTTTAAGGCGTTTGAGCGTGTGGCTACCCGGTTGTCTTGGCCCCCAGAGATGTGGACAGTCTTGATTCAATGCAGGCTGGTGGGCAAGGCAATTCGGGTATACAATGCTTTAGATGAAGGTGTAGCTAGGGACTATAATAAGGTTAAGGCAATAGTTCTTAAGGCTTACGACTTGGTTCCGGAGGCCTATCGCCTAAAGTTCCGTAATTTTACTAAACCCGTCTCTCTCTCATTTGTGGAATTTGCTCGTCTCAAGGAGGGAGCAGTTTGACGACTGGCTTAAGAGTCACCAAGTAGTCCTCCTTCTCCTCCTTGAGAGAGCTTATGTTGCTGGAAGAATTTAAAAAGGCTTGTAGCAAGGAATTAAGAATTTATCTTGAAGAGGTTAAAGCAGTCAGTTTGGGTAAGGCTGCCCAGATAGCGGATGAATTTGTGTTGACTCATCGGGCTGGGTCAGGTAATCTTGGATCTGTAGTTAATTTTCAGCCTGGTAAGTCAAATAATTATCAAAAGAAATTAGGTGGTCCGGGAAATAATCGTGTCCAGGGGAATCTGCACAAGAATAGGACTGGAGATGCTCAGGGAGAGGGCTCAAGTGGATCTTACACTAGAGTCTTCTCCAAAAGTAATAAGTTAACTTCTGGTAATGGTAATAGAGTAAGAAGGACCTGCTTCTGGTGCAATGAACCAGGACATTTTCAAGCACAGTGTAGCGCCAGAAGGAGGTACCTCCAAAGAAACAACAATAATCCGGTAGCTCTAATATCAAATAATCCTATGTCTAATAAGTCTCAGGTTGAGAATCCACCAGTGTTAGTGGCTAATGATGATTGTAGCAAGGGGGAAAATGTTGGTTCTTTGTCTTCTAGTAGGGATTTATGATTTTATGATAAAAAATATATTTGGCTTGGCAAATTGATTACCAAATCGAAAACCCTAAAGGTGAAGTTTTTGCGGGATACTGGGGCTGCTCGGTCTCTGGTATTGAAGGAATCTTTGAAGGGCCTAGTTAATAATTCAGGTGATTTTGTGGTTTTGGGAGGTTTCCCGAACACGATGGTATCGGCACCTTTGGTTGAGGTGGAATTGTCCTTCCCTGGTTATAATAGGAAGACAGAATTAGCTGTTGTAGAAAGCCTACCAATCCCAGGCATAGATGGTATACTGGGTAATGACATGTTGGATGACAAGGGACGTGAATTGTTTCCAATATTGTCTTTGAATGCTTGTCCAGTGGCTGTAACGACATGAGCTGCTGCAAAGGCAGCAGATTTGTTACATGGTGATGATGATGATTTACATTAAGTAGTTTAGCTGTAGAAGTAGAAAGGCCCGGGTCTGTAGTTAGTAGTAGTGATAAGCTTTTTGGTAAGTTATTAAACCTGATTGGGATCGTTCAAAGTTTATTGAAGCTCAGAAGGAAGAGTTAAATTTTGAACTGGGTGATACGAATGATTTGACTAGACCACGATTTTGTGTTATAAAAGGTGTGTTATATAGAGTTAGTCGTCCTTCCTCTCATGCCCTTGATGTAACATCTCGAAACGAGCAGATAGTGGTCCCTACTCAGTTCAGAGATTCAGTTTGAAATTGGCACATAAAGACACTTTTTCTGGCCACTTTGGTGTGTGTAAAACTTTTAGTAGGTTAGCTAAATATTTTTGGTGGCCAGGCTTAAAGTCTTCAGTAAAACGGTTGTAAATAGTTGTGAAGCATGTAAGGTGATGGGAAGACCCAATCAACCAATTTCAAAAGCCCCTTTAAATCCGATTCCTGCAATTGGAGAACCTTTTGTGGAGTTGGTGATTGATGTGGTTGGGCCTTTACCTAGGACTAAGTCAGGGTTTACCCATCTCCTGACAGTTATGGACAGAGCATCTAGGTTTCCTGATGCATTCCCTATGAGGAGGATTACTTCTCGTGCAGTGTTTGAGAAACTCGTATTTAGTTTTTCTCTAGATATGGTTTGCCTCGTACTATTCAGTCTGATTGTGGAATTAATTTCACAAGTAGGGTATTTCTGGGTAAGTGTGCTGAACTGGCCATTCAGCACATTACCAGCGTACCCTATCATCCAGAGAGTCAGGGTGTGGTGGAAAGATTTCACCAGACCCTTAAATGTGTATTAAAGAAATATTGTTATGAGCAAGGAGAGGATTGGGATAAAGGGCTTCCCTTTGCTCTCTTTTGCCATACGGAATCACCCTAACTCGTCCACCGGTGTCGCTCCCTTTGAGTTGGTATTTGGTCACAAGGTACGTGGTCCTCTGGAGATAGTCCATGAGGTGATTGAGTCTGGACAAAGAGGAGAGATGAATGTGGGTGAGTTTGTGGAAACCTTAAGGAGAAAGCTATCTATGGCTTGGAAGTTTGCATGAGAGAATTTGGCTTCTTCCCAAGCTGCCATGAAAATGAATTTTGACAAAAAGACAAAGGTACGTTCGTTTGTGCCCGGGGAATTGGTTTTGGTATTAAGTACAGACTCGGACAACTTTCTCGAGCCAAGGTATAAGGGACCTTGGAAGGTTTTGAGAAAGCTGTCTGAGGTAAACTATGAGGTTGAAGCCCCCGGGACCAAACGAAAGTGCCGGGTATTTCATATAAATAGATTGAAGTCTTATACTTCCTGTGGTAAGGACCCTTTGGCTATTGTTTATGAACCAGTATCTGTGGTAGTAGTAGAGCCTCCTACGGATGATTTTGTAAATATGGTTGGTCAGGTGTCTTCTGATGCTCTATTTGACAATGTTCAGAACTTAGAAATTTTAAAGGAGGGATTAGAGCATCTGGAGACTAATCAGAGAATGATGTTATGGAATTAATCCTTGCCTTCCTAGAGTTATTTCAGAATGCGCCAGGATGAACGAGCTTGGCTCCAGCATGATGTCGATGTGGCAGTGCTTCCCAGGTAAAGCAGAGTCCTTATCGATTAAATCCAATGAAGAGGGACATTGTTGATAAGGAAATAAGTAAATGCTGGAGCACGACCTCATTCAACCTTCGGTGAGTCCATGGAGTTCTCCAATTGTCCTCGTCAAGAAACCTGACGGAAAGTTCCGAATGTGCGTGGACTATCGTAAGGTAAATACTCACACTAAAAATGACTCCTTCCCTTTACCTCGTATAGATGATTGTCTCGATCAGATAGGGTCCTCCAAGTTTATAACAAAGTTGGATTTGTTGAAAGGGTATTGGCAGGTTCCCCTGTCTGATCGAGCCCGTGAAATTTCTGCCTTTGTAACTCCCTTTGGGCTTTACGAGTGTAAAGTGATGCCCTTGGGATGAAAAATGCAGCTGCACCTTCCAGATGGACAATGAATAGGGTCATTTGTGGCTTTGGAAGGGGGGAAAATATATATAGATGATTTGGTGGTTCATAGCAACGACTGGCGGACACATATGGTAAGGTTAAAAAGGGTTTGAAGCCCTGAGAGCTGCCGGTCTTGTTGTGAACCTTGGTAAATGTGAGTTTGGTAAGGCCAGAGTACGCTATTTGGGCATGAAGTGGGTTTGGGTTCAGTAGCCCCCAAACAAGCTAATATAGAGGCCATTGTAAATTTGAAGAGGCCGTGCAATGTCAGAGAGGTCCGGAGAGTCATGGGTTTATGTTGGGGTTATTATCGTAGGTTTGTCCGGAACTTCTCAGACATTGCTCAGCCACTTACTAAACTATTGGAAAAAGGTCGTAAATTTGAGTGGTCACCTCAGTGTGAAGAGTCTTTCATAAAGCTTAGGTTGATGTTGGTGTCCAATCCTATTCTAATGTCTCAATAATTTTCAGAAACCATTTATTATTGCTGTTGACGCTAGTGATGTTGGAATTGGAGGAGTCCTCTTTCAGAGAGATGAGGCTGAAGAAGTTCGTCCATATCTTATTTTAGTAAGAAACTTTTAGCGGCCGAGAGAAAATACTCTACTATCAAATAAAAAGGAGGCCTTGGACCCTGGTTCGTCTTCATACGTTACCTCCCACTTTAAGCCCTATGTAACAAATTTTTCTTATCCCATAGAGATTTGGACCGACCATAATCCCCTAGTCTTCATTGAACGAATGAAGGGTTCCAATCAGAGGATTTTGCATTGGGCCCTGCAGTTACAGGAGTTCACGCTGGTGATAAAACATATTAAAGGTTCTGATAACCGTATTCCTGATGCTCTCTCTCGAATGTAGTTGTGAGTTTTTTCTCTGCTCCCTCGCCCTTCTCGTTTTTTTTTTTTTCGGGTTGTATAAAAAACTTTTGTGGTAAGTGTGTGGTACGAGAGGTTGTGTGTATGAGTATTCAGCCTTAGCTTAGTTTGTGTTAGGCTGAACTTCATTAGGACTTTAGTGGTTAGTATTTCTAGCCTTTGTAGACACTCCCTCCCGGTTAGATGATAGGAGGGTTTTTAGCATTATGCTTAAGGAACTGTGGGGACAGTCTATTCTGAGGTTCCCGGTTGCCTATTTTGGTAAGTTTACTTTGTGACTATGGTTATTCTGTATATTATGTTATTATTTTGCTGAGTATCTATTTCCCAGAGATTTGGAATAGTTTTTACTTTGTCCTTTTTCTTTTTTTACATGTGTATTGATAAATTTTGAAATGTTTTAAGTTAATTCCTTTTTTCAGCATTTTTGCTTAGGTTTAAAAAAAAATGTATTCTATGTGAATAATTTGTTTTGTTTTGGGGGAGTATCATGTATTAACGTAATTAGGATTGCTTTTGCTTTATTATTATCTCAGCCTTGTTACTGCTTTTGTTATATTTTGTGTTGTATATAAAATTAGCGTAAGGAAATTAGTTATTAAGGTTTTAATTTTAAGCTTTACTTTCGAGTGGTTGGGGAAAAGGACACCAGTGAGGATATTGGAGGGTCGCGACTTTTTCCCGAGAACAGTTCGGGCTCGCCTTTCTCCCCGCAGCATGGTTGTGCAGCTGGCATATTTTTCTTAATCGTCCTTCGAAGGATTTGTCGTCGTCAGTATTGAAGGCGCAGGGGCATTTCTGCCATCTGCGGTGACTTTCCCCCTTACTGTGTGTACTGTCCTGCGGGCTCTGATATCGGCGCTGGATCCCGACAGAGTGGACGTGGGAGGGACATCACTGTGTTTGCCTACGACGTACTTCTGAGCTGCAGCGGTGGGGGCATTGAGGCCCGTGAAGGTGCAAGTAGGGCGGTTGCTACCAGGTAGGGAATATCCCTTGTGTTTTTGGTCGGGAGCACGACAGACTCCTTCCCCATGGTATTAGTGACCTGTGTAGCTGCACGCCCTTCAGATAGCTGAGTATTGGCCTGGTACGTGGCATTGTCCCAGAGAGTGTAAGAGATCACGGCTCCCCTATATTTCGGCCTACAGCAAGGCAACTGTTTATCTTGAATCGTTTGGGAATCGTTCATTCCTTATTCAGTGTGAGAAGCTCTTTGCGTACATTTTTATATTATATATATATATATATATATATATATATATATATATATTATATATATATATATATATATATATATATATATATATATATATATGCCAATCTGTGTATATCTTGCCACGAGGTATGCTGTAATTTTCATTATTTCTTGTGGGTTATATTATATCTATTATGTTTAATATTTTTTTATTTAAGATTTAGTTTATATTTGTAGGTAGGGGAATTAAGTTTTCCCCCTGTTGGTCTCTTACTTCTTTCCTTTCTGCTTAGTTTATAGGTATTTGGTTTATATTTATGTTGGTGTTGGGCCCATTTTACTAATTTATGCAGTATTTTCTCAATATTATCTGTCTAGGGTTTAGTGTTAGTGTTAGGAACTCCTATGGGAGTAGTAAGGACTAAGCTGTGTCCTGTATAGTCACAAGCGACTTTAATTTTTTTTTTTTGCTTTGTTTGTTAATAAATATTGTTGAGTTTTCCTGTGTGTTTTGTTTCCGCTGACTGAATTTATCTGGATACTTGGTAAGATCACTGTCCTCTCTATTCTTGTGCAAAAGAACTTGCACTCCGGCCCAACAAGGGTCGTAACAGGGAGGAAGGTATTAAATTAACATAGTTTTGTTTTTATTTATCAAGTTTAAATCAGCCTTGTTTACTTTTAAGTTTCTTTTGCTTAAGCAGCCAAATGCTTGTTAGTTTATGTAAGAGTTTGTGTTATTGAGCGCCTCCTCCTCCCTTGTTTATTTCTGTGAACTATCGTTCTAACGATTGTTTTGTGATTTGTTTTTGAGTTACGGTGGATGGTTGGTAGCTGTACTCTGAACGTTGATGGTCTGCCCGCCGAAGTTCGGGATTTGGAACGCTCCTTGTCAGACCAACCCCTTGAGCAGATTTTGTGGATTATTGGAGGACGACCTTTTGGCAGTTTATTTGGAAACGGCGCTGTTGGAATCTTTCCTCACGACCGTTCGTAGGTGCCTTAGTCACCTGCGACTCTGGTGCTGTAGATCACGGCTCTTCGTTCACTTGCGACCATAGTGTCCGCTTTACGGGGTTCCGCAGAAGCGTATGCTATTTGCGACTTCTCGTATTACCCCTTATTCCCGTCGGAGGAGCCCACGGGAAATTGGTACCGTCGCTGGATCCCGGTACTAATTACGGATTCACCTGCACTTCTGCCTTCGTCCTTCTCTGCTTTTCTTCGGGGATGTGTGTGAGCGCTGGCTCGTGAGGAGATACGTAGGGAGGCAATCGCCAGGTAAGACAGTATAGCTGTTATTTCCTTCGAGGAGCCTTATACCCCTTTTGTCCTGGCGATCGTGTCCATCCCTTTAGTAGCAGTTTGGGTGCTCGCTATAGACTCCTAGTTCGACCCGTCTTCAGTTGTTCATCCCCGACGTAAGGATTGGAACTGTCAGTGTACGTGCAGTACATATATTATATATATATATATACATATACTTTGTCATAGGTTTTACTTGTTTATATTATAAGCTTATTATTGCCTTTATTGTTTACTGTTTATTGGTGGATAGTATTCCATATCTTTAGTTATATGGCTAGGTAGGTAAATTTAAGGTTTTCTTTGTTTTGATATCTTCCCACTTCCTTCAGCCTTTTGTTATTTAGGATAGTTTTGGCCGGCACATATTTGGATCCTCACTGATTTATGAAATATTTGTTCTCCTCTGAATTTCTGTTAGGATTTAGATATTTAGCTTTAGGGTGCCTTGTGGCTCGTTGAGGACCGATGGTATTTAGTCCTCTTGCTTTAAGCTGTATTGTCGATGTATTTTTACTTGAACCCGCAAGGCTGATTTAAGTTATTTTGTTTTGTAATAAATACTGTTAAGTTTTTCTGGAGTGTTTTTATGCCTGCTTTCCTTGAACATGGGTTGCATATACTGTCTATGATCCTAGCAAAATAAAGTACCTAGAACCTGTACTAGAACCCCAGAGGTTTGTAACATCTACCCATGTCATTCCTTTTATTTTCTACCTCATCTCCCTTCTACCTACCATTTCCT
>NC_087219.1:60124245-60126745 GCF_015104395.2 Macrobrachium nipponense
TATGATGGTTAATATTCCATAAAATACAAGAAATGTATATATAATATATATATATATATTATATATATATATATATATATATATATATATATATATATATATATATATTATATATATATATATATATATATATATATATATATATATATATATATATATATATATCTATATATACTCTGAAATCACAAAAGTAAGCACGTGATATTGTTTACCAGAGTAATACAAAACGTAAAAACTAGTGAGCAAGAAAGCTCTCACAAAAGCAAAGTGGAAAAGAATTATAATATATGTATGTACAATAAGGCCATTACAAACGGAAACAGCATTCGTGTAGATTACCCAACCACTCAACACCCCAACAAGTCAAAAGAAAGAGAGTAATTGCCCAATGACCCAATTACTTACAGAAGAGAAAATCTCTGACTATGTCAACCAATTTATAAAACAATTTAATTCACAATTATGAATAGTAACACTAATAACAACGCTAACAACATACCTAAAAACACCAACAAACAAAGATAAAACTGAATGAACATTACTAGCAATATGAAATACATAAAAAGGAATTTGACTAGTGCAAAAACTTAATGGATAATGTTAAAACTCACAGGAAATGCATAAGAAGGAACTTGACAAGTACACCAAATTAAAGGATAATGTTAAAACTCTTCACAAATTTATCTATGATAAGATTGTCTAATTTGTACAATCAAACAAAGGTGGAAGATGGTTTCTTCCGTTCTCAGCCGAAATTGAACATGAAAATAATCGCATAGACACTTTAAGGTAAATCCCATTTCCTCTTTGAAGATGAACTTCACTGGAAGGGATTTAATAACAGTGATGGAAGGTATAGAATTATTTATCACACTGACACCAATACAAGCAATTTCTATAAAGAAATATAAATGATCCAGACGGCCTTATGCCAGCAATAGGTTCCTTACCCTATGGCGATCCTTTACATATAAGACGACTAAACCATAAGCATGCCTCATGTGGACCTCCGGACTCTTCGTAAATCAACAATGACCAGATATTGGACAACAAATACATTAACATCTTCGTAATAGCAGCAACTAAGATCGAAATCTCAGAGATATATCATAGAATTAACAGCCTTACGAACAACATCACTTCCAGTTCCAAAGGTCCCATATTCCTCCTCACACCGTTGGGAGACGCCTTTCCAGAGCAGCTTTTAAGCTGAAGAGAAAAAGCTCCAGAAATACAATTAGGAAGTATAGGAGGGAAGACATGTCTCTCTCTCTCTCTCTCTCTCTCTCTCTCTCTCTCTCTCTCTCTCTCCGTTTGTCATTAACTCGATTGTACTTAAGGATCGTTCAAGTCAGATGCGCCGGAGAATTGAATTTGGTATGTGGGAAAGAGAGGAAGAGAGGGATTGCAAAACCTTTCTCAGTTTCCTTGCAAGAGGGCGTGTGGTCACCATTCTAATGCTTCTCTCTCTCTCTCTCTCTCTCTCTCTCTCTCTCTCTCTCTCTCTCTCTCTCTCACATCAGCAAGGGGACAGAATCCCTTAAAGAACCCATAACGAAAAACGACAGGTTTCGAAACCAACGGACGGAAGGTTACAGAAGTTAGGCATTTAGTGTTAAACAAACTCCCCTGACGTTGTTTTGGTGTCCGATTAAATTTCTCGAATTCTCAGTCTTGATCTAGCAAAACTGATGAACATTCATGGGAATTATGACCCTTCTAGTGGTGTTAATGCCATTCAATTAATAGGATTAGCTGATTTTTTTTTTTGACATGGAACGCCAAATGAACGATTCGGTTTTACGCAATTGAATATTATAGGCTGGCAATAAATTATATCTGAGTATTTGAAGAGTAAGTTTTTCCTTTTCTTCCAGGAATTAACTTTCGTATGCATTTTCAAGAACAACTATTCTCTCTCTCGCTCTCGCTCTCTCTCTCTCTCTCTCTCTCTCTCTCCTCTCTCTCTCTCTCTCTCTCTCTCTGGTATCTTGGCTCATTCCCCTTCCTATTAGGGGTAATGAATCTCTCAGTGCCTCTATCAGGAGCTAATTAGAGCTATCTATCTAATGCTTATATTTCAGTAATCACCTTCAGAGTCGGAAGTGAAAATAAAGTCACATATAAAGCATTAATTCCAAAGAGGACTCAAAATGAAGACGAATGGAGTATTTGAACAAATTAATTGATAAATGAACAACATTTGTATTATTCAGGATGTAAAATATTTGTCAATGTATTCAACTTGACCTGGCTCTGACCTGTAATCTAAGGGCGGGTCAACTAATAGCAAGGGAGACAGGGTAAAAACTTATGTTGGCAACTTATTGTCTGTGTCACAAACATGCTGAAAACATGTCAACAAAAAAAGTGGCATCCTTTTGTATACATATCACCACATGTTGTAAACATGTCAATGACTGAACATGGAATGTTATTGTATAAATATCACATACATGTTGAAAATATGTCAGCGACTATAAGTAACATCTTATCATAT
>NC_087219.1:60130947-60153447 GCF_015104395.2 Macrobrachium nipponense
ATTTGAAAATGCGGTTAGATACAGTTAAAACGCTTTTAAAAAGAGCTGTTAAGAGATGCTATTAAAAACACTGTTTGAAGGTGTTGTTAAAAGATGCTGTTAATAACGCTGTTTGAAGGTGCTGTTAAAAGATGCTGTTTATAACGCTGTTTGAAGGTGCTGTTAAAAAACTATTTGAAAGTGTTGTTAGATGATGTTAAAACGCTGTTTGAAAGTGCTTTTAGATTCTGTTAAAACGCGGATTGAAGGTGCTGTTAAAATATGCAGTTAAAAACGTTGTTCAAAAGTGCTGTTAGATGCTTTTAAAAACCCTGTTTGAAGGTGCTGTTAAATTGTCTGCTAATAACGCTGTTTGAAAGTGCTGTTAAAAGATGCTGTTAAAACGCTTTTTAAAAGTGATGTTAGATGCTGTTAAAAACCCTGTTTGAAGGTGCTGTTAAAAGTGTCTTTTAATAACGCTGTTTGAAAGTGCTGTTAACGGATGCTATTAAAACGCCGTTTGAAAATGCTGTTAGATGATGTTAAAATGCTGTTTAAAAATGGTGATAGATACTGTTAAAACGCAGCTTAAAAGCGCTGTTAAAAGATGCTGTTCAAAAACGGCCTTTGAAAATGTGGGGGGGGAGGGAGAGAGATGGGTGAACGTGCAGTGGGTGGGGGCGGGGAGAAGGCGAGGCGGGGTTGGGGTTGGGGGAGGGGGATATGAACTCAACCCTTTAGAAAGCATGTATTTATATGAATATATAAAACGACTTTGGTTCCTCAAATTTGTGGTTCCACAGACTCAGGTTCCTAAAATGCTTATCTCTAAAAGGGTTAAAAAAATATTTCGGCTATTCTGGATGTCTCAGTTTTGACATGTCCTCTAGAATCTCAGGAAAGTAATACGATATAAGTTTGCACATAGACACACACACATCACACACACACACACACACACACACACACATTCACACACATAGATAATAAAAAATATTCACAAACATAGATGATCAAATAAAAGTAGAAAATAAACGCAGCAACGAAAAAAAGGCAAAATATCCACCGGGGCTGATAATGGGTTCGTGAGGTCCAACGCTTCTTTCCCTTTATGTGGGGCTGATGGATACATTCCGGGATCAGAGTTAAAAGTTGCGTCATTTTCCCCCGCAAAAAGCTATGTAATGGACTTGACTTCCTCTTCCGCTCAGACAGATTCGAGTGAGAGGTGAGGCCATAACCATCATAAAAAGTCCTTTTCTGTTTTTTCTAGTTGGTAAAATATCGGAAGCTATAAGATCCTTTTTTGTGTGAATTGTTCATCTGAACATCTTCTCCACAGACACCTGCATTTGACAGCACACTTCTGGACATAGGTTTTGTTCAGTTTTTTTTTTATTTTAATCAATACTGTGCCAATGAAATCAAATATGTTCAACACTTTTTCTTTCTGTATCATGTTGAAGCTATTGATTCCAATTTCGTATTTAATAAGAGAGTCGGGTATTTAAAAATAGGGTTATTGTAAACATTGAAAAAAGGAATATATTGCAATACTAACACTGGACAAGCAAAGGAAACTAGTGAAATACTTGTATATTTATAAATTTGACTTTCATTATAACTAACGTATTATACATATACGTACACACACACATATATGTGTATATATATATATATATATATATATATATATATATATATATATATATATGTGTGTGTGTGTGTGTGTGTGTGTGTGCGTGTATATATATATATATATATATATATATATATATATATATATATATATATATATATATATATATATATATATATATATATAGTACTGGTAACGTTATCCTTAGGCACGAAGATATAGTAATTTCAGTTGTATTCCACATAGGAAAATGAAAAAAGGTATATCTCAGAAAATGCCCAACTGTTGGGCATTTTCTGAGATATACCTTTTTACATTTTGTTTCCTATGTGGAATACAACTGAATATATATATATATATATATATAATATTATATATATATATATAATATATATATTATTATGTGTGCATGTGTGCGCGCTCGTGCATGCATATGTATATGTACGTATATATGTATAATGTATACATGCAAATATCACTGAAATAGCTACTCACCAGTCAATTCGATGATCAACTCTGCGGAGATATTCCTAATGCTGGTCGTTTCACTTTCACCCGAAACAACTCGTCCGAATCCGTAGAAGAAGAAAAGGTTTCCACTCCATCAGAATACATGTGTTCGAGAGGCTTCGACGCTCTCGTAGGTACTTTCTCTCCCTGGGAGCTTTCTCCTCCTTTCTCTACAGTAAAAGTGGTCTCAAATAGTCGTCGAATTTTCCATGGAACTTTTGTAGTGGCAGCGGCGTCTTTCTCATGAGAGATAAAATATGTGGAAAAAAATAAGAATATGCTGCTTCCCTCAGTCTTTTCTTTCAGTGTATGTATATATGTATGTATGTATGTATCATTATTATTATTATCATTATTATTGTTATTAATGGAGAAACAAATCCACAGCTATGTAAATGCACATATATTTAAATTTAAAAACAGCAAGGATAGCTTTTGGGAATCTATTCGGTTGCCCTTATCAATTGATAAGGGGAACCGAACAGATTCCCGAAAGCTATCCTTGCTGTTTTTAAATTTAAATATATATACATTTACATAACTGTGGATTTGTTTCTCCACTTTTATTGCTTTTATTATTGTTATCTGTGGAATTTTTCGTAAGCCATTTACTGCACTGTAACTATTACTTCTGCTTATGGCGCCACTGATATTGTTATTTTGACAAATTTTACTATCAAATATTTGTGTAAAAGTCTCTACAAATCCATTTCAGAATAATTGTGAATTAGCATTACGTCGTAGGACTAAAATCCTAAATAAAAAAAATTAGAAGCAGCATTGCTTCCAAGTTCAACTTGAAGTGAAGGAAACCGTTTGGGAGCGAAAAGGAACAATGAAGAGCGCCATGGAAAAACGTTGGTCAAAAATGACTCTTGACTCCTGACTCCCACAGGACTCTTGACGCGATCAGAAAAAGCGTGTTATTTAAGGGATCCCAAATGCACTGACAGGAAACACAACACGGAGTCCCTTGTGATTTCCTGTTTGCAAAATAAACCTGGGGATTTTTCTCTCAAAATCACCTCTACTTCAATTCATCTTGTTCTTACATCACGAATATGATCGATTTAGTTCAGTTTCAGGATTTGTAGTAGAAATCTTGTGAAAAAGTTGGCTGCCTAACTAATTGCATAAATGTTTTATTTTTATATTTTTAAATCACTGTCCCCAAATAGAAAGGCAGATAATCTTCAAATGAGTAAATTATATATATATATATATATATATAATATATATATATATATATTATATATATATATATATATATATATATATATGAATAACTTGATCACGAAGTATATAAAACGTGATGCTATGTATAAATAATGGTTTTTGCCACGAAGGAAAAAATGGAAAAGCGAGACAGCCGAGTACTTTCGGTCCTGTTCAGACCCTTTACTAAAGGCAAACTGAAACTGTTTTACAGAGGACAACATAGTCAAAAGAAGGCTTAATATCCAAACTGACACTACAAGATTACAATAAGGGTGATTTCACTCTAACAGAAACCAGGAAACACCTGAGGGTAGCCACATTTTGGAGGGTACACAGCGGTAAACAGGTTATTCTTCCTGAAAACAGTACATTTTGAAAAAATAAGGAAGCATATACAACTTAATATCATGAAATTTACACAAATTTTCTTAAAAAATTATTATTAATGAAAAGACGAAAGAAAATATAAATATATATATGTATTTCTCTCTCCCTCTTTCTCTTGTTCGATATATATATATATATATATATATATATATATATATATATATATATATATATATATATATATATATATATATATATATATATATATATATATATATATACTATATATATTTTTTTTTTCTTTCGTCTTTTCATTAATAATAATTTTTTGGGAAAATTTTTGTAAATTTCATGATATTAAGTTGTATATGCTTCCTTCTTTTTTCAAAATGTGTGTGAACCCTCCAATGGTGTGGCTACCCTCAGGCGTTTCCTCGTTTCTGTTAGAGTGCAAATCACCCTTATTGCTAATCTCGTAGTGTCAGTTTGTTATATTAAGTCTTCTTTTGACTATGTTGTCCTCTGTAAAATCAGTTTGCCTTAGTAAAGGGGGTCTGAACAGGACCGAAAGTACTCGGCTATCTCGCTTTTCCATTTTTTTTCCTTCGTAGCAAAAACCTTATATATATATATATAGTATATATATATATATATATATATATATATATATATATATATATATATATATATATATATATATATATATATATATATATATATATAATATATATATATATATATATATATATATCTATATATATATATATATATATATATATATATATAAATATCCATATATATATATATATATATATAGATATATATATATATATACATATATATATATATATATATATTTATATATATATATATATATATATATATATATATATATTATATATATATATATATATATAATATATATATATATATCATATCTATATATATATATATATATATACGATGAATAACAGAGCCGCTCTAAATGATCGTAATTCAATTTACATATTCTATTCCGCTCCAGTCCCCGAGAAAGCATTTATATTTGGGGAATGTAAACAGAGGGCACTTTTGTCTTCCTAAGGAAAAAATTTCCTTAGCTTCTTCCCTCCGAGTGAGCAACCTGTGTGAGTTTTCTCTCTCCCTTGCGGCTGTGAGAGTTCGAGGAGAGGAACAGAATTTTAATAATAATTAACATGAAATTTTAATGGCTCTGAGGAGGAGGAGGACGATTCAAATCCTCATAATGTGTGATCATTCCTCTCCTTCCAATTGGAAAGGCCTCCTTTGCCTAAGAGCGGTGATTGGGACCTTTACTTTATCTATAATAATTATGGGTTTGATTTCCTCTCTCTCCTCGGAATTGGAAATTGAATTAGGACTGAGTTGAGCCAAAGTCACGTTGTCTGCGAAATGGGAAATACTAAAGCTTTTTAAACTGAAATGTAACGTCGTGGTGTTTATGGTGTTTATATCAAAAGTAGTTGACATTTCGGCAAACATTTCCAATAAATGACAGTGCACTAGTTTCTCATTTCTTAAACCGAATTTATATATTATGATGAAGATATGATTTTTATATGGAAACTACTCAACATGTCAGTAAATATTTCTAATAAAAGATAATGTATTAGCTTTCCATTTCATAGTCTGAACATGCGCTGTAAAAAGATCAATATATCTCGTACCGTTTTCTTGTCCTCTCTCTTATCCATATAAACATTATGTTTTCGGGGATTTCATCCTCATTATCATCAAGTGCCAAGATTTGCGGCATTATACCAATACAAATCTCATGTATAGTCTCTTACTTTCTTTAGTAGCTCCGTTATTTTTGTGGAAATTGTTTCCAAATATATGTTTAATTAGCCTTGTCTTCTAAGTTTGTACCAGAGAGGATTACTATGTACAAGAGAGCACTTTGAAACGCCGACCTAAATCATAATAGAAGGTAAAAGAACCAAAACTGACAAAAACAACACGAAGGCTGTCGTATCTATCCCTACATATCTGGAAGATTTGCAAATGCCTGAATTGTCAGAAAAATTGTAGATAGTTTCTGTGTGAAACCCAAAATAATCTAAGTAAAATGGTCTTGAATAATTTGCATACCAAGAATAAAAAGTTCTTAACAGGAAAATTCCAGCAAAGGAAACACGTTAAGTGATCTCAAGGAAATGCCCTCATTTATCATGGAGATTATGATGCCTCGGGAGGAAACTATTCGAAATAAGCAAAGAAGCTGGACGAGGGAATCGGATTACACCGAATAATCTTCCTCCGACCGAAGATAAGGGAGAAGGGAGACATCTCGTTTCGACAATGTCAGTCCTTGTCAGGTAGGATGAAAGGCAAAGGAATGAGAGGGATTGAAATACCAAAGCGAAGGTCACCTGCAAAGGAAGAGGTGGGTCACCTGGAGAGAGAGAAAAGATATCTGGAATACAGTAGATCTTGTTACTAATATGACAAACTACGTGAAATTTGACGAAAAAAGTTGGAATGAACGAGAATCCTGGAATTACTGGATTTTGCAAATGAGCTCCATGATAATCTGAAAGCAGTTTTTATAACGCGTCTTAGCAAAGGCAGTATTATATTTGGTAGATTATAAGGAAATTAATGATGGATGTCGCTGCTTGGATTGCTACTGATAGCTTACAGACGAAAGTTCACTCCACTTACAATTATCAGTGTTAATGGAATTGGGTATTGCATTAACAAGAGTAGATAGTTTGGATCAGTTTATTCTTCGCCTGTGTCTCGTATTTGGAAACTCTTCTCTGTTTCTGCACCCCTAATAAAATTCTGCAGCATCAGCATCCATACTGAAGGACGAGTCCATCTAGACAGTCTTTTTAAAAATATGACTTGGATCACTTATCCTTATATCCCGAGATTTTGGGATGACTGATGTCTAACAGAGATATCAGTCAGTCTTCCTCTGATGATATGAATTCATAGTTCCTTTCACGTTTCCTGCAAGCTAGGAAACAATCTGAGAACAAAGCAGAAAGTTATGAAGCTTCAAATCATTCAAAATCAGAAGACTGCTTTTTTCTGAACTCTTGCAGCTCGGCCACCTTTTCTCAAGGCTGTAATAACAAAAAATAAAAAAGAACTGCTGAGTGTCAGGTCCTGGGCTGATCTCAAGAGCAATTCTTAATAAAGATTGTTAATTCATAAGCTCCATCCACGAACTAATAATATTCATTCACAACGCGAAAAGATGAGGATTAGAACTCATAAATTAAATAATGACAAGATATAGTATGAATAGTCTTTATTCAAAATTCTTATTTTGATTTTCCTACAGCTTCTACGCACAATCGAAAGCTCTCTTTCCTTTTTCTTCAAAAGCTGACGAATTTCGAGAGAAAGTAAAAGAAGAAAAGGGAAGAGAAAAGTAACCTAAATCATCCAAATGGGATGTTAAAACCAAATCCAAATTCACGAGAAAGGAGATTCAAATCTACGAACAAAACGAGATCTATCGGAGGACTTTATTTCCTCAGTGAGTAATTCCCTGTACCAACGAGTTTCCGTTTACATGGAGAGAGAGAGAGAGAGAGAGAGAGAGAGAGAGAGAGAGAGAGAGAGAGAGAGATATTGAAGTTTGAGCATAAAAGGTTTATTAATGACCCTGTGAAGTAAATGGACGATGTAAACATCTCCCTTTCAATATCTGATGGATTTCCTTCGTGTTCCCAAACCCTGGCAACAGGAAACCTTCAGACTTCTGGAAACGATATTAATGATATGCAAATTGGTAGGTTTAACGATGAACGGAAATCAATACATAGAAATTCTATGAAAACGTGAAGGACCCAGTAATTATTAAAATACATTGCTCGTATTATTAATTAAGAGGCCTTTCCCCACCAGAAAAAGAAAAGGGATCAGAAAAATAAGAGACTTCCATATCAAATAAATTAATGAAACGTGCGCAAGAGGGTCACATCCTAAGTATTATTGTTATTATTATTATTACTATTATTATTATTTTTTTTTTTTACTCTATCATAGTCCTCCAATTCGACTGGGTTTTGTTATTTATAGTGTGGGGTTTACCGGGTTGCCATCCTGGCCTCCTTAGGAGTCCATCACTTTTCTTACTATGTGCGCCGTTTCTAGGATCACACTCTTCTGCATGAGTCCTGGAGCTACTTCAGCCTCTAGTTTTTTCTAGATTCCTTTTCAGGGATCTTGGGATCGTGCCTAGTGCTCCTATGATTATGGGTACGCCTTTTCCACCGGCATATCCCATATCCTTCTTATTTCTATTTTCAGATCTTGATACTTATCCATTTTTTCCCTCTCTTTCTCTTCAACTCTGGTGTTCCCATGGTATTGCGACATCAATGAGTGATACTTTCTTTCTTGACTTTGTCAATCAAAAACGTCACGTCTGGTCTGTTTGCATGTATCACCCTATCCGTTCTGATACCATAGTCCCAGAGGATCTTTGCCTGATCGTTTTTCTATCACTCCCTCAGGTTGGTGCTCGTACACTTATTACTGCAAGGTAGCTGATGTTTCTTGCACAGCTCCAGTGGAGGGCTTTTGCCACTGAATCATGCCTCTTTTTGTACTGGTTCTGTGCAAGTGCCGGGCATTCACTTGCTATGTGGTTTATGGTTTCATTTTTCGTATTGCACTTCCTACATATGGGAGAGATGATATTTCCGTCTATCGTTTTCTTTGGATATATCTGGTTCTTAGGGCCTGATCTTGTGCCGCTGTTATCATTCCTTCAGTTTCCTTCTTGAGCTCTCCCCTCTGTAGCCATTGCCACGTGTCATCGCTGGCTAGTTCTTTACTCTGTCTCATGTATTGTCCGTGCATTGGTTTGTGTGCCAGTCCTCTGTTCTGTCTGTTATTCTCCTGTCTCGTATATTTTCTGGGTCTTCGTTCTACTTTTATTAGTCCTTCTTCCCATGCACTCTTGAGCCACTCGTCTTCACTGGTTTTCAGATATTGCCCCAGTGCTCTGTTTTCGATGTTGACGCAGTCCTCTATACTTAGTAGTCCTCTCCCTCCTTCCTTTTGGGTTATGTATAGTCTGTCCGTATTTGCTCTTGGGTGTAGTGCTTTGTGTATTGTTTTCTGGTCTATGCTGTGGAGTTCTGCCTTCGTCCATTCCACTATTCCTGCGCTGTATCTGATTACTGGCACTGCCCATGTGTTTATGGCTTTTATCATATTTCCGGCGTTGAGTTTTGACTTGAGTATCACCTTGAGTGTCTGGCATATATTCTTTCCTGATCGTGTCCTTCATCTGTGGTGTTTTATATCCCCTCCTTCCATTATTCCCAGGTATTTGTATCCTGTCTCATCTATGTGTTTGATGTTGCTCCATCTGGTAGCGTTTATCCCTTCAGTTCTCGTTACTTTGCCTTTGTATGTTGACTAAGGCGCATTTTTCTATTCCAAACTCCATCCTGATGTCCCCAGATACAATCCTTACATTCTGGATTAGGGTATCTATTTCCTTGATGCTCTTACCATTATTATTATTATTATTATTATTATTATTATTATTATTATTATTATTATTTATTATTATCCTGCGTATCCTCCCTCGTACAGCGTAAAATAGCAGATTGCAATATACTATACAGAAGTTAATTGAACCCCAAAACCTGGTGTTTTTTACTAATTTCGATTCCATTTGCAGGATAAGTTGCAATATACAGAGGATTACAGCTACAGAGCACCTAATTGTATCCTATATTCTGATTACACAACAGATACTAACCAAGTTTTAATTAAATTAGAGTAGAAATATTTTATTGTAATATTTGCAATGATTGTGTTTTCCCTTATTGCAGAGTTGACTTTTTATTGTATTGGATGCAAGAGAGAATGAACAAAAGATATTTCATGAAAAAAAAAAGCTTTTAGCAAAATTATCGGTGTAGAAGAAAGCAGCATATTCCACGTTTTTTTTATCATATTTCATCCAAAAACATTTAGCTCGTATAGTTATTCAGATCGGAGATGTAGAGTTCCTCATTCCGGCTTAATTGTAAAATCATTGTGTTGCAGTGAAATTGAAGGGGTATGCAAATGCAATTTCCAGCATAGCGCAATAGCACTGCAAGAAAGAAAATAATAATGGGGAAAATAGTCGTAAGAACTGCTATTTTCACATTCAGAATGCAACCTACTGTTTTTTTTCAATTTTCTATATAAGTTGGCTCGCTGTAGTCAGTGATCGTAGGTATTACAAGTACCATTACCTGCCTTTCGGAACCTTTGTAATATTAATGATGGTTTAATATTCCATAATATACGAGAAATGTATATATATATATATATATATATATATATATATATATATATATATATATATATAATATATGATATATATATATATATATATATATATATCTATATATCTATATATATATATATATATATATATATATATATATATATATATATAGATATATATAGATATATAGATATATATATATATATATATATATATATATATATATATATATATATATATCTATATATCTATATATATATATTATATATAGATATATATATATATATATATATATATATATATATATATATATATATATATAGATATATAGATATATATATATATAACTATATATATATATATATAGTCATATCTATATATCTATATATATATATATATATATATAGATATATAGATATATATATATATATATATATATATATATATATATATATATATATATATATATCTATATATATATATATATATATATAATATATATATATATATATATGAGTATATATATATATAGATATATATATATATATATATATATATATATATATATATATATATATATATATATATATATAGATATATCTATATATATATATATATATATATATATATATATATATATATAAATATATATATATACTCTGAAATCACAAAAGTAAGCACGTGATTTTGTTTGCCAGCAAAAGCCCCAGGGGAAAAAAAAAGTCAGAGTGCCAAGTGCCTTCGCGTATTTAACACATCTTCGGAGCACAAAGTAATACAAAACGTAAAAAACTAGTGAGCAAGAAAGCTCTCACCAAAAGCAAAAAGTGCGAAAAGAATGCATAATATATGTATGTACAATAAGGCCGATTAAACAGAAACAGCATTCGTCCTAGATTTACCCAACCACTCCAACACCCCACCCCAACAAGTCAAAAGAAAGAGAGTAATTGCCCAATGACCCAATTACTTACAGAAGAGAAAAACACTGATTATGTCAACCAATTTATAAAACAACTGAATTCACAATTGTGAATAGTATCAATAATAACAACGCTAACAACATACCTAAAACACCAATAAACAAAAATAACGGAATGAACAGTACTAGCAATATGAAATACGTTAAAAAGGAATTAGACTAGTACAAAAACTTCAAAGGATAATGTTAAAACTCACAGGAAAGCATTAACGAATGAAACTTGACATTACACCAAATTAAAGGATAATTTAAAACCTTCATATTTATCTATGATAGAGTTGTCTAATTTGTACAATCAAACAAAGGTGGAAGATGGTTTCTTCAGTTCTCAGCCGAAATTGAACATGAAAATAATCGCTTAGATACTTTAAAGTAAATCTCATTTCCTCTTTGAAAATGAACTTCACTGGAAGGGATTTAATAACAGTGATGGAAGGTATAGAATTAATCTAGCCTCCTGTGGGGGCAAGCCAGCCTCAATGGGTGCCGGTCCCAAGCCCGGATAAATAGGGAGGGTTGGTGTCAGGAAGGGCATCCGACTGTAAAAACCCACGCCAAAACCAATGGAATGAGTCGTGATATTGATGAGAATAGGGCTAGGGCCGTACTCCGTAAACGACGCCACAGACACATCGCCCTAACTCTGTGACAAGGCGAGGGCTACTGCATCATGAGCGGGTGCAGCTAAAGAAGCGAGCTCTAAATGTGATCAGAATAGGCCAGCTCAATATTGGGTCTATGACAGGAAGAGGAAGAGAGTTGGCAGAGTTAATGAGGATAAAGAGAGTGGATATTTTGTGTGTGCAGGAAACTCGATGGAAGGGTAATAAAGCTAAAGAACTGGGGGATGGCTACAAATTAATCTATAGTGGAGCAAATGAGCAGGGTAGGAATGGCGTTGGAGTAGTGTTGTCGGGGAAATGAAGAACTGCAGTGACGGAAGTGAGTGAAAGAAAAAGAAAATGACCGCATTATGAGAGTGAAGATATGTCTATGGAGGGACGGAAACAATTGAACATCTTAGCGCTTATGCTCCACAAGTGGGCTGCACAGAGGAAGAAAAGCGCCGTTTTTGGAACGAAATGAGTGAGGCGGTCACGCAAGAAAAGAACTGGAAGAGCAGGAGAGGACTGTAGTGTGGGGGCAGACTTTAATGGACATCACTGTCGGAAATGAAAAACGGAATGAAATTGAAAGTTGGGCAATGGTGGTTGCATGGGGGACATGGGAATTGGGGGAGAGAAACCCAGAAGGAGAGAGTATAGTAGACTTTGCCGTGTCCTTTGATATGGCAATAGTGAACACATTCTCAAAAAGAAGAGGGAGCACTTGATAACATACAGGAGTGGTGGTAGATGCACACAAATAGATTACCTCCTTTACAATAGATCAAGGCTGGTGGAAGTTAGGAATTGTAAAGTTATCCCAGGTGACCACGTGCCCCCAACATAGGCTCCTTTGTATGGATTTAAAGATGAAAAGAGAAAAGAAAACGAAAAACGAATGGGGTAAAGAAAATCAAGTGGCGTATAAATTTGTTAGGGAGGGATAATGATAAGAAGAGAGAGTTCAGGAGAAGAGTGCTGGGAGAGGTTGATCTGGGAATTGAAGATGTGGGAGGATGGTGGAGGCATAATGCATCAGTGATTAGAAGACATGGAAAGGAGATACTAGGGGAAACATCTGGAATAGTATGGGAGGAAAAAGGAGAGCTGGTGGTGGGAAGAAGAGGTGGGGGAAGTGGTGAAGGTAAAAGGGAGGCAAAGAAGAGATTTGAAGAGTCACAGCTGCAGGAGGACAAAGAAAGATTAAGAGAAAGAAACAAAGAAGTAAAAAGGGTGGTAGCTCAAGCTAAGGCAAGGGCATATGAAGAGGTTTATAATGAACTGGAAACCCAAAGGAAGGGTTGAGTAAGATGCTCAAACTGTCAAAAAGTAAGAAATAAAAGAACAAAAGGACATCACCCATATTAAGCAAATGAAAGATAGGAATGGTACGGTCGTAAAAAAGGAAGAAAGACATCCTGAAAAGATGGAAAGAGTATTTCGAACAACTGCTAAATGAAGAAATGAAAGACTTGTAAAAGAGGATGGACAAGTAAACATGGGAATGGTAATGGGGATATCTAGGGATGAAGTGATACGAGCCTTAAAAAGAAATGAGAAATGGGAAGGCAAACAGGACCTGACTTAATCCCAGTCGAAGTTTGGAAAGCCTTAGGAGAGGAAGGGGTAGACATCTTGTATGATCTGATGGTAAAAAAAAAACAAATATTCGAAACAGGAAAAGATACCAGAAGAATGCGGGAAAGCATATTGATACCTATATTTAAAGGTAAAGGTGATGTCCAGGAATGCAGTAATTATAGAGGTATAAAACTAAATGTCTCACACGTTGAAGATTTTGGAAAAGAATCATAGATAGCAGGCTGAAGAGAGGAAGTTAGAATAGGGAAGGAACAGTTAGGATTTATGAAGGGAAGCGGCACAACGGATGGAATATTTTGCATAAGGCAGCTAATGGAGAAATTCAGAGAAAAACAACGAGACCTGCATCTGGTATTCATAGACCTTGAAAAGGCCTATGACAGAGTGCCAAGGCAAGAAATATGGAGAGTGAGGGAGAAGATGGTGCCGGAAAAGTATGTCAGAATTATTCAGGAGATGTACAGGAATGTGTATACTAGAGTGAGGAGTAGTGTTGGTGAGACGGATGGATTTCGAGATAGGAGTTGATTACACCAGGGGTCAGCACTTAGCCCATTCATCTTCAACATCGTGATGGATGTTAATGACCAGGGATGTTAGAGAAGCAGTGCCATGGTGCATATTATATGCGGATGACATTGTGTTGTGTTCAGAGGGGAAGGAGGAGTTGGAGGGGAGGTTGGAAAGGTGGAGAGCAGCACTTGAGGAGAGAGGAATGAGAATAAGCAGATCAAAAAACCGAATATATGTGTTCTAGTATTTACTGAGGACGGTGGAAGTAGCATAAGATTGGGTGGGGAAGAAATAGAGAAAGTACAGAAGTTCAAGTACTTAGGGTCCGTATTGGAGGATAGTGGAAGCATGGACCAAGAGGTGAGACACCGAATTCAGGCAGGATGGAATAACTGGAGGTTTGCATCAGGGGTCCTCTGTGACAAGAAAGTCCCTCTGAAATTGAAAGGAAAGTTCCATAGGACGGTGGTCAGACCAGCAATGTTATATGGAACAGAAACGGCAAGTATGAGGAAAACAGAGGAGAAGAAGATGGATGTAGCAGAAATGAGAATGTTGAGATGGATGTCGGGAGTAACAAGGGAAGATAGGATTAGAAATGAGTATATAAGAGGATCAACAAAGGTAGCTGAAATATCGAAGAAAATACAGGAAGGAAGGCTTCGATGGTATGGACACTGTTTACGAAAGGGAGGAAAGTCATGTTGGAAGACATACGATGGAAATGGAAGTGCGGGGTAGAAGTAAGAAGGGAAGACCAAGAAAGAGATGGCGTGATTGTGTAAGGGAAGATATGGAATTAAAAGGTATAAATGAGAACGAGGCACAAGACAGAAATCGATGGAGACGACTCATTCGTAATGGCGACCCCATATAAAAATGGGTTTAAGCTAGGAAGAAGAAGAAGATGGAAGGTATAGAATTATTTATCTCACTGACACCAATACAAGCCATTTCTATAAAGAAATATAAATGATCCAGACGGCCTTATGCCAGCAACAGGTTCCTTACACTATGGCGATCCTTTACATATAAGACGACTAAACCATTAGCATGCCTCATGTGGACCTCCGGACTCTTCGTAAATCAACAAGGACCAGATATTGGACAACAAATTCATTAACATCTTCGTAGTAGCAGCAACTAAGGTCGAAATCTCAGAGATATATCATAGAATTAACAGCCTTACGAACAACATCACTTCCAGTTCCAAAGGTCCCATATTCCTCCTCACACCGTTGGGAGACGCCTTTCCAGAGCAGCTTTTAAGCTGAAGAGAAAAAGCCCCAGAAATACAATTAGGAGGTATAGGAGGGATCACATGTTTCTCTCTCTCTCTCTCTCTCTCTCTCTCTCTCTCTCTCTCTCTCTCCGTTTGTCATTAACTCGATTGTACTTAACGATCGTTCAAGTCAGTTGCGCCGGAAAATTGAATTTGGTAGGTGGGAAAGAGAGGAAGAGAGGGATTGCAAAACTTTCTCAGTTCCTTACAAGAGGGCGTGTGGTCACCATTCTAATGCTTCTCTCTCTCTCTCTCTCTCTCTCTCTCTCATCAGCAAGGGGACTGAATCCCTTAAAGAACCCATAACGAAAAACGACAGGTTCCGAAACCAACGGACGGAAGGTTACAGAAGTTAGGCATTTAGTGTTAAACAAACTCCCCTGATGTTGTTTTGGTGTCCGATTAAATTTCTCGAATTCTCAGTCTTGATCTAGCAAAACTGATGAACATTCATGGGAATTATGACCCTTTTAGTGGTGTTAATGCCATTCAATTAATAGGATTAGCTGAAAATTTTTATTTTTTGACATGGAACGCCAAATGAACGATTCGGTTTCACACAATTGAATATTATATGCTGGCAATAAATTATATCTGAGTATTTGAAGAGTAAGTTTTTCCTTTTCTTCCAGGAATTCACTTTCATATGCATTTTTCAAGAACAACTATTCTCTCTCTCTCTCTCTCTCTCTCTCTCTCTCTCTCTCTCTCTCTCTCGTATCTTGGCTCATTCCCCTTCCTATTAAGGGTAATGAATCTCTCAGTGCCTGTATCAGGAGCTAATTAGAGCTATCTATCTAATGCTTATATTTCAGTAATGACCTTCAGAGTCGGAAATGAAAATAAAGTCACATATAAAGTATTAATTCCAGAGAGGACTCAAAATGAAGACGAATGGAGTATTTGAGCAAATTAATTGATAAATGAACAACATTTGTATTATTCAGGATGTAAAATATTGCCAATGTATTCAACTTGACCTGGCTCTGACCTGTAATCTAAGGGCGGGTCAACAATACAGGGAGACAGGGTAAAAACTTATGTTGGCAACTTATTGTCTATGTGTCACAAACATGCTTAAAACATGTCAACAAAAAAGTTTTGGGGGGGGTGGGGTTGGCATCCTTTTGTATACATATCACCACATGTTTGTAAACATGTCAATGACTGAACATGGAATGTTATTGTATAAATATCACATACATGTTGAAAATATGTCAGCGACTATAAGTAACATCTTATCATATACATATCACAAACATGTTGGAAACATGTCAATGACTGAAAGTAGCACCTTATCATATACGTACACACACATTACAAACCAGGTTGAAAACATGTCAACAACAATAAATGGCATCATTTAGTATACATATAACAAAGGTTGAAAACATGTTAACAACCGTTATTGTAAACATATGACAAACACGTTGAAAACATGTCTACGATCATAAGAGGCAGCTCATCGCATAGATATCAAAAACACGTTGACATAAGCACAACATATAACCATTTTTGTCACTAGCAAAAATAAATAAATAAATAAATAGAGAAATAAATAAAACTCACAAAGAGGAAAGAGAAATACGAGAATCATCTGAGAAAAAAAAAAAACATCCCATCAAGAAACTATCTTTTCCAGGGAATATGATGATTCCATCAACAGCCTCACTTTTTATATTAGAACGAAAAGATCTCATTTTTACTTCATATTTTATCATCTTAACTAAAGAAAACGACATGGAAAAGGAAATACAAGTCCTCTCCCTTGGAATGAGCGTAATTAACATGTTTTTTCTCTTCTTCATATTCTTGTCGATTGAAAAAATTATGATTTTTTTTGGTTTTTTTTTCATAAGCTTTAATATTGGAAGTTTAGTCTCGTGAGACTGATTATACAGGAAGGCTGGAATATTTGAAATCTCTATGGAAATATTATGACTTGTAAAAATGAGTAAGGTATGTCAAATTGCGAATCATAATTGCTATGATATTGACAATTTAATAAGAGCACCATTTTTTTCATGCACACTTGAACACACACACACACACACACACACACACATGCAATATCAGAAAGTAAAGAAAAAAAAGAAACATATCTATACGAATCAAACAAAAACAAAGGCAAGGAAGAAGCGCAAAAGCAACGGGGCGGGGAGGGGAGAGGCAGACAGTAAAAACAAAACACAAACAACGAGCGAAGACTTAACAGCCACAAAGCTTTGAAGAATGACCCCATAAAATTCCTCACAAACGAATAAAGCTGAACGCATTGAAACGGAAAGTTTCGTTTTTACAAAAATAACATTCGTTTCCAGGAAACTCTCAAATATGAAATAGAAAATGAATGTCCAAATATTTTATAATATGATTTGATTATTTAATATTTATTAAATAATTATATATATATATATATATATATATATATATAATATATATATATATATATATATATTATATATATATATATATATATATATATATATATATATATATATATATATATATATATATATATATATATAAGATTCTCCCTCAGAGAAACACTAATTCACTTGGCAGCAAACCATTAAAAGTAATAATATATACGCAACACTTCAAGTCCTTTAGTAATAAAAATTAATTATATGAAGCGATTAATTACTTTCTGAGTCCACATACGACATAAACGAAAGAACTGGGATTAATGGCATTTATTACTTGAAGGAATAACATGACATGACGTAACTGAAAATTCGTCAAGATATTAAACGCATCACAGCGAAGGGATTCACAGAACGACATCAAGGATTAGTGAAGTAATTGAAGGGTCATTTAATTACCCACTAAATGCAATTTCTGTTTTTTATGATATTTGTCTCTGTCTTTTGGTATTAATGGATTGAATGAAACTTGTCCTTGAAGGAAAAGGCTCAGTTCAGGAGGTGTCTGGAACGCCCGTTCGTCCTCACATTCATCTCATGCTGTTATCAAGATTCCACAGTGACCTATGTACTTTCTTGTCTATATGCATGTGTGCGTGTACGCATATTAGTGGCTCTCTCTCTCTCTCTCTCTCTCTCTCTCTGTATAACCGCACATGTATATGTGTATATTTTATATATATATATATATATATATATATATATATATATATATATATTATATATATATATATATATATATAATATATATATATATATATATATATATTATATATATATATATATATATATATATATATGATATGTATATATATACATACATATACATATAATGTATGTTAGATATATATTATATATATATATATATATATATATATATATATATATATATATATATATATATATATTATATATATTTATGTATATGTAATTAAATAAATATTAAATAATCAAATCAGCATATAAAATATTTATTTTCCTATGTATTAATCGTTTTGTATATACTGACAATTCATTCATTGTAGATGTAATTTCTAACTAGACATGAACTGAAACGAACGATCTCTTAACTTTGGTGGTGGACATTCATTTTCTGTATCATATTTGAGAGTTTCCTGGAAACGAATGGATTTGGTAAACACGAAACTTTCCGTTTCAATAAGTCCAACTGTTTTGTTTACAAGGAATTTTTATGGGGCCATTCTTCAAAGCTTTGTGATTGTTAAGTCTTCGCTCGTAGCTCGTGTTTTGTTTTACTGTCTACGTCTCACACCCCGCCCCCGCCCCACGCCCCGCCCCGTTGCTTCTTTGCTTCTTTGCCTTTATTTTTGTTTGATTCATATGGATGTCTTTTTTTTTACTTTTTTTTGTACTAACTGATATGGCGTAATTTGATGTTCGTTGTAATTCCGTTGACAAAAGCTTACACATTCATACATATATATATATATATAATATATATATATATATATATATATAGATAGTATATATATATATATATATATATATATATATATATATATATATGTGTGTGTGTGTGTGTGTGTGTGTATGTGTGTGTATAAGTGTACATGAAAAATATGCTGCTCTTATTATATTGTCAATATCATAGCAATATCACTCGCAATTTGACATAACTTACTCATTTTTACAAGTCATAATATTTTCAGTGATTAAAAACATTCCAGCCTTCCTTTATATTCAGTCCCACGAGACTAAACGTCAAACATTGAAGCTTATGAAAAAATCATAATATTTCCAGCGCCAAGATTATGAAGAATAGCAGAAATAAGCATTAAAAGTTATGCTCATTTCCAGGAAGAGTATATGAATATGAATTTCATTTCCCAGGATATTTTCATCAACTAAGATTAAATAAAACGAATAGAAAAAAAAAGTCTTTTGCCTTAATATGAAAAGTGGCGCTGTTAATGACATCATATTTCCCTGAATAAGAAGGGTTCTTGATGGGATGCTTTTTTCTCAAATGCTTCTAGGATTTCTCTTTTTTTTCTTTTTCTTCTTATTTGCTGGTGAAAAAATAGTTATATGTTGTGCTCATGTCTGTGTTATATATATATATATATATATATATATATATATATATATATAATATATATATATATATCTGTGTGTGTGTGTGTGTGTGTGTGTGTGTGTGTGTGTGTGTATAAAGTTGCCACTTATGGTTGTTGACATATTTGTGTTATGAATATGATAATACTTTTAGCCACTTTTAGCCATTGACATGTTTTCGACATGTCTGATATGTATACGATAAGGTGCTACTTACGGTCATTGACATGTTTTCAACTTATTTGTGATATACATACATTAAGACGTTACGCACTTACGGTCATTGACATTTTTTTCAACATGTTTGTAATATGTATGTGATACGGTGGTACTAACAATGATTAACATCTTTGCAACATGTTTGTGATGTGTATATGATAAGGTGCTATTACAGTCACTGATATGTTTCCAACATGTATGATACGTTCTACAATAAGATGCTACCCTAACGGTCTTTGACATGTATGCAACATGATTAAGATATTTATACCATAAGTTGCAACTTGTGGTCGTTAACATGTTTTGAACATGTTTGTGATATGTATCTGATATATTGCCATTTCTGGTCGTTTACAAATTTGCAATATGTCCATAAATGTATACAGTACAATATAACTTATCATTATTGACATGTTTGTGACAAATATACAAAAAGTTGCCAACTTATGTTTATGCAATATTTCCCTGTATTGTGGACCCACCCTTATAACATCACAGGTCAGAACCAGATCAAGTGGATTACATTGAAAATGTTCTATATTCTGAATAATACAAATGCAGTTCATTTATTAATCCATTTGCTCAAATACGCGATTCTTCTTCATTTCAAGTCCTCTTAGGAAATTGATAGTTTTTATTTGACTTCATTTTCACTTCCACTCTGAAGGTGATTCTGAAACATAAGCATTTGATGGATAGCTCTAATTAGCTCATGATAGAGGCACCCAGAGATTAATGACCCCTAATTAGAGAATGGGATGAGCCAAGATCAGAGAGAGAGAGAGAGAGAGAGAGAGAGAGAGAGAGAGAGAGAGCCTCCAACGACAGCATCAAGAAGAAGTGGAGAGCCAATAAGCGAAGGTCTCCTTCAGGAAACGACGCCAACTCTCAGGCAATTATTCATCTCAGAGCGACGCCAAGTGTGACTCAGGCGTCGCAGACATAAGTTGTGTTGTTTCTCATCTGCCTCAACTCCTGACACTCGTCTCAGTATTGCCTCTCGTTTGTCTTCTGCAGTTGACGATGGAATTTTATTAGGTATTATATGAGTTTTTCGGACTGAATAATGAATAGGAGTTCTTACTATTCGTTTTAATTCTTGGTAAATCGTTTATTTGGCTTTTATTCCGTTTTATTATTTCATTATTACTCATTATCTTATGATGTCGAATAAGGATTATTAAGAAAGCAAATTATTGATAATACTTGCGTTCTAATACACACACATATACATATACATATATATATTTATTTATTTATTTATTTATTTATTTATTTATCTATCTATCTATCTATCGATTTTATGATTGATGCCTATTGGAAACGATCACCAATTTCGAGTTTTATTTTACTGAAAGTTTTGTAATTTAAATTTTTATTTTTTTGGGTAAAAGGGAATTTTTCTCACTTTCCTGAAGTAATCACGAAGCAAAAGAAACCTCCGAGAAAGATTGGGGAAGAAAAGCAATCAAAAGGATAAAGAGAAAATAGAGAAGAAAAAAAAGAATAGCAATTGAGTCATTATCAAGGGGACGATGTCTGCCAAGAACAGTTTAAAAGAAGTCAGTAGAAATAACTGAATGATCAGGAATCTGAATAAACGGGAAGGGAAAGAAAACAAACCGATATTTTAGCAGCCATAACCCTGACTGATTGAGTTTAAATAAAAAAAAATTAAATTTGTGAACGAAGAATTTTAGCACATTCAAATAATAGTTTGGGAGTCGTGGGATAAACGAGGAGAGGAATTAGTCAGGTAAATAAGAGATGCTGATAATTAAAAACGGAGATAAGAAAATAGGAATCAGGTTAATTACACAACTGTGCAATGATCATAAGTAGGCAAGTAACTGGGACTTGAAAATTTTATTCAGTAGGGCTGATGTATTGAAGCATATTAATGAATAAAACTCAAACGTTCACTGAAAATAATTTTAGGTGTTCAGGAACCAAAAAAATTTTATTTGGCCGTGAATATTTATTACAAATGTAATTTAAGCAGCTGGTAATAAGCTAATGTAATTAATGATGATAAAAGGTAAATATTCCAGAGTTTTGAATGACCTAACCATGACTGTGGAAACTGGATTCTGTAGATTTATGAATTATGAAATTTATTCTGTCAAGCATTGAAGGGCGCTTTCGACCTCTCAGCGCTCTCGGCGAAAGAGGTAGTTGGAGGGGTTGGACAGCAAGGTAGAGTGATTCAGAAAATAAAGGAGATTTAGTAGGGGAATCTAAAGGTGGAACTGGGAGGAAATCCCATATTTCCACTAAGAATTGATAGTTAGAAAGGTTGGACAGGAAGACTAAAGAAAGGAAGCAGGAATTGGGGCTAGAGTAAAAGGCTAAAACTGGAAGCAGAAGGTGCCATAGAGAATGCTGTGGAAGGAACATTAAATAACTCTTCTTTAATATTATTAGATATTTTATGATGTGATTGAGTCTTTATGTTAAAGATGGGACGTTTAAGTATTCATAAGGGGTTTTGTTAGAATTTAAGGCTTAGATTCTAGTTTTAGCAAAGTTGTGTGCATATATATATATATATATATATATATATAAATATATATATATATATATATATATATATATATATATATTTATATATACATATATATGTATATATATATACACTTATCCATGAGGTCCAGTATTGACGAACCTACACAGTATAAGGATTTGGAACTCGAATCTCGGTTCTTTGCTCCACAACTAATGTAACCTTCCGTCTGTTGGTTTCAGAACCTGTCGTTTTTCATTTTGGAGCTTTCTTTGAGACCTTACTAGCCCCTTGTTGATGAGAGAGAGAGAGGGAGAGAGAGAGAGAGAGAGAGAAGAGAGA
>NC_087219.1:60155947-60158381 GCF_015104395.2 Macrobrachium nipponense
AGAAAAATAGAGAAGAACCTCTATAAAATTAATGCAGCGATAATTTTTAATAAAACAATATTATTATTATTATTATTATTATTATTATTATTATTATTATTATTATTATTATTATTATTATTATTATTATTATTATTATTATTATTATATATCTTTTTGGAAGTAAAGAATGATGCAATCCCAACTTGGAAAGCAGTGATGACGGAAAAGGAAATTGAGATACACATATAAGACAAATAACTACAGCAACATAACATGATTGATATTGGTTTCAAAGTGATACAGAACGATAGAGTAAGGGACGCACCTGATTTCATAGAGAGATAATGAACAAAATAAAAAACTGGAACATAACGTGTTGAGAATACTGTGCAGTCGAATGCAGGTATCTGTGGTGAAGATATCCTAATGAACATTTCATGCTGAAAGGATCCTATAGTTTCCGATACATTAACAGCGAGAAAAAAAACTGGATGGGACTTCTCATTATGGTTATGCCCTCACCTCTCACTCGAATCCACCTGGGTGGAAGAGGAAGTCAAGTCCATTACAGAGGTTTTTTGGGGGGAAAATGATGCAACTTTTAACTCTGATCCTGGGAATGTATCCATCAGCCCCACATAAAGGGAAAACGTTGGACCTCGCCAACTCGTTATCAGCCTCAATGGATATTTCGTCTTATTTCCGTTTCTGCTTTTATTTTCTACTTTTATTTGATGATCTAAGTTCGTGAATGTGAGTGTGTTAGTGTGTATCGTATTACTTTCCTGAGAATCTACAGAAAACTTCAAAATTTCTATGGTAACTTCGTGTGGTTTGATTGTCAATTGTTTCTTGTCTGATCTGTTGACATATTTTCAGAATTTTCTGATCTGAGTCCATTTGTCCAAACCAGGCCACTTATTCTCAACACTTGACCATCACTCAAGGGCCCACCTCTTATCTAAGGGCGTGTGCTCTCTCATAAGGGGCCGGAATAATCTACGCGGGACCATCGGCAATTAACGACCTCGGTGTCTGTGTTAAGTAAAACTTCATTGCACTACTGTAACTTGGAAATTATTTTCCCTTTTTTTTTTACGAAATTCTGCTGAATGATTAAATGATGAACCATGTGAATGTTTTGCAAAGATTCATCATAACATTTTAGAAGAATGACTTTGCTGACATAGATTTTTGTCCCATCATATCAACCGTTATGGGAACATCGTGTCTTTGTCTTTCTTGTGTTTATCTATATAAGATGTCTGGTTTTTTTTTTTTTTTTTTTTTTTTTTTTTTTTTGTTTTTTTTTTTTTTTTTTTTTTTTTTTTACTCGTAGGAGAGTCTTTCATATTTCCATTATAAACGTCAAATGATGAGATCGCTTTCCATGAAAGGAACATATTGAAAAGTCTTGAAAATTCTGCCGAACAAGACTTCCATTCGCCAAAAGTCCTGACCCTCCGCGTTGAGGGGAAAATTGCCCCGCTTTTTCTCTAATCAGATATCAGGGAACATTTTCCTTTCATTTTGAGGAATCGTTTGAGAAATCGCTGAGAATTTCAATGTATTTTTTCTTTTTCCTCTATTCTGCTTTTTCATTTTCTGAAATCATTTAGAGGGGTTTTCTATATTGCATTGTTTCGCTCTTGTCATTATTTTGGTAAGGGCAGGAATACTTAGGTTTTAATATATACTTAATTAATCAATTTTATATATATATATATATATATATATATATATATAATCTATTTTATATAGATATATATATTTATATATATATATATATATAGATATAGTATATATATATATATATATGCTATTATATATATATATGATATATGATATATATATATATATATATATATATATTATATATATATTATAGATCTATATATATATATATATATATATATCTATCTATATAGTATATATATATCTATATATATATATATATATAGATATAGATATATATATATATATATATATATATATATATATATATATAATATATATATCTATATATATATATATATCTTATATATATATACCTATATATATATAGATATATATATATATATATATATATATATATATATATATATCTATATATATATATATATATTCTATATCTATATATATATATATATATATATATATATATATTTAGTGTGTGTGTACTGTTTATATATACATAGATATATAAACGTTTGGAACAGAGATAAATTGAGAGAGATTGAGAGAGAGGGGGGGAGACTCTCCTAATCAGTCCCAAAATCCGAATTTCCTCAGTGGGAATCATAACAAACGAGCCACCCGCCTTGATCAAGATTCCAGATTCCCTAAGGAGGAAGAAGAATGTTTGACCTTATTCACGGAAGGACAAACCAGGAGGAAAAACCTTCAGCGAAATGAACAGTGACCAGATGCCTCCGTCATCAACCAATAAGAT
>NC_087219.1:60158881-60168881 GCF_015104395.2 Macrobrachium nipponense
GTTTTTCCTTTTCTTCCAGGAATTCACTTTCATATGCATGTTTTTTCAAGAACAACTATTCTCTCTCTCTCTCTCTCTCTCTCTCTCTCTCTCTCTCTCTCTCTCTCGTATCTTGGCTCATTCCCCTTCCTATTAAGGGTACTTGTTCTTTGAGGCATTCTTCCAAAAAACACTTTTTGGAAGAATGCCTCAAAGAACAAGTACTCCCAAAAATGTAGCGGATTCGGGAGATGGACTCTGCAATCAAACCCCTTCCCTCTATCACACAAGATTTTCCTGGAAGAAAGAATCACCAATACGAGAAACGACATCTTCGTGCTACGCAGAGTGATATATGGAACTCAATCTAATCTTCCGCCTCCTCACTACGGACCACGTATACAGGTATCTGATTTCATTCTGTTCCGACATTGCTGCTATATAGCGTGACTCATTCCAACAGACTTTTACGCAAGTTAAATAACCTAATAGATAATAGCGCATGGAATAATTCTTGAACAACAAGACAAAGAGTTTTAAACTTATCCACACCCCCTTACTGTAAATCAAACATTTAGTTTTAAATTTAGGCTTATCCTTTGTTTTGCCCTAATGCCAGACCCGCAAAAACAACCTAGACTTCATAGTGGCTTTTTGATAAATTCATATCCGGACAAAAACTACAGCCGTGAAGAGATATGTTTAAAAGGAGTGTTACTAAATGCTTTAACTGACCTTCATAAGAAATATCCTGTTCCCCGCAGATTCATGATAGCCATCCACTCGCTAAAAAAGTTAGATGTTATAATAAGTAGATCCGACAAAGACGGCAAAATTGTAATATGGACAAAGACTTCTACCTCGACAAATCAACCAGCTCCTTAGCGACACAAATACTTACGAAAAACTGACGAAAAATCCCCTCCAGAACGTTCCCACAGAATTTTTCGGAAAGTAAGATTAATTGGCCAAGACAAAAAGAGTATGAACTATTAGAGAAATTTAAAGTAATTAATCCTAAATTACCCTACTTTTATGGCCTTCCCAAAACTCACAAAGACAATCTTCCATTCAGAACCCATCGTTTCATGCGCCGGAGCTTCAATTACAAAATTTCTAAATGGTTAGCTGGCCGTCCTCCTTCTCCTTTTTTAGGCACTTTTTCTCCCAGTCACATCAACATTCGGAAGACTTTTGTCACAAATTCAGAGAAGCACATATACCACTTCACAACATAAACTTTTAAGCCTTGGACGTAGACTCCCTATTCACAAAAGTACCAGTACGGACGTTCTTCAGTTTTTTTAAGGGAAAAATTATCCCCCTATTCAGATCATTTCCCTTTGGCACTTGACAAAATAATAAAGTTAGTTGAATTATGTGCATCTAATAACGTATTTTCATTCGGGGAGGAATCATTCTACAAGCAAAAATTCGGGTGTAGTATGGGTAGTCCTTTAAGTCCTATTTTAGCCAATCTGTACATGGAATACTTTGAAACTACAGTAATAAATGCAATAAAACCCAAAAACATGCTGTGGATGAGATACGTGGATGACATACTACATTGGGATAATAAGTGGGTAATTTTAATGAATTCCTCTCAAAATTAAAAAAAACGCATTAGTGCCCAGCATCAAATTTAAAGTTGAATGGGAAACAGACAACAAAATTCCTTTTCTTGATGTTTTAATAATCAGAGACACGACAGAATACAAATTTACCATATACAGAAAACCAACGTTCTCACTTCATATATTCACTACTTTAGCTATCATGACAATACTATCAAGATAGGTCTAGCCAGCAACCTATTCCTAAGAGCCTTACGAATTTGTTCCCCAGATTTCCTGGAAAAAAAAATTTGAACTAATTCGCAAGCAACTTTCATCTTTAAAGTATCCTGACCATATAATTGAGAAAGCAATTCAAAAAGCAAAACGTAATTTTCTACCGAACCCCCTAAAGACAAGACCAGAGACACACCCAACAATAAAATAAAAATTCCCCACCATGGAGACGATTAAGAGAGCTAACTCACACCCTGGGAAATCCAACCCTTTTGCATTTACCTACCCAAATACCTTAGCCAAATCCCTGATTAACGTCCAACAAAGACATCGCCCAAAGACTCTGGGTATATGAGATCATGCCAGGACTGTGACAATCTTACATCGGATTTACAGGTAAAATCAATTCCCAGAGATTATACAACACAAACGGTCAGTTAGGTATGGACAACAGAACTCGGCTATTTTCAATCATATAAATGAACATAAACCATAGAATAAACTGGAATATGTCACGTGTAATTTATAGCAGCAACTGCCGGTACAAGAGTCAAATGATGGAATCGGCCTTAATAAAAGAGAAGCAGGTAATGAACATCTCAAAAGGGAATTGGACATCAGACATCGTCGACGCAGTGTTCATTCAACCAACGTCTTAAGAAGATTAAAGGAAGATTATCAGCGGGGTGACCTAAATGGCTTACTTGTGGACGAATCTCTTGGTATAATACCACCTTTTCTGTAAACTTTTCTCATTCATATACCTGAAGAGAGAGACAGCAGTCTCTGAAATATAGTACTTTTCTCTCTACATTTTTGGTGTTTTTATGGGCTCCTTTTATTAGATATATATATATATATATATATATATATATATATATATATATATATATATATATATATATATATATATATATTATATATATATAATATATATATATATATATATATATATACGCATATATATACATATATATATGTATATATATATATACATATATATATATATATATATATAATATATATATATATATAATATATATATGTATATATATACATACATATACATATAATGTATGTATATATATATTATATATATATATATATATATATATATATATATATATAGATATTTATTTATGTATATGTAATTAAATAAATATTAAATAATCAAATCAGCATATATATTTATTTTCCTATGTATTAATCGTTTTGTATATACTGACAATTCATTCATTGTAGATGTAATTTCTAACTAGACATGAACTGAAACGAACGATCTCTTAACTTTGGGTGGACATTCTTTTCTGTATCATATTTGAGAGTTTCCTGGAAACGAATGGATATGGTAAACACGAAACTTTCCGTTTCAATAAGTCCAACTGTTTTTGTTTACAAGGAACTTTTTATGGGCCATTCTTCAAAGCTTTGTGATTGTTAAGTCTTCGCTACGTAGCTCGTGTTTTTGTTTTACTGTCTACGTTCTCACAACCCCCGCCCCTTCCACGCCCCCGCCCCGTTGCTTCTTTGCTTCTTTGCCTTTATTTTTGTTTGATTCATATGGATGTCTTTTTTTTTACTTTTTTTTGTACTAACTGATATGGCGTAATTTGATGTTCGTTGTAATTCCGTTGACAAAAGCTTACACATCATACTATATATATATATATATATATATATATATATATATATATATATATATATATATATATATATATATATGTGTGTGTGTGTGTGTGTGTGTGTGTGTGTGTGTGTGTGTATGGTGTTTGTATAAGTGTACATGAAAAATATGCTGCTCTTATTATATTGTCAATATCATAGCAATATCACTCGCAATTTGACATAACTTACTCATTTTTACAAGTCATAATATTTTCAGTGGATTAAAACATTCCAGCCTTCCTTATATTCAGTCCACGAGACTAAACGTCAAGCATTGAAGTTATGAAAAAATCATAATATTTCCAGCGCCAAGATTATGAAGAATAGCAGAAATAAGCATAAAAGTTATGCTCATTTCCAGGAAGAGGATATGAATAGAATTTCATTTCCAGGATATTTTCATCAACTAAGATAAATAAACGGAATAGAAAAAAAAAGTCTTTTGCCTTAATATGAAAAGTGGCGCTGTTAATGACATCATATTTTCCCTGAATAAGAAGGGTTCTTGATGGGATGCTTTTTTCTCAAATGCTTCTAGGATTTCTCTTTTTTTTCTTTTTCTTCTTATTTGCTGGTGAAAAAAATATTATATGTTGGTGCTATGTCTGTAGATATATAGATATATATATAATAATACATATATATATATATATAGGGGATATATAGATATATATATATGTGTGTGTGTGTGTGTGTGTGTGTGTGTGTGTGTATAAAGTTGCCACTTATGGTTGTTGACATATTTGTGTTATGAATATGATAATACTTTTAGCCACTTTTAGCCATTGACATGTTTTCGACATGTCTGATATGTTATACGATAAGGTGCTACTTACGGTCATTGACATTTTTTTCAACATGTTTGTAATATGTATGTATACGGTGGTACTAACAATGATTAACATCTTTGCAACATGTTTGTGATGTGTATATGATAAGGTGCTATTACAGTCACTGATATGTTTCCAACATGTATGTGATACGTATACAATAAGATGCTACCTACGGTCTTTGACATGTATGCAACATGATTAAGATATTTATACCATAAGTTGCAACTTGTGGTCGTTAACATGTTTTGAACATGTTTGTGATATGTATCTGATATATTGCCATTTCTGGTCGTTTACAAATTTGCAATATGTCCATAAAGTATACAGTACAATATAACTTATCATTATTGACAGTTTGTGACAAAATATACAAAAAGTTGCCAACTTATGTTTATGCAATGTTTCCTGTATTGTGGACCCACCCTTATAACATCACAGGTCAGAACCAGATCAAGTGGATTACATTGAAAATGTTCTATATTCTGAATAATACAAATGCAGTTCATTTATTAATCCATTTGCTCAAATACGCGATTCTTCTTCATTTCAAGTCCTCTTAGGAATTGATAGTTTTTATTTGACTTCATTTTCACTTCCCACTCTGAAGGTGATTTCTGAAACATAAGCATTTGATGGATAGCTCTAATTAGCTCCTGATAGAGGCACCCAGAGATTAATGACCCCTAATAGAGAATGGGATGAGCCAAGATCAGAGAGAGAGAGAGAGAGAGAGAGAGAGAGCCCTCCAACGACAGCATCAAGAAGAAGTGGAGAGCCAATAAGCGAAGGTCTCCTTCAGGAAACGACGCCAACTCTCAGGCAATTATTCATCTCAGAGCGACGCCAAGTGTGACTCAGGCGTCGCAGACATAAGTTGTGTTGTTTCTCATCTGCCTCAACTCCTGACACTCGTTTCAGTATTGCCTCTCGTTTGTCTTCTGCAGTTGACGATGGAATTTTATTAGTATTATATGAGTTTTTCGGACTGAATAATGAATAGGAGTTCTTACTATTCGTTTAATTCTTGGTAATCGTTTATTTGGCTTTTATTCCGTTTTATTATTTCATTATTACTCATTATCTTATGATGTCGAATAAGGATTATTAAGAAAGCAAATTATTGATAATACTTGCGTTCTAATACACACACATATACTATACATATATATTATTTATTTATTTATTTATTTATCTATCTATCTATCGATTTTATGATTGATGCCTAATGGAAACGATCACCAATTTCGAGTTTTATTTTACTGAAAGTTTTGTAATTTAAATTTTTATTTTTAAAAGGGAATTTTTCACAGTCCACTTAATCCCCGCCTTGCACCGAAGAGCTTATTGTCAAGTTTTATGTTTCCTGAAGTAATCACGAAGCAAAACCTCCGAGAAAGATTGGGGGAAGAAAGCAATCAAAAGGATAAAGAGAAAATAGAGAAGAATAAAAAGAATAGCATTGAGTCATTATCAAGAAGGGGACGATGTCTGCCAAGAACAGTTTTAAAAGAAGTCAGTAGAAATAACTGAATGATCAGGAATCTGAATAAACGGGAAGGGAAAGAAAACAAACCGATATTTTAGCAGCCATAAACCCTGACTGATTGAGTTTAAATAAACAAAAAAAAATTTAAATTTGAACGAAGAATTTTAGCACATTCAAAAATAATAGTTTGGGAGTCGTGGGATAAACGAGGAGAGGAATTAGTCAGGTAATAAAGAGATGCTGATAAAAACGGAGATAAGAAAATAGGAATCAGGTTAATTACACAACTGTGCAATGATCATAAGTAGGCAAGTAACTGGGACTTGAAAATTTTATTCAGTAGGGCTGATGTATTGAAGCCATATTAATGAATAAACTCAAAACGTTCACTGAAAATAATTTTAGGTGTTCAGGAACCAAAAAAATTTTATTTGGCCGTGAATATTTATTACAAATGTAATTTAAGCAGCTGGTAATAAGCTAATGTAATTAATGATGATAAAAGGTAAATATTCCAAATTTTGAATGACCTAACCATGCCTACGGAAACTGGATTCTGTAGATTTATGAATTTATGCAATTTATTCTGTCAAGCATTGAAGGGCCGCTTTCGACCTCTCAGCGCTCTCGGCGAAAGAGGTAGTTGGAGGGGTTGGACAGCAAGTTAGAGCGATTCAGAAAATAAAGGAGATTTAGTAGGAGAATCTGAAGGTGGAACTGGGAGGAAATCCCATATTTCCACTAAGAATTAATAGTTAGAGAGGTTGGACAGGAAGACTAAAGAAAGGAAGCAGGAATTGGGACTAGAGTAAAAGGCTAAAACTGGAAGCAGAAGGTGCCATAGAGAATGCTGTGGAAGGAACATTAAATAACTCTTCTTTAATATTATTAGATATTTTATGATGTGATTGAGTCTTTATGTTGAAGAATGGGACGTTTAAGTATTCATAAGGGGTTTGTTAGAATTTAAGGCTTAGATTCAAGTTTTAGCAAGCTGTGTGCACACACACACACACACACACACGTATATATATACACTTATCCATGAGGTCCAGTATTGACGAACCTACACAGTATAAGGATTTGGAACTCGAATCTCGGTTCTGTGCTCCACAACTAATGTAACCTTCCGTCTGTTGGTTTCAGAACCTGTCGTTTTTCATTTTGGATTCTTGAGACCTTCTAGCCCACCCCTTGGATGATGAGAGAGAGAGAGAGGTGGGGGGGGGGGGGATGTGAAAGTTGTGCAATTACTCCTCCTCCTCTTCTCTCTCCGCTTAGGAATTCAATTCCCTGCGCAATTTACTTGGACGATCCTCAAGTCCAATCAGTTAAAGAAAAAAGGTGAGAGAGAGAGAGAAGAGAGAGAGAGAGAGAGAGAGATAGATCTGTTCCTTCGTAAACCTCCAAATTCTATTCCTGGGCCTCTTCCTCTCCAAGAAGGCGTCATTCATAACAGGATTTCTGACCTTGTAACGAGCTGTCATTATTATTCTTATTATTATTAGGAGAAAGCAGGACCCTCCCTGAAACACGTCCTGTCAAAGAGGAAGGGCCCTGAGAGCTGATCCCTAAACCCTTTAACGGAAGTTATCCATATGTCTCCTCCTCCTGTGCAGAAAATATCCTCCACATTTGTTTGATCCCACAAAAAGAAATCAGCAGATCTCAGCAAAAGAGCAACTCATCTTGAGCATCAGGTGGAAGGAGAATTTAAAGATAGACGGAGAAAGAGTCTATCCATTTCTGCTTCTCCGGTCGTTGAGAGAAGAAGAATAAAAAGGATAATGATTCGTCTCGGTCGTTGAAGATACAATTAAATGGTCGTCGTCTCTTCTCTCGGTTTCCTCCTCCTTTGGTTCTGCTCAGCCGTTTAGTGTTCCATCTCTGTATTTCACGCTGTCTGCATTGGACACACACACACACACACACATACATACACACACACACACACACACACACACCACACATATATATATATATATATATATATATATATATATATATATATATATATATAGTGTGTGTGTGTGTGTGTGTGTGTGTGTGTGTGCGTGCGTATGTAATTTTGTATGCACATATGTATAAGAGTTTATATATGCAAGTAAATATCCCTGTCAATTCCTGCAAGCAAACTGAGCTGTTAAATAAGAGACTGAATCTCCTGAGAAAAACAGGAACCAAAGGGACAGGAAGAAAACATCATTAGGAGGATTAAACCCCCAGTGGGGGAATGGGGGTCAGGGGTCAGGTGCTTTCAAAAGCTCTGCGTGTTTTTGTTTCCGTTGTCCTTCTTGGCTAGCTTTTGTGCCCCTCAATTTGTCTGACTATTTGCTTGTCTGCTAGTCTGTCTGTCTGTGTTCGGTACTGAGATTTGAGATTATGCGTGGATTTTGACGGGAATTGTACCAAAGGTGGATCTTGTGTCTAGCAACAAGGGACTAAATGTTTGGGAGAGATAGGAATGTCCCTTTTTGGGTTTTGGGGCAGAAGGACCGTTTGCGTGGAGGGCGGATTCCGCAGCCTTAATTTTCCTTTAATTTTATCTTCATGATCCAACACCATAACTTTATTTATTTATTTATTATTTTTTTTTTTTTGACATATCCAAAACCTGAAAAGGTTTTCTGCCATTTGAATAATTTTACGCACTAAATTTTTATATATATATATATATGTATATGAAGGACTGCCATCGCTTTTCAATTGACAGAGAGAATTTATGGCCGGCATTTAATAACAGAAGAAGGAATTCCTCTGCCAAAGGTGAAGGAATGATGCTCTCTCTCCGGGAGGAAATATTTGTAGTGAGAAGCGATACTTCCTGCGCTGGGAATAAATTCCTGCATCAATTAATGACGGGAAATATTAGTAATCTTCGTTCATGATTCCTGTTTAGATTTCCAAAAAGCTTCTAAGAATAATTGAACGTTCTCCCTTTCTCCCATGGCTGACTAATGCCGAGAGAAAGTAGGAGAGAAAGGGAAGAGAAAATACCTAAATCATCCAGAGATATTGAATAATAGTTCCCGAGAAGGGAGATTTGAATCTACAAACAAAAGCGAGAAGCATATATCAGAAGAATTGTAATATTCCCAGGTGAATAATTCCCTGTTCCAACGAGGTATAGTTTACCAGGAGAGAGAGAGAGAGAGAGAGAGAGAGAGAGAGAGAGAGAGAGAGAGAGAGTTGAAGTATGAGCAAAGAAAGTTTATTGATGACCCTGTGAAGTAAATGGACGATGTAAACATTCCTTTTAATATCTGATGGTTTTCCTTCGTGTTTCAAAATCCCAGCAACCTTAAATTTAAAATTTTAGGAAACTTTATTAATGATATACAAATTGCTATGTTCGATGATGAGCGAAAATAAATACGTATATAATTTTATAAATGTGTGAATGGCCCAGTAGATTGCTCGTATGTATGAAATTCAGATTGATTTTTAAATTTTAACTAATTCCGCAGGCGTTGTAATAAAATGACATTGATTGTTTCCTGACATTCGACATGCCAACCTTCGGTACGTTGCTCACCAGTTTAAGCAACTATAAGAAAACTACAATTAGAAAAATAGAGAAGAACCTCTATAAAATTAATGCAGCGATAATTTTTTAATAAAACAATATTATTATTATTATTATTATTATTATTATTATTATTATTATTATTATTATTATTATTATTATTATTATTATTATTATTATTATTATTATTATATATCTTTTTGGAAGTAAAGAATGATGCAATCCCAACTTGGAAAGCAGTGATGACGGAAAAGGAAATTGAGATACATATAAGAACAAATAACTACAGCAACTAACATGATTTATATTGGTTTCAAAGTGATACAGAACGATAGAGTAAGGGACGCACCTGATTTCATAGAGAGATAATGAACAAAATAAAAAACTGGAACATAACGTGTTGAGAATACTGTGCAGTCGAATGCAGGTATCTGTGGTGAAGATATCCTAATGAACATTTCATGCTGAAAGGATCCTATAGTTTCCGATACATTAACAGCGAGAAAAAAAACTGGATGGGACTTCTCATTATGGTTATGCCCTCACCTCTCACTCGAATCCACCTGGGTGGAAGAGGAAGTCAAGTCCATTACAGAGGTTTTTTTGGGGGAAAATGATGCAACTTTTAACTCTGATCCCGGGAATGTATCCATCAGCCCCACATAAAGGGAAAACGTTGGACCTCGCCAACTCGTTATCAGCCTCAATGGATATTTCGTCT
>NC_087219.1:60171381-60180751 GCF_015104395.2 Macrobrachium nipponense
GAGAAAAAATACCCTAAAGCACAACTCCAAGCCCGACCGAATCTGAAAGGGGAATTCATTATTACCCCGAGGACCAACAGTCGGCAGACCTCCTGAAGAAACGATCCTCTATGCCTCCTTTTGGACCCTGCTGAGAAGTCATCGAAAGCAATGATCTGCAAAGTCCCTAAATATGTCACTATTGAACGGATTCTCGAAGTACCAGGGCATATGACTGCTTCACGTTGCAAAGTGAAAAACAGAGATGGTACTGAAGAAGAAACTCAAAAAGTCGAAGCTACGTTTAGAGGCAAAATTCCAGACTTCATCAGCCTTGGGATCCTCGGAAACTACAAGACCGAAGCCTTTATCCCCGAACCTCTCAGGTGTTTCAAGTGCCAGAGGTTTGGGCATCACAGGAGGGAGTGCACGGCCCAGCATGTCTGTGGAATCTGCAGCCAAAAAGCATGAGACCGACGTTTGCCTCAACAAATTTAAAGCAAAAGGCCACACTGTTGCCCGATGCCCAAATTGCCATCAGTCTCATCATGCATGGTTCAAGGGGTGCCCTGTCAGACTGGAAAAAATCTGGAGGATGAAGGGCATTTCCCCACCGCCAGCAAGACCTCGAGAACGACAACCATCGCCCTCAAGACGACCACCATTAGAACCTCGTATTGATCCACGAACTAATCGGCACCTCCACCACAAGCTCTTCAACCTTCCCTACAGAACCACAAACCTCGTCACTACATCCCAAACCCACCCATCATCCTTTCCCTCCTCCACTCCATTCCCAAACCCCTTCCAACCCCCCGACCCCTAAGGTTATTCCCTCAACCCCTCAGTCATTCCCCAACCCCTCAGGTTACTCCCCCAGCCTTCGCATCGCCGACGACGTCGACTCCTGCTCGTGTTGAAGCAGGAACTCAGACAGAAGAAGAAACTACGATCGAAGAAATGGAAAATCCAGACTGCCTGCTAGCTCCCATTTTGCACAAGGAAATGGGAACAACAAACGGAGGAGTTCCCAGTTAAAAAAGACATGGATGTCCAGACCGGCAAAGCAAAACTCAAATCCGTCGCCTCTGGAAGTGAATTCCGCTTCGTAGGGGAACAAGGGATAAACAAGCTCTTGATGACCTATGACGAATTAAATGCCTTCATTCATAGAGCTCTATCCGACAAGCATTACACTTTCAACGACCGACTGTTTACAGAGATCTTCCAGGAAGCCCTCAACTTTGAGATCTCTCTCCCAGATGATTTCCTCCAATCTGAATTTCGATTCAGAACTCCACAAAGGCAATTACCCATTCTGCAATAAAACGATCATCAACTGGTCTCTGAGCTCGTCCACGTTCTGTTGGACCTAGAGATCAGTTCCAGATGACCTCCTTCGAGAAAAGTGCTGTTTATAGCATTAACTGCTTTTTCTTTTACTAAACAAAACCCTCCTTTCCCCTCCGTTTTTCGGCCGCCTCACGTCTAACGACCGAATATTTCAACTGTCACTCTAACTACCGCTTAAGCTGTGTTTACTTTTGTTTTGCTTTCTCTAAAACTCATAATATTTCGTTTTTCTCTCGCCGAATCTCTATTACGACGATCGGCGCTGTTTATTCTATTGTCGTTTAAGTGAATATGGTACTTGAACTCCATAGATTAATGTGCTTTTTTTCCGTTTTTCTACGACTATAAATTTTTCGTTTTCCTTACTGGCTATCTCTGACTCGCCAGGACTCGCTACTATCGATCTTTATCTCCTACTATGGGTACCGGTCCAGGGTTTAAAGGGGTTTGTAACCTTGCCTGTTCACCTTTCCTTTCCTTTCAAATCATACCATTTCACGTGCATAACCCTAGAATCATAAATAAAGGCTCACCTCATATCTTAAAAATCACCTTTCCACATCCAAAAAATTCAAATGACCTACGGGCTGCTCTATGAGCAAGAGCTCGTGCTGGCATAAAGCCAGCTTAATCTTCAACAACAACATATTGTATCAGTACGCTTGATAACGTCAATGCGTATAGGTTGACGAAACAGCTGTCGCGTTTTTTTTTGTAAAAATACTGGAGTAAATGGAAGAACCCCATTATGTGGTCCATTAGTAACCTGGACAATGAAGTGAAGAAAATAATTAGAAAATATGAATCAATTTCAAAAAAGCTGGTAAACACGTGAAAAATCCATTCTATTCAATGAATGATGATATATATATATATATATATATATAGATATATATATATATATATATATATATATATATATATACAGTATATTAGTTGTGTGTGTGTACTGTATATATACATAGGTATATAAACGTTTGGAACAGAGATAATGATTGAGAGAGAGAGAGAGAGAGCAGAGAGAGAGAGAGAGAGAGACTCTCCTAATCATTCCCAAAATTCCGAATTTCCTCAGTGGGAATCATACAAAAGAGCCACCACCCCGCCTTTGATCAAGATTCTAGATTCCCTAAGGAGGAAGAAGAATGTTTGACCTTATTCACTGAAGGACAAACCAAGAAGAAAAACCTTCAGCGAGATGAGCAAGTGACCAGTTACCTCCGTCATCAACCAATAAGATCTTTGGAAAGGCGAAGGAATTATTTTTATTAGTATTCCTTGGGCGACTTTTTGTGAGAGGCGCCGCCGCTGCCAAAGGAACTGTTCTTTTTTTCCTAGTTTATTTGAGATTTTTTTTTTTTTTTTTTCCACGAAGGAGAAGTGAAGTGGTAGAACAGGAGATAAGAGGCTACAAACTTTATCAATATTATTATATATAGAGAACTCGAACACCGTTGTCAGTATAGAATTATTCTTTTTCCTTTTCTTTTTCCTATTAGCTTTTTTTGCCTAAGAAGAAGAAATTAATTGGTTAAGAAGAAGAAGAAGAAGAAGAAGAAGAAGGAAGGAAGAAGAGGAGAAGAGAAGAAGAAAGAAGAGAGAGAGAGAGAGAGAGAGAGAGAGAGAGAGAGAGAGCAGAGAAGCTTCTACAAACTCATTTTTATATCATATTAATATTGGCAATTTCTACGGCATTCAATTTATATAGTCTTCTCTATTCGTCTCTGTCTTCTTTCTAGGAGCGTAAAGAAGGTGCATGGAGTTTCCTGAGGACTTACAAAGTTTTCCTGTTGTCTTAGTTTTAAGAGGTAATGAAACCAAAACAAGAGGAAAAGTTTAATATCCATTTCTTTAAGAAACTTCAGGCACCATCTACGCGTTAAGGGAAACAAATCTATGAGACGAATAGAGAGGAGACTATATTAATTGAATGCCTTAAAAACGGTTATTATTATTATAATTTTTTTTTTTTTTTTTTTTTTTTTTTTTTTTTTTTTTTTTTTTTTTTTTTTTTTTTTTTGCTCTATCACAGTCCTCCAATTCGACTGGGTGGTATTTATAGTGTGGGGTTCCGGGTTGCATCCTGCCTCCTTAGGAGTCCATCACTTTTCTTACTATGTGTGCCGTTTCTAGGATCACACTCTTCTGCATGAGGCCCGGAGCTACTTCAGCCTCTAGTTTTTCCAGATTCCTTTTCAGGGATCTTGGGATCGTACCTAGTGCTCCTATGATATGGGCTACGATTTCCACTGGCATATCCCATATCCTTCTTATTTCTATTTTCAGATCTTGATACTTATCCATTTTTTCCCTCTCTTCTCTTCAACTGCTGTGTCCCATGGTATTGCGACATCAATGAGTGATACTTTCTTCTTGACTTTGTCAATCAACGTCACGTCTGGTCTGTTTGCACGTATCACCCTATCCGTTCTGATACCATAGTCCCAGAGGATCTTTGCCTGATCGTTTTCTATCACTCCTTCAGGTTGGTCCTCGTACCACTTATTACTGCAAGGTAGCTGATGTTTCTTGCACAGGCTCCAGTGGAGGGCTTTTGCCACTGAATCATGCCTCTTTTTGTACTGGTTCTGTGCAAGTGCCGGCATTCACTTGCTATGTGGTTTATGGTTTCATTTTTCGTATTGCACTTCCTACATATGGGAGAGATGTTATTTCCGTCTATCATACTTTGAACATATCTGGTTCTTAGGGCCTGATCTTGTGCCGCTGTTATCATTCCTTCAGTTTCCTTCTTTAGCTCTCCCCTCTGTAGCCATTGCCAATTGTCATCGCTGGCTAGTTCTTTAGTCTGTCTCATGTATTGTCGTGCATTGGTTTGTTGTGCCAGTCCTCTGTTTCTTTTTGTCTTTCTCCTGTCTCTGTATATTTCTGGGTCTTCGTCTACGTTTTATTAGTCCTTCTTCCCCCATGCACTCTTTAGCCACTCGTCTCACTGGTTTTCAGATATTGCCCCCAGTGCTCTGTTTTCGATGATTGACACAGTCCTCTATACTTAGTAGTCCTCTCCCTCCTTCCTTTCGTGTTATGTATAGTCTGTCCGTATTTGCTCTTGGGTGTAGTGCTTTGTGTATTGTCATTTGTTTCCTGGTTTTCTGATCTGTGCTGCGGAGTTCTGCCTTCGTCCATTCCACTATTCCTGCGCTGTATCTGATTACTGGCACTGCCCATGTGTTTTTATGGCTTTTATCATATTTCCGGCGTTGAGTTTTGACTTGAGTATCGCCTTGAGTCTCTGCATATATTCTTTCCTGATCGTGTCCTTCATCTCTTGGTTGTATATCTCCTCCTTCCATTATTCCCAGGCATTTGTATCCTGTCTCATCTATGTGTTTGATGTTGCTCCCATCTGGTAGCTTTATCCCTTCAGTTCTCGTTACTTTGCCTTTTTGTATGTTTGACTAAGGCGCATTTTTCTATTCCAAACTCCATCCTGATGTCCCCAGATACAATCCTTACAGTCTGGATTAGGGTATCTATTTCCTTGATGCTCTTACCATACAGCTTGATGTCGTCCATGAACATCAGATGGTTGATTTTGTTGCCTCTTTTCTTGAGTTGGTACCCGGCATCCATCTTCTGTAGTACTTTTGTCATGGGAATCATGGCTACTACGAAGAGTAGTGGGGAAAGTGAGTCGCCCTGGAAGATCCCTCTCCTGATATTAACCTCTGCTAGTCTTATTCCAGAGCTTGTAAGTATTGTATTCCAGTTGCGCATTGTATTTTGAGGAAGCTGATGGTATTTTCCTCTGCCCATATATTTTCAGGCATTCTATTAGCCATGTGTGTGGTATCATGTCGAAGGCTTTCTTATAGTCTATCCATGCCATGCTTAGGTTGGTTTTCCTTCTCCTACTGTTCTTCATTACCATTTTATCTATCAGGAGCTGGTCTTTGTGCCCCTACACTTCCTTCTGCAGCCTTTCTGTTGGTGGGGGATGGTGTTTGTCTCCTCTAGGTAGTTGTATAGCCTTTCACTGATGATACCTGTTAGTAACTTCCACATTATTGGTAGGCAGGTGATAGGCCTGTAGTTACTGGCTATATTTCCTTACTCTTGTCTTTTTGTACTAAGGATGTTCTTCCTGTGGTCATCCATTTGGGTGCTTGGTGATTTGAGATACAATGCTGGAGTTGTTCTGCTATTCGTGGGTGTAGGGCCTTGAAGTTTTTGAGCCAGTATCCATGGACTTCATCGGGACCTGGGGCTTTCCAGTTTGGCATTTTCTTTAGTTGGTGTCTGACTGTGTCTGTCGTGATGTCTGTGAATCTTTGTTTTATTCTCCCTGTTTCTTCTTCCTTGACTTCCTGGAGCCATGTTGCATGTTTGTTGTGTGATACCGGATTGCTCCATATGTTTTCCCAGAGTCTCTTACTTGGTTCGGCTTCAGGAATTTCTGGGTGGTTGTCTTCCCCTCTTAGTTGGCTGTATAGTCGTCTGGTTGGTTCCGAATAGTTTGTTCTGTTGGTATCCCTTATTCCTGTTCATGTACCATTGGATCTTGTGTGCTTTGGCCTTAAGCCTCTGTTTACATCTTCTATTGTGTTGTTTTAGTCCCCCTCTCTTGTACTTTGTATTTCTCGTTGAGTTCCTCCCTTGTTTTCTTGCTTCTTAGCCTTTTTTTTTTCTGCCATCTATTTCAGTTTACTCAAGTCAGATCTCATCACCATGATTTGCTTTTCCAGGCGCCTTTTCCAAGGAGGTTGCTGTTTTGGTTTCTGTTGGGTTGGTTGTGACGGTGGTGTTGTGTTCGAATCCCCATCAGTTCTGCTACTAATCTTGCTCCTGCATATGTCAAGTTATTTGTTTCTGTGATACTGGTGGTGTGTATTAGGCCCATTATTTCATTGACCTCACTTGTTTTCTCCCTTAATTTCTTGTTGTTGTAGGCTTTCATGGAGGGGATTTTTGTCTCCCTGTATCTGGCTCCATCCATTGTCTAATCTTTTCTACCCATTCCGTCCTCTCTGTTTACTTCGTCGGTGTTTCTTCGTGTGTCGTTGTTTGATACCTCATCCTCCCTGTCGTCTTCTGTGGCAAGATGGTTTTGTCGGCAATGAAAATGACTGCTATGATGAAATCGCTCGGTTCAAAATTGTGTTTTTATCTCCTCCTCCCAAGTTTCCTCTTTATTATGGATAGAATTTGGTTTCTCCTCCCTTTATCATGTTTTTTCTTTTTTTCCTGTAAACGGAAATGCATTGCAACAAAAGAAGAATGAGAAAGCAGACTAGAAGTACAGAGACAAGGCAAAACTAAGAGAAGAGGAGAGGCTCATTTAATTTTGAAAATGAGGATTAGTTATGGCCTAACTTCTTCACCATTGATTCATATGCAAATGAGATGTGTTTTACCCCCCAATGATGAGGCCTTTTCTCTCGTGGAGCGGTTGCAATGTTCTCTTTCTCTCTCTCTCATCTAGTAGTTTGGAGAAGAGGCGGGTGGGAGGAGATTTGGGCAGGACCAGGCTCAATATTCTCTATGCAAACCCTCTGAGCAAAACAGCTGTTTTCTCTTCCAACGCCTCTTTCCTTTCAATAAGAATGTGCGCCAGTGACCTTAGGCTGTTCTGTCTGAAATACATTTAGTTGCCTAATCATGACTTCCAGTGGAATGTTGATTTTAATGGTATGGATGTTACAGTCATATCTTGCTCCAGAAATAGAAAACCTATGTTTTATCACAACATCATTTTTATTTATGTTCCTTATAAACCGAGTTTTCCTGAAGATTGACGTCGAAAATACTTCCTTAATGATTTATCGTTCAAATGAATCTGGCAGAAAGAAGGGTCACCATGTGCCGCCTTTTCGTGAGAATCTAGGTTAGGACGTCGAGTTAGTTGGAAATATAGTTTCCCTTAAGAATATGAGCCAGCCACAATCCTAAGGCTGTTCTTTGAAATTATATTCCCTTTTATTGGCATAGATGTCCCAGTCACATCACGTTCTGATGAAAGCAAACTCACATTGAATCTCACGAGGACAGACCCGACGAATATCAGGAGTCACAATTGAACAAGAAAGAAGAGTCGGTCTTCACTGAGGGAGTCAAAGGCCTTCCTGGGACTCTGGAACCTCGAGTTACACACAGAAGTCAAACTGACCCCAAGAGAGGGAGAGAGTTAGAGTGTGAGATTGAATTATTGAATGTGTATGACAGAAAGAACAGTTTCATATTTTACGCTTTAAGTCGTAGAAGGAATTTTATGAGTAAAGATTATTCTGTGTCTCTTCTTCAGAGGGAAGAATTTTCTGTCAGCAAATACCTACAGTTTGTTGTCATTTAATTTTCGATAATTAGTTTTCTTCTACGCGATCTTGGGTCTTTTGGAACATTTCGTTATAATAAAATTGTAGAATTATTATTTTTCTTTTTGTTCATAGCAACGGGCGAATGAAACATATATATATATATATATATATATATATATATATATATATATATATATATATATATATATATATATATATTAGGGCTCGTGCCTTGTATGATAAGGCGCCCTATGAGGTAATGTTAGACTAGCGATAATCTATACGCTAAGTCGGTTGGTATTGCACTTCATCTTCAATGGAGTGTCTGGGGTTTTGTAGATCACTTACGAAGTCGGTATTATCTTTACGACGATGTGTTAAACTCATGGTTCGGTGAGGTTCTTGTAGAAAACACTAAGTATAAAAATAGATATAATTTCTTCTGAAGTTTTACATGCTGAAGATCAGATATGATTGTACAAGTCTTCTAATAACGATAGCTTGATCGCTTCTGCCAATGATGATGGCTAATCCTATTCCTCTACATGATAAAGCTTAGGTAAAGAGGTACAGGTCTTCTAAAGACGATCGCTAACTCTGTTTCTGCTTGTCTACCATCTCTGTTACAAGTTATGAAGGAACAGACAGTAGTACGAACATATGAACATACTATCAGATGACATAGTTTACATACGAACACATCAAATGAGACACGCTACAGATCACGTAGGCGGTAGTTGTCTCAAGCAGGGAGCTTGGACTAATGTTTATAAACAATTGAATGACTACAGGTGACGGCATGTCAACTTAGCCTACATACTTATTGTATACGTCATCTTTAGCGTCTCTAGTCTGATCACATTCCTGCAAGCAATCTGGTTGACCTCTTTAGTTTTAGACTTTTATATATAGGACTAACATTCCATATTTTTATTATGTAAACACTTACATCAGCTCGGTCAGCTACCAAAACCAACCACTGAATATTACTCAAACTTGACTTGCATTTGACTTATAGGAGTGTGATACAGACACTATGTGAATATATATATAAGTAAGAAATAAAAATTCATGGTGTACATGAATTGATTCAAGAATAATAAAATATAAAAACAATGATATTGGTAAATAATAGTGATCACATGATATATATAATGATACAGTTTTTTCACTTCATCTCATTAAGTACATATGCTACAGAAAATACTAATGTACTCTGATATTGCATAGAATGAAGATTAACATGATAAAAATCATATTTTAAACTGATAAAAAAGTTCTATATGAATTGATAAATTATTAATGTTTATGCTGATTGATTCGTTGATTTTATGCTAAATGTTATATATCTGATTCATTAATTCATATACTAACTCAATAAATAACTGCAGATAATGGTAAGTATAAGGTAACAGATTGATTATAGGCTACCTGATTTGTTTATACATATGTATATGGATTCATATAATTATGATTAATATAGTGCACTTCAATAGATTCCTACTGCGTACACGCAAAGATATATTTAGATTCTGTTATTTATGATCATTTATTTATAAGAGATTCCTATTGCGTACACGCAAAAATATATTTCGATTCTGTTATTTATGATCATTTATAGATATAGGATACATGATACTTTATATATATAGGATACATGACCGAGGTTATACTACTTCACTTTTAACTAGCTTTCGAACCACTTTTCGTCCATTACACAGTTCCAGACAACCACTATAGCCAATGAAACGGCCTTTTTCAAT
>NC_087219.1:60181251-60237976 GCF_015104395.2 Macrobrachium nipponense
CGAGTTGGAAAGAAAGATGCGCGAAGACTAGGATTTCCTTCTTCTTACATAATTTTTTAAATTTATAAACTAAAATCTTATTAATTCACTGTAATACTTTCTTTAATGAATTGATTGCTCTTTACATTAATATTAATATTTGAAAATTAGTAAATCATTTCTTTATAATACAAAAAACATACATCTCTGTAAGAGAGAGAGAATTATTAATATTATTATGTGATATCATTTAATCTTATTAAAATTATTGATGGATATTATTTTAAAACTAGTAAATAATTTTTGTATCAAAAATGTTTTTATGCATAAAACAACATCATCAAAATAATGATATTGTTTATGTTACAATAAAGTTTCATACATACTTACCTGGCAGATATACATAGCTAAGACTCCGTCGTCCCCGCCCGACAGAAATTCAAATTTCGCGCCACACTCGCTACAGGTAGGTCAGGTGATCTACGGCCTGCCCTGGGCGGCAGGACTAGGAACCATCCCGTTTTCTATCATATTTTCTCTCTTCCACCTTGTCTCCTGCGGGGAGGGCTGGGTGGGCTTTTAATTGTATATATGCCTTCCAGGTAAGTATGTATGAAACTTTATTGTAACATAACAATATCATTTTCATACAATCAACTTACCTGTCAGATATATACATAGCTGATTGGCACCCTTCGGTTGAGGGTAAGAGACAGCTACTATATGGAATAGACAGGTAAACAACATATGTTGTAGGTATAAATAAAACCGTTGTTCCTACCTGATAGGTGGTAGACTTCGTGGGTGTTTGCCCAGTAGTCTGCATCACCTCAAGAAACTTTAGCGAGATATATGATCTATGGCCAAGAGTTCTTGTGGGTCTGCCGATGGGGTCTTATCCGCTTACTCGGCAGAGCCTGAAAGGACTTTGTCAATGGGTGCTGATCCACTTATATGACAATACACCTTTGAAGGAGCACACAACCAATCCCGACCACCTGATCCTAACCATATGTTAGAACTAAGGATTGTTCCGAGTTATCCCCGAACTCTTCACAACAACCGTAACTCAAAAACCACTACGCACACATACATAATTTCTAAAAAAAAATTTATACTCATCTAATTAGATATGCCAAGATTCTCTTACTGAACAACATAGACGGCCGCCCGTGCTAAAACCAAGTCCTCCATTGTTCGAAGAGACTCCAGACCATATCTAAAAAGAAGAAAAGTATATACTTTAAGATTGGTGTCGGCTCCCGTACCAGAATCGTATCCGCCGATACGAACGGACCTAGAGAAAAACACTTCTCATATGTCACCACGGAACGTCTTTCAAGTAATGAGATGCAAATACTGAGTTTTGCAAAAAAAAAAAAATCTCCCAAAATGTCGTATCTATGATGTTTTTAAGAGACCATATTCTTATGAAACGAGAGAGACGTCGCTACTGCTCTCACTTCATGAGCTTTAACTTTCAACAGTCGTAACTGTTCGTCAGAACAGACCTTATGCGCGTCTGTAATGACGTTCCTCACAAAGAATGCCAGCGCATTCTTGGACATCAGTCTTGTGGGGTGTCTTTTACGCGCACCAAAGACCTTGTCTAGAGCCTCCCCCATCTGATGCTTTCTCTTGAATGTAGAACTTTAGAGCTCTTACAGGGCATAGAGATCTTTCTGCTTCTCTTCCTACGAGACTCGATATGCCTTTGACTTCGAATGACTTAGGCCAGGGATTCGAGGGATTCTCATTCTTAGCTAAATAAAACAGGTTCTTAAACGAGCAAATAGCTGAGTCTCCCTTGAAACCTACTTTATCTTGCAGAGCATGTAATTCACTAACTCTCTTTGCCGTAGCTAAAGATAATAGGAATAGGCATTTTCTGGTGATGTCTGAAACGAAGCCAGATGAGGAGGTTCGAATCTTTCAGATGAAAGAAACTGAGGACCACGTCTAGGTTCCAGTTCGGAGGGACCGGTTGCCTTCGACTTTGAAGTCTCAAAGGACCTTATGAGATCGTGGAGAATCTTTATTATCTGCCAGATCTAATCCTCTATTCCTGAAGACAGCCGAGAGCATACTTCGTATCCCTTTATTGTAGATACAGCTAGATGAGATTGCTCTCTCAGGAATAGAAGGAAATCAGCAATTTCCGCTATAGAGGTAGTGGAGGAGGACAACTTCTTAGTTCTACACCACCTACTAAAAACCTCCCACTTCGATTGATATACTTTCGTAGTGGAGGTTCTGCGTGCTCTCGCGATCGCGCTTGCAACTTTGCGAGAAAACCCTCTCGCTCTGACGAGTCTTTCGATAGTCGAAAGGCAGTCAGAGCGAGAGCGGGGAGGTTTTGATGATACCTCTTGAAGTGTGGTTGTCTGAGAAGATCCATCCTTCTTGGTAGGGATCTTGGAAAGTCTACGATCCACTCTACCACCATCCGTGAACCAATCTTGGGCCGGCCAAAAGGGGGCTATCAATGTCTGCCTCGTCTTCCTTTGACGCCACAAACTTTTTTAGTACTAATCCCAGGATTTTGAATGGAGGAAAAGCATATACGTCTACGCGAGACCAATCTAGCAGGAAGGCGTCTACCATAAGAGCTCTTGGATCTTCCACAAACCGAGCAAAAGACTGCCAGCCTTTTGGAAATGAATGTGGCGAAGAGATCCACATGAGGTGTCCCCCACAAGATACCAGAGATCTTGACACACCTCCTCGTGTAGGGTCCACTCTGTATGAAGGACCTGGTTCCTCCTGCTGAGTCTGTCCGCCCTCACATTCTTCACTCCCTGCACGAACCTTGTCAGAAGGGAGATGTTCCTGTGAGACGTCCAAAGCAAAAGGTCTCTCGTCAGTTCGTAAAGGAACGAGGAGTGAGTCCCTCCCTGTTTTCGAATGTAGGCAAGTGCGGTGGTGTTGTCCACGTTTACTTGCCACTACTTTGTTCGACACAGAGGTTCTAGACTCTTCAAAGCCAGATGCACGGCGAAGAGCTCTTTGCAGTTTATGTGCCAAGTCACCTGCGCTGGTTCCCAGGTGCCCAACACCTCCCTTCGAGCCTAATGTTGCTCCCCAACCTTTCTCCGACGCGTCGGAGTACAACACTAGGTCTGGGTTCTGTGTCCTTAGAGAGATCCCTTTGTTCTCTTCCAGAGGGGTCAACCACCATTCCAGGTGCGATCTTATCTCCACTGGAATGGGAAAGGCGTCCGACAGTTGTCCAATTTTCCAACTCCAAGACTTCTTGAGGAAGAATTGAAGCGGACGTAAATGAAGTCTTCCTAGCGGGAAGAACTGTTCGAGCGAGGAAAGGGTCCCTAGCAGGCTCAACCATTCCCTCGCCGACGTATGTTCCTTCCTTCCAAGAAGAGAGACTATCTGCAAACCTTTTGCGATTCTCTCTTGCGAAGGAAATACTCGAAAACCCCGAGAATCCATCCGAATCCCCAGATAGACTAAGTCCTGTCTGGGGGTCAGCTGCGACTTCTCGAGGTTCACGAGCAATCCCAACGCTTTGATCAGATCTAAAGTTAACGTCAGGTCCTCCAAGCACTGTCTCTCTGATCTGGTCCTGATGAGCCAGTCGTCCAGATACAGAGAGATATTTACTCCTTTGAGGTGAAGAAACCTCGCCACATTCTTCATCAGGCTTGTGAAGACCTGAGGAGCTGTGGACAGGCCGAAAACACAAGGCTCTGAACTGAAAGATCCTTCCCCCATCATGAAACGGAGGTACTTCTTCGATGAAGGGTGGATCGGGACGTGAAAGTAGGCGTCCTGGAGATCTAGAGACACCATCCAATCTCCTTGTCGCAATGACGACAAGGGACTATGAAGCAGAAGTCTCCATCGAGAACTTCTCCTTCCGAACAAATTTGTTCAGAGAGCTGACGTCCAGTACTGGTCTCCAGCCTCCCGAGGCTTTCGCAACCAGAAAAAAGGCGATTTTAAAACCCGGGGAGTTTTGATCCAGTACTAGTTCTATCGCTCTCTTGTCCCACATTTGTTTCCACCATCGATCGAAGAGTATCCCAACCCTCAGCATAGGATCCTGTACTTGGCTGTTAGTTCCCTTGGTATTGACGTTAGGGGAGGAGTGTTCAGGAAAGGGATACGATATCCCTTCCTTATTATAGCCACGATGACGCTGTCTGCGTTTATAAGTGTCCAGGCCTCCACAAATCCCAGGAGCCTGGCACCTACTGGTGCTTGGAGGAGAGAAGCTTCACTTTCCCTTTTTAAAGGGACGAAAGGCAGACCTACCTCTCTTCTCAGGAGCCTTCCTTCTTGCTGGAGGTCTGGAGGTAGGGCACTCGAAAGGGCTGAACCGATGTACTCGGTCCTTTCTTGTCAGTTGTAGAAGCAGGCTTCTTCTTCCTTGCTGACTGCGTCAGAAGGTCCTGAGTCGCCTTCTCAGTTAATGAATGAGCAATGTCCTTCACCAACTGAGAAGGGAACAAAAAGTCAGACAAAGGCGAATACAGCAGCGCTGCCCTCTGAGCGTGGGAGACTGCCTTGGTTAAAAAGGCACCATATACCGTCCTCTTCTTTAGAAGACCTGCTCCAAACAAAGAGGAGATTTCAAACGAGCCATCCTGCACCGCTTTGTCTATACAAGACAATATGCACAAAAGGGCTTCCGGTTCGATTCCTTCCGAATCATGGGCTTTCTTGGACATCACCCCAAGGGACCAATCTAAGAAGTTGAAAACTTCAATACATGAAAGAGTCCCTTGAGGAGATGGTCCGTTCAGAAATGCCCCCACGTAATCCGTGCGGAGTTGAGACCTTGTCGACGTGAAGCGTCAACTAAGGTCGAAAAGTCTGCTTCTGACGTAGACGGGAGAGCAATACCCATATTCTCTCCCGTCTGATACCAAATGCCTCTTTTACCAGCTAGTCTCGCTGGAGGCATGCAGAAGACCGTTCTTACTAAGTCCTTCTTAGACTTCATCCAAGAGTCTAAGGATTGTAGAGCCCTCTTCATTGAAATGGTGGGCTTCATTTTGAGAAAAGACGAAGACTTCTTCGTCTTAGCACTCGAAAACAGAGAGCGCGGAGAAGGAGGAGCGGCAGGAGTCAATTCGTCTCCATACTCCTCTAGAAGCAAGGCAGTCAAAACTTTATAGTTCGACAGTTCTTCTCTTCCTTGATATTCTTCATCCGAGCTTTACTTCCAACTCGGGATCTAAATGAGTCTCCGCTCCCAACTCTGTACGTTCTTCCTCTGGAGGAGACAAACTCCTAATAGGAGAGGGGCTAAGGGAATGATATTCCTTCCTCTTCCCCGCTTTAATAGCCCTGGAAGGCGCCAAAAGGGGGCTCAGGCTTTCTCTCATAAAATAGAAGACGCTTCCCGCTTGGATAACGCTTCTCGTCCGCCAAGCGTCCTGCTGACGCCTCCCGCTTACTTGGCTGCTGACGTCCGGATGACGCCTCGCGCCTGGAAGACGCTCCGCTCTCAAAAGGCGTCCTAACTGGCGCCAAAATATTGGTTGGAGCTTCACGTCTACCAACAGCTTTCAAAGACGCTTCATGTCGAACCCGAAGCTTCTGTAATATGTTTAGAAGCTTCACGTCTGCATGACGCTTCTCGCTTAGCAGGGGAGAGAGGACGAGACTTCTTGATTGGAAGCGCAACGTCCTGCCTACGAGGCGCTAAAAACTACTCCCACCAGAGAGGCCAGTTGTTCTTGTACTGCCATAATAATTTTCCTTGAAGCTTCTCCTACGTCAACTGCATGACTTTGCCTTTCGTCATCAATCGGGGGGAGAAGTAGGAAAGGGTACTTCTGCGTCCTCGTCGGGTGACGCTGACGCCACTTTCGCCTTCTTAATAGAAGACGAGCGTCATCTGAGAAACGCTCTGGGCTCGAATCAATTTCGGGTTCTTTCAAATGACGCTTCAGAGGCCTCGATAAATCCGACTCCTTCCACCCTCGTTTAGGTGAGGGAGAGGGAGAGGATGAGAAAACACTCACGAAGGACGCTTTTTCTAAAGCGCCCTTGAGCAGCCTGCCACGAAACAGAGCTTGCTGAAGGACGTCTGACCGTTGGGATTCCCCACGACCTCCTTAAGGCTTTCGACTTTCCTTCTCCTCTGGCATGGGAGCTTGGAAGAGGTCTAGGCCTGGGAGCGTCGCAGGGACGATCAACGCCCCCTCCACAACACTGGGAGAACTCACTTCACTGTAATGCTCACTTTCACTAGCCTTACCTTGTAAGTCCGCCATTTTGGACTTTCATGTCTCGAATCGTAGCTTTCAGATCCGGCGATTTCCGAGGCCGATTCCGAAAGTACACTTTGTGAATTAGACACACATAGGGAGAATCTAAATCATTAGGATTAGAATAATTATCAGTAAAAGGCTCAATAGGCCTTGAACTCACACCTTTCAGACGTCTAACCCTATCCCTCTCTAACTTCTTCAAATAAGAAGTTAAAGTCTTCCACTCTTCTGCATTTAATCCCTCGCATTCATTACAAGTATTATTAGCAGAACTGAAACCCCTAAACAAATTTACGACATACAGTGTGAGGATCAACCGAAGCTTTCGGTATCCTCACCCTGCAGCCTACATTCCCACACATTCTCACACTCACATTTGAATCAGACATACTGAGAAAAAATCCAAAAAGCAATTCCAAAAAACAGTCCACAGTAGCGAATGCCAAAAACACGATCCAGATACGTCACCAAAAAGCCGAGAAACGATGATCAAAGGATGAAATAAGAATCTAAGTCAGGAGGTAATAGCAACAATGTTGATACCACCGGCGACAGAGAAAATATGATAGAAAACGGGGATGGTTTTCCTAGTCCTGCCCCCGCCCCAGGGCAGGCCGGTAGATCACCTGACCTACCTGTAGCGAGTGCGCGAAATTTGAATTTCTGTCGGGGACGACGGAGTCTTAGCTATGTATATATCTGACAGGTAAGTTGATTGTATGAAAATACTAATTAGTGATTATTTATCATTGGAAAACCTGCGAATAGGTGAATTCCCTGCAAATAATGGGTAGATATGGTCCACAGAGAAACCTGCGAATCCGGAGAACGCAAATACGGGGGAGCCCACTGTATACCAGATCTCAATTCTATAGCTTAAAAACTAAAGGAGAAGCTAGAATTTGAAGGTCAGTAAGTAGAACTTTGGGATACGGGCGTTCAAAGTTTCTCTTTGTATTTTCACAAAGATGTTAATAAATCATAATTATTATTAAATTTTATATTCCTTTTTGGATATTAATAAACCAAACCTATGTTACTTATCATAATTTGATCATAAATAAAGATCCATTTCCTCAAAGATTGTAGCCTGGTGCACTGCGTCAGGCGAGACGGGATGCTCCTTCTTATGAAACACTCTCTCTGTCTCCTTCACTAACCCCGCTAATATCCCTGATACTATGATCTTCTGAACTCTTATTAGAGCAAATTTTCTTCTTCTGTATGTTAGCGAGATGTTTTGCTTGTCTTTTCCTCTTTGGCACGATGAAATTCTTGTCCCCCCCCCCCCCCCAAAAAAAAAAAAAAGACATAGAAGCAAGCGAATGTCAGAGGCAAAACTTGAACGTGCACTCTCCCTCAGGTTTCTGCTTGCACTGTAGGGTGTAAGCTCATTACTTCCCGTCTTGTGACTCATGGAATCTCTACAGATGCCATTACTCACAATTTGTTTGATAACGATTATCAAAATTTACGGTAACACGAAATACATTTTCTTGTATGAATCAATGTTTTTGGCTTATTGAGTTAATTTTACCAATTACCCTGTAACTAAGAAAGTAAGAGGAACTTTGACTAAATATTTCATATACGCATTCTCCATTGCCATATGAAGTTCCATGAATTTTTTCATGGCTGCATTTTTTGCCCTATACCACCATAGTATATATTGGCTTACTGGTTGGCATCCTTAAAACTAATTATACATACCCAACTTCTTGTACATATTTTCTTTGCATGTGGCCACTTTGACAAAATATCCGAGTACATTAATAATGATGTTAGCCATAGTTGCTCTCTTACATGGAATTACCAATAAGCACTTAAATATCAGCAACATTAAACGTGACCTACCTTTTGGAATGGATTTTGACTTCCGCAGAGGGCTGGATGACCTTGGGGATCGCCCACGAGTTCTCCTATTTCCTGGGCTGAGAGAGCGAGACCTGTTTCTTGACCGTGAACGTCTTTCTCGAGACCTAGATCTACGTGGACTTCTTGATCGCCTAGGACTCCTTGTCCGGGAGCGCGTTCTAGAACGTCTGTATCTACACAAAGAATTAAAACTGTGACTGACTGGTATAAGTACAATTAAACCTCAGTTCAAATATTAAAATCAAATTTTAAAAATTATCATAATACAAAAATGAAAATAGTTATAACATTTATATTAATTGCTATGTAACCATAAATTTAGAAATAAGTCTATTTGATTGTTTTTACACCTCAAAGTTGAAAAAAAATATATCAAAGTTGAAAAAAAATATATTAAAGTTGAAAAAAAATATAAGTAAATATGAACAGAACCATTAGAGAGGCGAACCACCCGGAACATAGGTCTACAATGAGTAATGCCAATGAAATTATCTTAAAATACACTTACTTTATATTGTTAAAGGAATATTTGGATTTTCATAAAAATAAAATTATTTGTTATACTTGTTAACAACTTTAAAAATTATGGCTTACTGGCGACTATTCACCTGTGCAAATAGTATTCTTTTGTTAAGCCAAAATTTTGTTCCTAAACCTAGGTTGTTAGTCTTCTTTATTTACTAAAAATACATTACACTTAACATTCACATCTCTATATTAAAAATTTCTGGCCAAATATTAATACTGTATTATAGTAAATGATATCACATCACATAAAAATAATAATTCTCTCTCTCTCTCTCTCTCTCTCTCTCTCTCTCTCTCTCTCTCTCTCCTCTTCTTCCTCTCTCTCTATCTCTCCTCTCATCTCTCTCAGAGATGTATGCTTTTTGTATGATAAATAAATGATTTACTATTTTAAAATATCAATATTAATTAATGTATGTTTTTTGTATGATTAATAAATGATTTACTATTTTCAAATTTTAATATTAATGTAAATAGCAATTATATCAATTCATCAAAAATAATACTATAGCCAATTAGTAAGATTTTACTTTATAAATTTAAAAAATTTAAGAATGAAGAAAATCCCAAATTCTCTGTCTAACTCCAGGTACAGTCCAGTCCCAAATTGTGTGTGTTCAAATTGTGCGATTCCCATTTTATGCGGTTGCTAGTTCTCAAAAATAGATTTTCTGCATCTGCAAAGCTGTTCAGTCTGTGAGTCACACGCCATAAAATGCATCATATCTATTGTCTTTTCAAGTACTTTAGGTGGGGGAGGGGGTTTGCTGGTATCTGAGAGAAGGGGTGTGGGGAATGCTTGGAGGAAAAAAACTATTATTCCTCCAAGGGGGAATGCAAGAGAAAGATTTCCTGCTGAGCCATTAGCTAAGACGGAAGGCTCCGCCTCACACATTTGTGACATCATAGCGCAGTGTGTATGAATTATCGGTATCATCATCATCATCGCCATACATATTATTCTGATCTGCGAAGCGTATTCTGATCATCCGCATCATGTATGCATCTGCCTAGAAGTCAAAGAGGAAGACCTATTTTCTCAAAACTAAAAAGCTTGCCCTTAAGTTAAAGTCGAAGGAAGGAGCAACTTCCATTTTGGAAGCAGTCGACAACTTGATATCCGTCATTGCTGAACATGAAGTAAGAATTTTTTTTTCTAGGTTAATTTGTTTTGACTAAGTTTTGGCATTTGATCATTTATTTTTTTCTACTGTTGAAATAGATTTTGATGAAAATGACAGATAAAAGTGAGAGAGAGAGAGAGAGAGAGAGAGAGAGAGAGAGAGAGAGAGAATCATTCGATCTAAACTTTCCAAGAAACTGTCATTTCTTGTTGAATTTTGAATTTTTATCATTTCTTTTTAGAAATTGTAATTTCACATCAAATTTTTAATCTTCATCAGTTCTTTTTTATCATAGAATAAATTAATATGAAAACAATTACAGTGAACGTGCTGGCCAAAGAAACTGACACAGGTGCTCGTAACCAAGTTTGTTAGGCCTAATGGGAGTGAAGACATGCATTATCCGCCAATCCCCGAAACCTCAAATGCAGTGGCGGCTCGTGGCTATCATTCGCGGGGCGTTTCAGAAAACTTTTTTTTTTTTCCCATAAATCATCGTCTATCTCAAATCTGGGTGTGATTGACCTGCAAGAGGCCAGCGGAACACACACTACAATCACGTCAGAACCTGCGTTTGCCTTGCCTTTGTCCTTCCCCCTTATCTGAGAATTGCTCGGGTCGAGCTTGACCCCAACGCACCTTTAACGTGTGGGGGATCGAAAGGCAAAGTTATTAAGTAGTGATTTCCTGTCTATCACTGTTGACACCGGTATTGTTTTGTATTGTTGGAAACTGTGGGTGGATGGTGTGTGTACCATATGCATGCCATTGGTTGTGGCCGAGATGCCTTATAGTGCCATTTGGTCCAATTTCCTTCGAACACCAATTTCTCAGTTTTTGCATTTTTTTGCAGTTCTCATCAACAATGGCCAGCAGGCAGTATTCTCTGGGCATGGATGTCGTCAACTTACTTCTAATGGAATTAGAAGCTGATGATGTTGATAATTTAGAGGTTGCTGACACCTCTATGGCAAAAATCTCAAGTGTGTGAGAAAGGGTTGGAGGCGAAGCAGATGACCTTAAAATTACGAGACGAGAGGGTGAGACAGGGAGAGGGGAATAGTGGGTCTTGTGCCTTTTCTGGTGACAGATTACATCAGCTTATGTCGATAAACCATCAACACTGTATGGAGAGAGAGAGAGAGAGAGAGAGAGAGAGAGAGAGAGAGAGAGAGAGAGAGAGAGAGAGAGAGAGTTTATCTTATGACCAAGCTTCTTAACTGCAATAATGGCTATACACCCTCATATATCATTAATTAAAAAAAAAAAAAAAAAAAAAAAAAAAAAAAAAAAAAAGAGCAATAGGTTCACCATAGCAAATTCAATTTATAGTTTTGTTGTTAGTGCAAGTCAGATACTTCAGGTAGTAGATTTGGCAGTCGAAGTTGGTGTGGATTGTGGCCATTTTGTTTACATACCCAAAAGGTGAGTCGGCATATCTCTAGATATTCTTGTTTTCTATAGAATTTGTGATATGTTGGTATATTTTCATGCATAAATATCTTATTTTATAATAGTTACAATGATTTTTTATAAGAAATTTTCAAGCTGAAGCTAGGAGGTCAAAAAATCACCTTTACATTTTGCCCCTGATATAACAGTAAATTACATCTTGGTGCAAATCTTTTAACATAATCTGTTCTAGGATAATATGAGTTTATTCTAAAAACACAAATTAGCTACTTCCTATTTCATTTAGGTACCAAAAAAATTAATGAATTTTTTTTTAATTAATAATTTTTTTTTTTTTAATTTTTTTTTTCAAAAAACTTAAACTTTTTTCTCTTTTCAGATTTTGACCATTATGGGTCCGACACCTTTTCTGGCAGGCACATGTTGTAAATATAGTTGTAGGAAAGATTCCCACAATTTTTGTGTGTATATAGCTTATTTTGTAATTTTTTTTTAATATTTTCATAAATTATTTTTTGTATATATTTTTTTAATATATTTGTAATAAATATTTAATTTGTAGATGGGTATAATTATCTTTAGTACTGTTTGGCAATGGTGAAATTGATTTTAGAAATTAAAATATATAGCATAGCTAGTTTTTGAATTTTCACAAATTTTTCTGGGCGCTCGGGTCGTGCTCGACCCGCACTCACCTTTAATGGGGTACAAATATAGCGAAACCTATCCAGGGCTAAGAATGTGAACAAAACCAGAATGAAATGAATAATTTTTTTATCAATTTGTATTTTTCATGGCTAACAAACCTTCGGTCCTGACAATAGGATAAATCTTCTGGCGCTAGCTGTAGAGCATTTATTAAGAGTTGCTTTAAAGTTGTCACATTGTTGAACCCGATGATTCTCGATGGTGTCTTACAAAAGTTAAAATAAAATACATTTTTACTCATTCTTAGCGCAATGGAGATCTGAAGCTGCAGGTTACAGCCAAGGCTGAATATAAAATGAATATGGAGCAAGTGAAAGTTAAGTCCAAAACTGGCGAAATCACACTTAACGCTTATACAATCAAGTACGTTTTGTGCACATTTTGAATCCAACTTTGTTAGTTTACAAAAAAAAAAGAACTACTTTCAAATTACATCTCTTCAATCAGCTAACGGTAATGAAGATATCATCCGTACCCAATCAGCTGAGATTTTGAGCGTGTAAACATTGATCAAATGCAAATGGTATATAATGACAATGTTTACATTCTGTAATACGTTTAACTTTTGCAAATGATCATATTCTCCAAAAAATATTTAGGTTTATAGAGCTTTTCGGTTTTTAGAATTAGGGATAGCGATCATACACCAGTAACAAAATGAGGGCTTGCTCATCAAAGCTTTTCGGATTTTAGAATTAAGGACAGAGATCATACACCAGTAACAAAGTGAGAGCTCGCTCATCATAACGTCTAATTATTTTATCCATGGTAATTACAGTTGTTTTGTTTACAGTATCAATAGTTGTGTAATTAGACTCACTTGAATACACACAGTTTTTACCATTATTACAGATGTTTTGTTTACAGTGTTGATAGTTAACTATTGACACTTCAGGGCTTAGCCTATCATGAAAAATCTTGGCAGGATTTACAGTTTGCCTTATACGCTGGTATATATGGTAGATATCCAATCAAGGAAAAACATATGAGGATCAATAAAACTGGATAATACTTATCATGGCAACTCTTACCTTACAGGTTCTTATCAAAGGAATATTACAAAAATAAAAGAACAAAACAAAAGGACTCTGAGTATTAATCTTCAAACTCCTACTGAAACCAACGACAGGAGTAGACTGACTGGCTACATGTGCTTGTACCTATTGGTCCCCTGATAGGGGGTGGGGGAAGTACATGGACAGACGATGAGTGTTGTAATTTTTTGTTTCAATCTGTCAAACTACTGCTGGCGTGGAAGTAAAAGCTACATAATGAAGAGGTAAGGTTCATTTAAAAAATGCTAACAACTTTCTGGAAAGATCAGTGAAATCAGAATTCTACTAATCTGACACTGGTTTTGCTAACAAGTTTCCTCTTTCACTGAGGTAAAAGGGAGACTGTGCCAAAACAATTATCAACATATCATGAGTCATCTACCAAACACCAATTTCAAACATTCCAAATAACTTAGCCCACTGATCTCTGCCATTGTTAGATTTGCACTGATCACAACTAGTTTTTTCAAAAACTCCCAGATGGTCTGCTCAACTTCAACTGAACAGTATCAACAAAATCTCATATGTCAATCCAGTAGAGACACTCCCCGCTTACTGGTGGACTCGGTTAATAGGAATCCATTTTTATTGGGCTTGTCTAGTGCCATAAAATCAGCGATTTGTGGGCCATAACGGGTTGAGCGGTGCCGATAATAAAGTTATAGCGCCATTAACCGAACCGCAGCGCCATAAATTGCCAAGTTTTGGTTAATGATGGGATTGCTTATCGACACCCCGCCAAGGAATAGATCCCCCCAACGATAACCAGAGACTGAATGTACTATACAGTATAAAGTGGACCCCTTGTAATCGTGTTCTCCGGATTTGCGGACTCACACATTTGCGGATTTCTCTCTGGAACGTTTCCCCGCATTATTCATGGAAAATTCGCACATTCGCGGTATTTTCCTATGAGAAATATCCACAAATTCCTGGATTTTTATCAATTTCATCATAAAATGCACTTTTTGTGATAAAATGATATTGTTATAATACAATAAAGTTTCATACATACTTACCTGGCAGATATATACATAGCTATCGACTCCGTCGTTCCCGACAGAAATTCAAATTTCGCGGCACACGCTACAGGTAGGCCAGGTGATCTACCTGCCTGCCGCTGGGAGGCATAGGACTAGGAACTATTCCCGTTTTCTAATCAGATTCTCTCTTCCACCTGTCTCCTGCGGGGAGGCTTGGGTGGGTCATTAGTTGTATATATCTGCCAGTAAGTATGTATGAAACTTATTGTATTAAAACAATATCATTTTCATACATTCACCTTACCTGTCAAGATATATACATAGCTGATTGACACCCTTTGGTGGAGGGCAAGAGACAGCTAGTTACTGACTAGACAGGTAAACAACATATGTTGTAGGTATTTATAGACCTTAGTTCCCTCTGTGTTTCTAGACGAAGGATTGACTTCCTAGCTATTGCATAGGAGTCTGCTTCATCTCAAGAGCCTTAGCGAGATAGTGATCTGTGGCCAAGAGTTCTTGTGGATCTGTCGATGGGGTCTCTTCCACTTACTCGACAGAATCCTAACTGGCGTTTGTCAATGGGAGCACATCCGCTTATATGACAACACGCACTTATTTAAGGAGCGCAACACCGATCCCGATCACCTGTTCCTAACATGAGGGTTCGCGCTAAATTGAAAGAGAGTTATCCCCCAAACTCCTTTCAAACCTCCAATAAAAATCATTGAGTTAAAATAAATTCAACTCCTTACTAAAGGATCAGTGTCGGCTCCTTATCCCAGCAACGTATCCGCTGATACGTATAAACCAAGAGAGAAGAATCTCTCGTAGGTTAACTTGACGTCCTTCGTGTAATGAGAAGCCAACCCATAATTGCATCTCCTATATGTTAACGCTAATATGTCTTCCTGACATATTGTTACGAAAAGAACAAGAATTTGCAACAGCTCGCACTTTAGAGCTTTTTAGATTCTCAGCTGTTTGAAGGTATCATCAAGTCACTTATGAAATGCTCTAGAGATCACCATTGTTTCAAAGAAGACTAGGACTTTCTTTGAACTGGATCTCCTCTGGATGAAGCCTAACGCCTGGCTTGCGCCTGGCTGGCGCGAGGAGTATCCTGTTTAGAATACTCCTGGCGCCTGGCAGTCGTAAAACTATTCGAATACTCCTGGCACCTGGCAGGAGTATCGGTCTTCGAATACTGCTGGCGCCTGTTAGGAGTATAAGCTTCGGAAATAACTCCTGGCGGCCTGGGGAGGAGTAACGTGCATGTGATCCCTCTGGCGCCCTGGCAGGCGCAAAGCGCCTCGAATACTCCTAGCTTTCAGCAGGCGGCCTGGGGAATCGCCTGGCAGGCGCCCAAAGCGCCATCGAATACTCCTGGCTTTCAGCAGGCGCCTGGCGCCTGGTAGGCGCATTTTCATCAGGCGCCTGGCGCCTGGCAGGCGCATTTTCATCAGGCGCCTGGCGCCTGGCAGGCGCAAAGCGCCTCAAATACTCCTGGCTTTCAGCAGCGCCTGGCGCCGCCCTGGCAGGCGCAAAGCGCCTCGAATGCTCCTGGCTTTTAGTAGGCGCATTATGTTCAGAATACTCCTGGCGCGTGGTCGGAGTATTAAGTTCCGAATACTCCTGGCGCCTGGGAGGAGTAACGCGCCTGGAATCCTCCTGGCGCTTGTCAGGCGCAGAGCGCCTCGAATACTCCTGGCCTTTTAGTAGGCGCATTTTGTTCAGAATACTCCTGGCGTGTGGTAGGAGTATTAAGTTCCGAATACTCCTGGCGCTTGGGAGGAGTATAAGCTTCGGAATGCTCCTGTCGCCTGGTAGGAGTAAAAAATCTAGAATACTCCTGGCTCCTGGGAGGAGTATCTAGAATTACTCCTGGCTCCGGGAGAGTATCGAAGGTCCGGGTACTCTAGGCGCCTGGCATGGAGTAAATCTCTTCCCGAATACTCCTGACCTATGGGAGGGCGCATTTCTAGTTCCGAATACTCCTGCTGACTTGGTCGGTAAGTAATCGCTCATGGAATGGCTCCTTTCGTATGGCCAGTTCCCCCTATTGCGCTTAGCGGGCGCTATACTCCTATCAGGAGTTTCTCTCTTCTCCAGTTGGCTCTTGATGCTTGGATGAAGATCTTGGCCTAGAACGATCTATAGTAAAGTCAGGCTCTTTGCGCCTACTTGGCGCCTGGCTCCTAGTTGGCGCCAGACGCTTGGCAGGAGTTACTTGCCTTCCTCCACTGTCTCGCTCTGCCTAACTCATCCGCTCCCCCCCTCCCAGAGATGGCCCGCTTGTGCGACAACTCCCCTGTAGGGTTTTCGTCGCTGCTCGACAGGAGATCGGTATTTTGGATCTCATCAGAAGTTTATCATCCTTTTTAACGAGTATGATCTTTAGAAAGTACTCCTACCAAAGACGCTAATTGCTCCTGCACATTCATCACAATTTAGTCCGCTCCATCCCGTAGACAATAGTAAAATGACATTGTTATAATACAATAAAGTTTCATACATACTTACCTGGCAGATATATACATAGCTACGACTCCGTCGTTCCCGACAGAAATTCGAATTTCGCGGCACACGCTACAGGTAGGTCAGGTGATCTACCTGCCTGCCGCTGGGAGGCAGAGGACTAGGAACTATTCCCGTTTTCTAATCAGATTCTCTCTTCCACCTGTCTCCTGCGGGGAGGCTGGGTGGGTCATTAGTTGTATATATCTGCCAGGTAAGTATGTATGAAACTTTATTGTATTATAACAATGTCATTTTCATACATTCACCTTACCTGTCAGATATACATAGCTGATGACACCCTTTGGTGGAGGGCAAGAGACAGCTAGTTACTGACTAGACAGGTAAACAACATATGTTGTAGGTATTTATAGACCTTAGTTCCTCTGTGTTTTCTAGACGAAGGATTGACTTCCTAGCTATTGCATAGGAGTCTGCTTCATCTCAAGAGCCTTAGCGAGATAGTGATCTGTGGCCAAGAGTTCTGTGGATCTGTCGATGGGTCTCTTCCACTTACTCGACAGAATCCTAACTGGCGTTTGTCAATGGGAGCACATCCGCTTATATGACAACACGCACTTATTTAAGGAGCGCAACACGATCCCGATCACCCTGTTCCTAACATGAGGGTTCGCGCTAAATTGAAAGAGAGTTATCCCCCAAACTCCTTTCAAACCTCCAATAAAAAATCATTGAGTTAAAATAAATTCAACTCCTTACTTAAGATCAGTGTGGCGGCTCCTTATCCCAGCAACGTATCCGCTGATACGTATAAACCAAGAGAGAAGAATCTCTCGTAGGTTAACTTGACGTCCTTCGTGTAATGAGAAGCCAACCCATAATTGCATCTCCTATATGTTAACGCTAATATGTCTTCCTGACATATTGTTACGAAAAGAACAAGAATTTGCAACAGCTCGCACTTTAGAGCTTTTTAGATTCTCAGCTGTTTGAAGGTATCATCAAGTCACTTATGAAATGCTCTAGAGATCACCATTGTTTCAAAGAAGACTAGGACTTTCTTTGAACTGGATCTCCTCTGGATGAAGCCTAACGCCTGGCTTGCGCCTGGCTGGCGCGAGGAGTATCCTGTTTAGAATACTCCTGGCGCCTGGCAGTCGTAAAACTATTCGAATACTCCTGGCACCTGGCAGGAGTATCGGTCTTCGAATACTGCTGGCGCCTGTTAGGAGTATAAGCTTCGGAATACTCCTGGCGCCTGGGAGGAGTAACGTGCATGTGATCCTCCTGGCGCCTGGCAGGCGCAAAGCGCCTCGAATACTCCTAGCTTTCAGCAGGCGCCTGGCGCCTGGCAGGCGCAAAGCGCCTCGAATACTCCTGGCTTTCAGCAGGCGCCTGGCGCCTGGTAGGCGCATTTTCATCAGGCGCCTGGCGCCTGGCAGGCGCATTTTCATCAGGCGCCTGGCGCCTGGCAGGCGCAAAGCGCCTCAAATACTCCTGGCTTTCAGCAGGCGCCTGGCGCCTGGCAGGCGCAAAGCGCCTCGAATGCTCCTGGCTTTTAGTAGGCGCATTATGTTCAGAATACTCCTGGCGCGTGGTCGGAGTATTAAGTTCCGAATACTCCTGGCGCCTGGGAGGAGTAAAAAATCTAGAATACTCCTGGCTCCTGGGAGGAGTATCGAGGTCCGGGTACTCTAGGCGCCTGGCAGGAGTATCTCTTCCCGAATACTCCTGACCTATGGGAGGCGCATCTAGTTCCGAATACTCCTGTGACTTGGTCGGAGTATCGCTCATGGAATGGCCTTTCGAATGGCAAGTATATTGCGCTTAGCTGGCGCTATACTCCTATCAGGAGTTTCTCTCTTCTCCAGTTGGCTCTTGTTGCTTGGATGAAGATCTTGGCCTAGAACGATCTATAGTAAAGTCAGGCTCTTTGCGCCTACTTGGCGCCTGGCTCCTAGTTGGCGCCAGACGCTTGGCAGGAGTTACTTCCTTCCTCACGTCTCGCCTGCCTAACGCATCGCTCCCCCCCAGAGATGGCCGCTTGTGCGACAACTCCCCTGTAGGGTTCGTCGCGCTCGACAGGAGATCGGTATTTGGATCTCTTCATCAGAAGTTTATCATCCTTTTTACGAGTATGATCTTTAGAAAGTACTCCTACCAAAGACGCTAATTGCTCCTGCACATTCATCACAATTTAGTCCGCTCCATCCCGTAGACAATAGTAATCTCAAAATTCCAAGAAGCAAGTCTTTCCTCCGAGGAGGATCATTATTGCATACTTCCGTTGCTAACGAGTTCTCCTCCTACATGTTGACGAGTTTTCTCGTTGCAGAAGCTTCCCTATCCTTGCCCGAAGGAAGGGAAGGAGCTTGGACTTTTAAAGAGATTCTGAGCTGAAATAGTTGATTTCTAGCTCTTGAATGCCTCTCTCTGAACCTTTTGGGAAGTAGTTTGAGCCCTTCTCGCATTCCAAAGACTCTATCAGTAAACGTTTAAACCTTTTCTTCTTATGTAGATGACAATGTCACTACATTACCCGGCCAACGAAACCTCTATCTAACAGCGTTGATCCAGGAATAAAAGGCTTTAGTTCTCTTGCCAAACCTACTATGCTGGCCAGAACCCATTACCGAGTCGTCATAGAATTTGATTCCAGATTCTAAATCCCAAAATTTCACTTGTCCTCTTGATCGTTTAGGCCCAAGAGAACATTTGATTAGGCGCAGTTCCATTTTGTCGGACCACGGAATCTGAGGCCCAAATTAGGATCCCAATCTAAGTATAAGATCTCTTAATCTTATCGTATAGAGGTATTGTATAAGATCCCGAAGATCTTAATTCTCTACTATGTCTAATATTCTTTGTCTAGACAGAATATATGTTTTCACTGTGTTCATGATAGCATAAATTACCAAGGTGATTCTTCCCTCTGAAAGGGAAGAAAAACCTTATGTAGTTCACAGAGGTATCGGAAGAGGACAGTTTCCCCTTTCTGTCTAGCACGATCTGCAGCAACTCTATGTCTTTCACATATTTAAAGGAATTATCAAGCTTACCTTGAAAAATCCTCTCATTCATATTTACTTCTGGTCAGTCTGCACGCAGACAGACTCAGAGTGAATAGGTTTTTGTTTCAGGTCCTAACAATATTTATAATAGATTCCGATCAAATCTCTTAGAAAAACCTTCCGACACATGCTGAAAGAAGAACGTGACTTCTGTGATCCAACCTTTTTTTATTTCCAAAAATGATGCATTCATCTTCTTCCTTAGATGCCCATTCATTTGAATATGTGTTAAGAATATATACAACTAGGGGGAAAAAAAAAACTAAAGTTTATTCCCCTCTTAAAATTTTTAAAGATAGCGTATCTTGCTACCTCTCTTGTTTCGAGGAAAAAGGAAGCAATCTATAATAAGGTCGTTCATCTTCTGCCTTGCGAAGATATCTGTGAGTATTTTCCGCAGGGTCTGACAACTCATTCCAATGAATGTTAAATCGTGCTCTGCCTAATTAAAATTCTTTATTATGCTATCACATTGTGGTAACAGCATTCATCTATGCTTGTAAGGATAGTAGGAGCGCTGTAATTAACCACGGTGTGTGCGTAAGGCTTAAGCGTATCGTTATCTTAAGGTGCATTTTATACTACATTCTTTCCTCGCCGAGGCAGAGAGATATCATTAGCAACACGAATACGATGTTATTCATGTTTGCCTAAAAAAAAAAATTTCCTCAATTCGTGGTTAAGTCCATGATTTTATGGGGAATATACGGTGAAGCATTTCGATCCTTTAGGAGAGAAGATGTAACCACCCATTCACCCAAGCCCGAGAACCGATGGTAACTGGATTGGCTCACAATTACAGCCGTGTCGTTCACTGCCTGGCTGCCTTCATTCTGATTGTTGCCAGTTACTCCTTCAATGACTGGAAATAATAAAATTATTCTCGAGTCTAAGTCAACTCTCAATAATGCAAATTTTTGGCAAACAACCTTTGTTAAATACCGAGGCTGAATAGGTATTGTCGTAATAAACCTTTTAAGCGAAGTCTTTACTTGTAAAATCCTTTAAGGATATAGACAATCCCGTAGCGAACCAGACAGGCAACTATGGTATGCGTATTATGACTTGTCAGTAATCATATACAGCAAGCCTTCTACGACACTCTTTCCTTTCTGACATGCAGAGAAAGAATAGAAATCTTACTCTCTTCGTTCATTTCGTCAATAATCCCGAATGAATATTAGTCGAAAGATATTGCAAATGACAACCGAGGATCGAAGATAATCTCTCCAGCTTTTATTATCTTGGAGATAAGTCCGTATTTTACGCCTTTCTTATCTGGAAGAGCCTCTAATCCATGAATGAGAGCTCGTACGAATCTTGTTCAACTTCCAAACGATTGCACCTCTTCTGTAAATGGTTGGTTGCAATCTATTTTGGAAGGAGGATGATTTATATCCTTTCTTCTAATCCTGAACTAATTCTCACAATTCTGCTTTATCTCCATTCCTCAATTTTGGGGCAAGATGATTCAACCGAAGAGAGCGCTTCCTTTCGAAAGGTGAAGGGCTATTCGCTCAGTATCGATTCTAACCTGACAAGGGCTATACGGCAGCCTGTGCTACATCTTGAGTCCCCTGCTGGAAAAAAACCGAACTTGCTCTAGCCTTTATTGCAATAAGACGATCCTGACAAGGGCAACGGCCGCCTGTGCGACAACTCCCGTCCCTATCAGGAAAAGCCTTGAATGTCTTTCACCCTTCGTCTGGAGGACTCTCGGCGGTTGTCAACCTCTTCTTGTAGGAGAAAGTGTCTGGCGCTAAGCAGGAGTATCTTGCCTAGAATACTCCTGGCGCTGTAGGAGTATCACGTTCCGAATACTCCTGGCGCCTGGGAGGAGTATCATGCTCGTCGGCATACTCCTGGTGCTTGGCAGGAGTATCGCGTTCCGAATACTCCTGGCGCCTGGGAGGAGTATCGTGATCCGAATACTCCTGGATCCTAGAAGACGTATCGCCCTTGGAACGTTTTCTTGTTGGAAAATTCTGAGCATCTGACAGGCGATCCTCGCCTGGAAAGTTCTGTACGTCTAGTAATATGTCTTCCTGACATGGAAGGTTCCGCTTGTGCGGAAGGGTTTTTTTTTGTGTGCGAAGGTTCCGATCTCTGTATATTTGTTCTTGCTTAGAATTCGACAATACTTCCATTTTCGACATAGCCCTCCCTTTCTTCTGAATGAGAAGGACTTCCATTTCCGATGAAGATCCTGGTTCATCGTGCTTCAGGCGCTTTGCGCCTCGTTTCAGGCGCTTTGCGCCTCGTTTCAGGCGCTTTTAGGCGCATTGAGCCTCTTTACTGGAGTTTCATGTCCAAGGCGTTAGAAGCTTAAAATTTATATATATGTGTGTAATCATTAAACGAGATACATATAATTCATTCAATCAACAAATATCCTTTAATATCTAATTCGATCTCTCAGAATAGATATATTTTCAGATACATGTACCGATGAGGAATTTATTGAAATAACTACTTTAAACCCCCATGGGATCGAGCCCCCTCCCCCCGTCCAGCTGTACGGTGGGACGAACCCGGATAGAGCAATGCCTCTACCGCAATCTTTCTCCGTCTCTTCTGATGGTTCCGATAGCCAGACGAGAGTATCTTGCATTTTTCATTTAACCTACGCCGTTGAATGTTTCTTCTCTATTATTCGTTAAGACGATAATTAATAAGGGGAACACATTGAATTAGGATGCCTTTCCAATGGCTATCCCTGGCAGTCTGGGACGTTCTACAGAACCTGCCGAGGGGACGCCTGATCGGTGGGGATTCTCCATAACCTCCGTACGGCTTTCGACATTCCTTCTCCTCTGGGCCTGTGAGTCTGGAAGAGGTCTAGGCCTGGGAGCGAGACAGAGCCGATCAGACGCACCCTCTAATGCAATGGGGAACACTATAATCACTTCTTACCTTATAATAGCTCGTATCTTGAGCTACATTCCTTTATCTTCAAATTGCAAATGAATTTGTAGTTTCTGTGAAGTAAGAAGGTGATGAGGAAACAACACTACTAGTACTGTTAATATTCTAACTGCTTGTCAGAACGAGGCTATTACGCTCCTAAAGAAAGCATATCTAGTTCAGTTTATCTGACTTCCTCAAATCGGAAGTTACCTTATTTTCCTCAATCAAATTCTAACATTTATTACACTTCATCAATGACTAAATATTTATATTTCCCTTTCTTGCAAAGTATGTAATTGTCTACCGAACACTTCGGTAGTTACATATACTCTTTCTTCGAAAAACTTCGAAGATAATTCATTAAAAGTTAGTTAAAAAAGTTATTAAAAAGTTATTAAAAACGTATGCCAAACCAGCGATCCAGTACTTCCCTGTAAAAGTCGGCCCAGAAGATCGATGGCGATGAAACACGAAAATCCATCAGGAGGGAAAGCAAACATATGTTTACCTTGCCAGCGACAGAGAGAATCTTGATTAGAAAACGGGAATAGTTCCTAGTCCTGCCTCCCAGCGGCAGGCAGGTAGATCACCTGACCTACCTGTAGTGTGCCGCGAATTCGAATTTCTGTCGGGAACGACGGAGTCGATAGCTATGTGTATATGACAGGTAAGGTGAATGTATGAAATCTCAAAATTCCAAGAGACAAGTCTTCCTCCGAGGAGGATCATTATGCATACTTCCGTTGCTAACGAGTTCTCCTCCTACATGTTACGAGTTTTCTCGTTGCAGAAGCTTCCCTATCCTTGCCCGAAGGAAGGGAAGGAGCTTGGACTTTTAAAGAGATTCTGAGCTGAAATAGTTGATTTCTAGCTCTTGAATGCCTCTCTCTGAACCTTTTGGGAAGTAGTTTGAGCCCTTCTCGCATTCCAAAGACTCTATCAGTAAACGTTTAAACCTTTTCTTCTTCTGTAGATGACAATGTCACTACATTACGGACGGCCAACGAAACCTCTATCTAACAGGCGTTGATCCAGGAATAAAAGGCTTTAGTTCTCTTGCCAAACCTACTATGCTGGCCAGAACCCATTACCGAGTCGTCATAGAATTTGATTCCAGATTCTAAATCCCAAAATTTCACTTGTCCTCTTGATCGTTTAGGCCCAAGAGAACATTTGATTAGGCGCAGTTCCATTTTGTCAGACCACGGAATCTGAGGCCCAAATTAGGATCCCAATCTTAAGTATATGATCTCTTAATCTTATCGTATAGAGGTATTGTATAAGATCCCGAAGATCTTAATTCTCTACTATGTCTAATATTCTTTGTCTAGACAGAATATATGTTTTCACTGTGTTCATGATAGCATAAATTACCAAGGTGATTCTTCCCTCTGAAAGGGAAGAAAAACCTTATGTAGTTCACAGAGGTATCGGAAGAGGACAGTTTCCCCTTTCTGTCTAGCACGATCTGCAGCAACTCTATGTCTTTCACATATTTAAAGGAATTATCAAGCTTACCTTGAAAAATCCTCTCATTCATATTTACTTCTGGTCAGTCTGCACGCAAGACAGACTCAGTCAGAGTGAATAGGTTTTTCAGGTCCAATATTTATAATAGATTCCGATCAAATCTCTTAGAAAAACCTTCCGACACATGCTGAAAGAAGAACGTGACTTCTGTGAATCCAACCTTTTATTTCCAAAATGATGCATTCATCTTCTTCCTTAGATGCCCATTCATTTGAATATGTGTTAAGAATATATACAACTAGGGGAAAAAAAAAACTAAAGTTTATTCCCCTCTTAAAATTTTTAAAGATAGCGTATCTTGCTACCTCTCTTGTTTCGAGGAAAAGGAAGCAATCTATAATAAGGTCGTTCATCTTCTGCCTTGCGAAGATATCTGTGAGTATTTTCCGCAGGGTCTGACAACTCATTCCAATGAATGTTAAATCGTGCTCTGCCTAATTAAAATTCTTTATTATCCTATCACATTGTGGTAACAGCATTCATCTATGCTTGTAAGGATAGTAGGAGCGCTGTAATTAACCACGGTGTGTGCGTAAGGCTTAAGCGTATCGTTATCTTAAGGTGCATTTTATACTACATTCTTTCCTCGCCGAGGCAGAGAGATATCATTAGCAACACGAATACGATGTTATTATCAGTTTGCCTAAAAAAAAAAAAATTCCCTCAATTCGTGGTTAAGTCCATGATTTTATGGGGAATATACGGTGAAGCATTTCGATCCTTTAGGAGAGAAAGATGTAACCACCCATTCACGCCCGAGAACCGGATGGTACTGGATTGGCTCACAATTACAGCCGTGTCGTTCACTGCCTGGCTGCCTTCATTCTGAGTTGCCAGTTACTCCTTTCAATGAATGGAAATAATAAAATTATTCTCGAGTCTAAGTCAACTCTCAATAATGCAAATTTTTGGCAAACAACCTTTGTTAAATACCGAGGCTGAATAGGTATTGTCGTAATAAACCCTTTTAAGCGAAGTCTTTACTTGTAAAAATCCTTTAAGGATATAGACAATCCCGTAGCGAACCAGACAGGCAACTATGGTATGCGTATTATGACTTGTCAGTAATCATATACAGCAAGCCTTCTACGACACTCTTTCCTTTCTGACATGCAGAGAAAGAATAGAAATCTTACTCTCTTCGTTCATTTCGTCAATAATCCCGAATGAATATTAGTCGAAAGATATTGCAAATGACAACCGAGGATCGAAGATAATCTCTCCAGCTTTTATTATCTTGGAGATAAGTCCGTATTTTACGCCTTTCTTTATCTGGAAGAGCCTCTAATCCATGAATGAGAGCTCGTACGAATCTTGTTCAACTTCCAAACGATTGCACCTCTTCTGTAAATGGTTGGTTGCAATCTATTTTGGAAGGAGGATGATTTTAATATCCTCTTACTAATCCTGAAACTAATTCTCACAAATTCTGCTTTATCTTCCATTCCTCAATTTTGGGGCAAGATTAGAGCAACGAAGGAAGAGCGCTTCCTTTCGAAAGGTGAAGGGCTATTCGCAGTATCGATTCTAACCTGACAAGGGCTACGGCAGCCTGTGCTACATCTTGAGTCCCTGCCTGGAAAAAACCGAACTTGCTCTAGCCTTTATTTGCAATAAGACGATCCTGACAAGGGCAACGGCCGCCTGTGCGACAACTCCCGTCCCTATCAGGAAAAGCCTTATTGTCTTTGTCACCCTTCGTCTGGAGGACTCTCGGCGGTTGTCAACCTCTTCTTGTAGGAGAAAGTGTCTGGCGCTAAGCAGGAGTATCTTGCCTAGAATACTCCTGGCGCCTGGTAGGAGTATCACGTTCCGAATACTCCTGGCGCCTGGGAGGAGTATCATGCTCGTCGGCATACTCCTGGTGCTTGGCAGGAGTATCGCGTTCCGAATACTCCTGGCGCCTGGGAGGAGTATCGTGATCCGAATACTCCTGGATCCTAGAAGACGTATCGCCCTTGGAACGTTTTCTTGTTGGAAAATTAAATTTTTTCCGAGCATCTGACAGGCGATCCTCGCCTGAAAATTCTGTACGTCTAGTAATATGTCTTCCTGACATGGAAGGTTCCGCTTGTGCGGAAGGTTTTGTGTGCGGAAGGTTCCGATCTCTGTATATTTGTTCTTGCTTAGAATTCGACAATACTTCCATTTTCGACATAGCCCTCCCTTTCTTCTGAATGAGAAGGACTTCCATTTCCGATGAAGATCCTGGTTCATCGTGCTTCAGGCGCTTTGCGCCTCGTTTCAGGCGCTTTTAGGCGCATTGAGCCTCTTTACTGGAGTTTCATGTCCAAGGCGTTAGAAGCTTAAAATTTATATATATGTGTGTAATCATTAAACGAGATACATATAATTCATTCAATCAACAAATATCCTTTAATATCTAATTCGATCTCTCAGAATAGATATATTTTCAGATACATGTACCGATGAGGAATTTATTGAAATAACTACTTTAAACCCCCATGGGATCGAGCCCCCTCCCCCCGTCCAGCTGTACGGTGGGACGAACCCGGATAGAGCAATGCCTCTACCGCAATCTTTCTCCGTCTCTTCTGAGGTTCCGATAGCCAGACGAGAGTATCTTGCATTTTCATTTAACCTACGCCGTTGAATGTTTCTTCTCATTATTCGTTAAGACGATAATTAATAAGGGGAACACATTGAATTAGGATGCCTTTCCAATGGCTATCCCTGGCAGTCTGGGACGTTCTACAGAACCTGCCTGCCGAGGGGACGCCTGATCGGTGGGGATTCTCCATAACCTCCGTCCTACGGCTTTCGACATTCCTTCTCCTCTGGGCTGGGCCTGTGAGTCTGGAAGAGGTCTAGGCCTGAGCGAGACAGAGCCGATCAGACGCACCCTCTAATGCAATGGGGAACACTATAATCACTTCTTACCTTTAATAAGCTCGTATCCTGAGCTACATTCCTTTATCTTCAAATTGCAAATGAATTTGTAGTTTCTGTGAAGTAAGAAGGTGATGAGGAAACAACACTACTAGTACTGTTAATATTCTAACTGCTTGTCAGAACGAGGGCTATTAAAGCTCCTAAAGAAAGCATATCTAGTTCTATGTTTTCTGACTTCCTCAAATCGGAAGTTACCTTATTTTCCTCAATCAAATTCTAACATTTATTACACTTCATCAATGACTAAATATTTATATTTCCCTTTCTTGCAAGTATGTAATTGTCTACCGAACACTTCGGTAGTTACATATACTCTTTCTTCAAAACTTCGAAGTTAATTCATTAAAACTTGTTATTAAAAGTTATTAAAAAGTTATTAAAACGTATGCCAAACCAGCGATCCAGTACTTCCCTGTAAAAGTCGGCCCAGAAGATCGATGGCGATGAAACACGAAAATCCATCAGGAGGGAAAGCAAACATATGTTTACCTTGCCAGCGACAGAGAGAATCTGATTAGAAAACGGGAATAGTTCCTAGTCCTGCCTCCCAGCGGCAGCAGGTAGATCACCTGACCTACCTGTGCGTGTGCCGCGAAATTTGAATTTCTGTCGGGAACGACGGAGTCGATAGCTATGTATATATCTGACAGGTAAGGTGAATGTATGAAAACTATTAAAAAAACCAAGTATGAACATTTTTAGTGGGTTTTTCTTGAGTTTTAACTAACAAAATAGGCTGTTTTTAGCGTTTTTATAGGAGTTCCAAACATTCGTGGATTCTAACTATTCATTGGTGTGTGTGTGTGTGTGTGTGTGTGTGTGTGTGTGTGTGTGTGTGTGTGTGTGTGTGTGGTATGCATCCCCCGCGAATACAGGGGACCACTGTATTTCAGTCCTGGTTATTGGAAATTTTTCCATTCTCGGCAGGGCGCTGATAAGCAAAAACCACCATTTACTGAAACTTGGCAATTTATGGTGGTTATGGCACTAATATCCAGTTACCGGCACCTTCTTATGTATGTTATGGTGCCATAACTCTATTATTAGCACCTTATGGTGCCGATAACCGGAATTCGGTGCTTTATATGGCCCCGTAAATCACTGATTTTATAGCACCAAATCGTCATTAACCGCGTCTGTCAATAACTGGAGACTGTCTGTACTGTATAAGTATTCAAAAGTTTTCTAATGAAAACTACAAAAAACCAATTTCCATTAACCAACAGCTTTTCGTGGAAAAAAAAAACCGAAGTCAGAATTCCATCATACAAACACAAAGAGATTCTTGCAATAATACCTTTTATTTGGCGGTGATCTACGTCTTCTGTCTTCATATCTGCTACGGCCGGCACGTCCTCTGGATCTTGACCTTCTCAACCTATCCCTACTTCGTGATCTTGATCGAGATTTTGACCTAGACCTTCCCCGGGATGGAGACCTACGTCGACCCCTTCTTTCATCCGGTCTCGATCCTGAAAAAATGCAGTGGGAATTACCATTAAGTCAACAGAAGTATTTAAGAATTCAGTTATAAACTTCACCACCAATAAATCCAAAATTTCCACCTCTAAAAAACAATGCCAACATAGTATATAAGTTATTTTGACTACTCTGATTTTCCGTTAGTTCAAAGGGAGCACTTAAGTTTTTAATTGAGTAATACTGTACCATCACATAATACAGTTTGAAAAATCATGAAAAGAATCTCTTAAATCAGCATTACTTAATATTGAAATAATTAATTTATAATCTATGAAAGTGCAACTCATTTACTGCCAACCACATGGAGATAATACGGAATATTATAATAGTAATACCTTAAATAGATTGCGACAACTGCAAAAATACTTTTCCAAATCAAGAGATGATTTCAATTATACATGTTGAACAAAATAACAACAGACCAAGTTTTTATTATTTTTCACGTAACTCCAGTAATGCCTTGCTGTACAGTAAGTACTTACCGAGTCAGATTTTCTTGATCGCTGAGAGGAAGACACCTCTTCTTTACGAACTATCACAGAGGCCGGAATTGGTGGGGTGGTGGAGCAGACTCAGGGGAGGTGGTGGAGGTGGAGGAACAATAGTTGAACTTGGTGGCAGAGGTGGTGGTGTGGGATGCATTATGATACAAGACCCAGACGTTGCAGGTAAAGGGACAGCATTTGGTGGAGTAGTTGAATCTGGTGAATTTCCACAAGCCTGCTTTGTCACAGGCATTGGAGGTAATGGTGGAGGTCCATTATCACCAGTATTGTTTGTACTTGATGACAATGATTCAGGTGTGAAAGAACTAGATGAGGAAGCAGTTGGAGCCGAGCCTTTAGGTATGTAAGACCGAGACGTCGTTACTTGTAAGAACTTATCCACAAAAGACTTCGTATCTGAAAAAATTCAAATTTACTATGTAAGTTATGCACTGATACAACTACAAAATTGTATGAAAGAACCCTATTAATTAAACAACAGAGAAAAGTAGTCAAATATACAGACAAATACGCACATGGTGTCCATGAGTTACGCTTTTTCAAATGCATATAACAAGAAGAGTTAGCTAGTTATGGCACCGTTAACAAGAATAGGTATCTAGTTACAGCACCGTAAGCACTGTTAAAGTGTCGTTAACAGTGCTTACAGCACCTAATTAATTAATAAGCACCGACCTATGGCAGCCTGCTGGAACAGGATCCCGCCGGATGTCGCAGACTGCCATACAAATAAATATACGCAACAAAAATGAATATTCACACATGAAGTTATTCCGAGCAGGGCAGTGATGCCTTAAAGAATTCCTTAAACTGAGATCAACATCCATACCACAAAGTGAAAACACCCACAATTTTGCCTAACAATGATCATATCGACTCTGGTATTGGGCAACAAATGGTATATCATTTCTTTGTAATAGTTTACATTGATGGTCAAACAGGAAATATATACAATGAAAAAGATGACCAGAAATTCCAAGCTGCATTCATTCAAAATCACCCTAAAAATAAACAAAAGATCTCAAACATGTACCACTGACACCACCATCTTTGCAGGTAAAGGAGGCCTCAGGAACTGCCTCGTTTTGTACCTGTGGCCCTACAACAGACAGAGTACTTATATACAGTGTACAGGCAGTCCCCGGGTTACGACAGGTTCAGCTTACGTTCCGAGGTCAAGGCGCTTTTTCAATTATATTCATAGAAATTATTTCCAGGGTTACGACGTCTACAACGCTGATCTGGCACAAGAAATATGACACCAAAAATGCAAAATAATCAATATTTGAAGGTTTTTTAATAGAAAATGCAATAAGAATGCAGTTTACATAGTTTTCAATGCACCCAAAGCATTAAAAGTACGGTTTTCTTAGGATTTTTGACGTTGTTCCGGCTTCAGATGATTTTCGGGTTACAACCCGTCTCAAGAACGAAAGCCCCATCATAATCCGGGGACTGCCTGTAATCTTTACTCATGGTCTTCAAATGTCCCAAATACTGAACGGGTTTGCCCACTAAACAGAAGATTCTTTATTGTATGAATGCCCAAATCTCATTAATCTTCACTTCATAAATATTCTATATATTTATCCTCCCTGCCTCATTTTTCCCTCTGCATAATATTCAAGGGATTCTTTGCCTTAATACATGATTAATTTTTTGCCAGAGTTCTGTCTCCCAGCCTGCTGACTTCTTGCCTTCAAATAAATCCTACAATTAGAATTTACATTTTAAGAGAGTAACACGTCTGTATTGGTTGGCATTAATTCCTGTTTTCTTTTAAGGAGGGGCAGAAAATGAAATGGGATTTTTGTAAATGTAAATTAACTTTAGTTTTTTACATTAATTAGGTAACAAACAGTTATTGAAACTAGTTAATGTCTTACATCTAATATCTTTTTCCAATAGATAACTTTTGGCTTTTTACATGTTTATTTAAGATTATCATATACTACATTTATTTAGGATAAGTTTATGTCACACTGCATACAAAGGGTAAGTTCAACGGTTTTCTAAAATTATTGTATTTTTCACTTTAGGAGCACTTTTTTAATTCATGCCCTTACACTAAAAGGCGAGAAGAGGTGATAAGGGTGTAGATACACCCTTGCAACCAGACCCTTAATACACAAAGGCTTATCACAAAGGGTGGGTTTGTATATTAATTATTAATACCAATTCATTATTAATATCAAACAGTATATTCAAAACATTTTAGAAACAATAAAAGAAATATCCCACTAGGAAATTCTGATTACTAATGACCAGTCAGCAAGAGCTCACAAAGCCGCAAGTAAATTAGAGTGCTTATGTCCAGGCAGCCTACCGGGCAATAGTTAATGCGCAACCATGTTGTTAAAGATTTTAACAGCCGTAATCCCAGCTTTGCCGCTTGTAATTACTATTATAAAGGATTCAGGGTTTTTATAACGTGTAGGAACAGCTATCATTTGGTGTTACATATGAGAAAAAATGTGGTGGTTTACTTTTTTGTGAACATTACAACAGCACTCTACAGTGACTGGTGGAAATGAAAAACGCTATGTAGCCTAATAAATGATGTGCCGCATGCGAGGGAAGAAAAAAAGAAAGAAAGAAAAAAAAAACGGGGTTGCTTTCTTAGTTTTTAAGTAAGTATATTTAAGGAGTTTACTTTACTGTAAAGTTGGGAAAAAAGGTAGCTTTTTGCATCAAATTTTTAGTTTAAAGTTTGATGGTTATTGTGCTTAAGCAGAATCAGTGTTTACCGTAATGTGGTATTGACATGTTATTACACGAAGGGTGCGGAGTTGCCCTTGCACACCCGTAGATATTTTACTCGCCCTTTATTCGCATTTCATCATTTTCTGACAGGACCTTGGCTCTATTAACCCACATAATGGAGGGATTACTGATCACAAAACATATCCACTATAAAACAAGAAATCAACAACCTCCTACCGCACATACTATACAACATCAAAAGTTTTGAAAGTAAATATGATATTGTTAAGATACAATAAAGTTTTGTACATACTTACCTGGCAGATATATACGATTAATGGCCCACCCAACCTCCCCTCAGGAGACAGGTGGAAGAGAAAATCTGGTTTAGAAAACAGGAATGGTTCCAGATCCCGCCACCCAGCGGCGGGAATGGTAGATCACCTGACCTACCTGTCGCGTGTGCCACGAGTTTTGAAATTCTGTTGGGACGACTGAGTCTATAGCTAAGTATATATCTGCCAGGTAAGTATGTACAAAACTTTATTGTATCTTAACAATATCATTTTTGTACATGCAACTTACCCAGCAGATAGTATATACTTAGCTGATTGGCACCCTTGGTGGAGGGCAAGAGACAGCTAAATACAACATTAAAAAACAGGGAAAAAACAACATATGTTTTAGGATATATAATCCATGGTTCTTACCTGATTGGGCAGAAGACTTCATGATTACTGTCTATGAGTCTGTCTGCCTCAAGAGTTTCAGCGAGGTAGGGACCTATGACTGAAAAACTCCTCTGGATCATGTCACTGGGGGCTAGCCCGCTTACGCGACAGAGCCTTCTCTGGATCGTGCCCATGGGGGCTGACCCACTTACATGGCAGAGCCTTTACCTATATCATATCAATGGGGACTAGCCCCCTTACATGACAGAGCTTTAGGTTTTTACTAGTAAAAAACAATGAGCACTAAAGCCAATCCTGATCACCTGACCATATTAGTAATGTTAGAATCTAAGAATTGAAAAGGGGGTCCACTATTCCCTCTTTCAATCGACCAATAAAAAACAACCACCAAATAACATAAAAGATAAATTATAAAATAAAGTAAGTTAAGAAGGATTAACCTCTGCTCCTTTTCCCAGCACTGAATCCACGGAAACGTAAGCTCCCAGAGAGAAGCACTTCTCATACGTAATTCTCACATCCCTTAAATAATTAGAGGCGAAAACAGAGTTACACCTCCAGTATGTTGACTCTATAAGAGCCTGGAGAGACCAAGTTTTGTGGAAAGCCATTGACGTTGCTATGGCTCTCACTTCGTGTGCTTTTACTCTGAGGAGCTTGAGGTGCTCTTCACTGCATGAGAGATGGGCCTCCTTTATCACATCTTTAATGAAGAACGTCAGGGCGTTCTTCGAAATAGGTCTCTTAGGGTCCTTGACTGAACACCAGAGACTTTCTTCCGTACCCCCTAGTAATGCTTTCTTTTTTAGGTAGAACTTGAGGGCTCTGACAGGACACAAAGTCCTCTCCAGTTCTTTTCCTGCTAATGAAGAAAGTCCTCTTACCTCGAAACTTCTTGGCCATGGCTTGGAAGGATTTTTATTCTTAGCTAAGAAAAGTGGCTTGAAGGAGCAAATCGCTGAATCCTTCCTAAAACCCACTCTACCTTCCAAAGCTTGTAGCTCACTTATTCTCTTAGCCGTTGCTAGAGAGAAGAGGAATAAAGACTTCCTAGTTAAGTCTCTGAAGGAGGCTGTATGTGAAGGTACAAACCTCTCTGACATGAGGATCTTAAGTACTACATCCAAGTTCCAGCTAGGGCTTCTAATCTTCTGATCTTTAGCAGTTTCAAAAGACCTTATAAGGTCATGAAGATCTTTATTATTAGTAAGATCTAGGCCTCTATGCCTGAAAACAGAGGCCCATACTCCTGTAACCCTTCACTGTTGACACTGCTAAGCTACAATTCTTCTTTAAATAAAGGAGAAAATCAGCGATGTTTGTTACAGAGGTACTGGAAGAGGATACGTACTTTCTTAGCCTTACACCATCTTCTAAACACCTCCCACTTCGACTGATACACTCTTGAAGTGGAATATCTTTTGGCTCTTGCGATAACTTTAGCAGCCTCGTGCGAAAAGCCCCTTGCTCTAATGAGTCCTTCGATAGTCTGAAGGCAGTCAGACTTAGAGCGGGGAGGTTCTTGTGAAATCTGTCGAAGTGGGGCTGTTTGAGATCACTCCTTAGTGGAAGCGACCTGGGAAAATCCACTATCCACTCCAGTATCTCTGTGAACCAATCTAGTGCTGGCCAAAAGGGAGCAATCAGTGTCATCCTTGTTCCTTCTGAGCAGGCGAACTTTCTTATAACTTCCCCTACTATCTTGAAAGGGGGAAAAGCGTAACCGTCTAACCTGCCCCCAGCTTAGCAGAAGGCCGTCTATGGCCACTGCTCTCGGGTCCGAGATCGGGGTAGCATAGTTTTCCAGCCTGTTGTTTTGTTGGTAGCGAACAGGTCTACATTCGGTCTTCCCCACAACTGCCAAAGTTGCTCGCATACTTGAGGGTTGTGTGTCCACTCTGTGGGTAGGACTTGGTCTTTTCTGCACAAATGGTCCGCACGGACGTTCTTCTCTCCCTGAACAAACCTTGTGAGGAGAGAGATTTTCCTCTCTTGAGCCCAGATCAGCAGGTCCCTCGCTACCTCGTATAGGGAGAAGGAATGCGTTCCCCCTGTTTCTTTATATATGCCAGGGCTGTTGTATTGTCCGAGTGAATTTGAATTACCAATCCTGATACCTGCTTCTCGAAATGAATGAGAGCTAGATGAATGGCTGTCAATTCTATCTTGTTTATGTGCCAGGACACCTGTTCTTCCCTCCAGGTGCCTGACACTTCTCTCGTACCTAGCGTTGCTCCCCATCCCGTGTCTGACGCGTCTGCAAATAATGCTAGGAGAGGGCTCTTTAAGTGAAGAGAGATCCCCTTGCTTAACTTCTGTGGATCCAACCACCAGCGGAGATTCTCCTTTATCTTCTAGTTCTTGTGACTTCCGATCCCATCTCTCCTTCAGGTAAAATTGAAGGGGTCAGAGGTGTAGTCTTCCTAGAGAAACGAACTGTTCCAGCGAGGAGAGGGTCCCCAGCAGACTCATCCACTCCCTCGCGGAACAACAGTCTTTCTTTAGAAAGACTGCCACCTTTTCTAAGCAGCGTTCTCTCCTTTCCTGGGAAGGAGACGCTAGAAAATTCCGAGAATCCATCTGAATCCCCAGATAGACAATGCTTTGCTGGGGAACCATCATGGACTTCTCGGGATTGACTAAGAGTCCCAGAGACTTGGTTAATTTTAGGGTGAATGAAAGGTCCTCCAGACATTGATCCTTCGATTGGGCCCTTATGAGCCAATCGTCCAAATACAAGGAGATCCTGATCCCTTTCAAATGTAGCCAATGAGCTACATTCTTCATGATGTCCGTGAAGACCTGAGGGGCTGTCAAGAGTCCGAAGTACAGCGCTCGAAATTGGAAGACTCTTCCCTGAAACATAAATCTTAGGTATTTCCGCGAGGCCGGATGAATTGGCACATGGAAATATGCATCTTGAAGGTCCAGGGACACCATCCAGTCCCCTGGACGAAGTGCAGAAAGAACAGAGGAAGACGTCTCCATCAAGAATTTCTTCTTGATGACAAAGAAATTCAGAGCACTGACGTCTAGAACCGGCCTCCATCCCCCCGAGGCTTTTGGCACAAGGAAAAGCAGATTGTAAAAACCTGGGGACTGGAGATCCTGCACCGGCTCTATGGCTTCTTTCATTAGCATCTGATCTACTGCTTGTCGAATCGCTAAACTTCGGACAGGATCTGAGTATCTTGCAGTTAACTCCCTTGGAGTTGTAGTCTAGGGAGGTTTTTCCCTGAAGGGGATCAAGTATCCTTTTCTTAGGATCGAGAGGGACCAGGTGTCCGCTCCTCTCTGCGCCCAGACTTTGGCAAAGTGCAGCAGTCTGGCGCCTACTTTTGTCTGGAGGACTATCTGTTCATCTAGATTTCCCGAACGGACCTTCTAGGACGTTCTACTCCTGCGATCGGGTCTGCCGACCTCTAAGAGGGGCTCTAGAAGAGGAGGCTCCTCGAAATGGGCTGTTGAAACAAGACTTTCTCTTTTTTGTCCATAGGTAATGCAGGTCTAAACTTTTTTGCCGAATGAGTGAGATCTTGGGTGGCCTTCTCCGTTAAGGATCTTGCAACTTCCTTGACCGTATCCTGTGGAAAAAGGTGTGAAGAAAGCGGCGAGAATAAAAGGGAGGATCTCTGCAGAGGAGATACTGTTTTCATAAGGTAGGAACTCTAAACTGATCTCTTCTTCAGCACTCCTGTTCCAAAGAGAGTAGCAATTTCAACTGAGCCGTCCATCACCGCTCTATCTAGGCAGGCCAAAACACTAGAGAGCTCCTCCATAGTGACGAAATCTGTGTCCTGGGCTCTCTTAGCTAATGCCCCCAAGACCCAGTTCATAAAATTGAAGACTTCTATAGTCTTGAAAAGGCCCTTGAGAAGATGGTCGAGCTTACACATCCCCCAAGTTGCCTTCGCTGAAAGTAGAGACCGTCTCCTAGAGGAATCTACTAAAGATGCAAAATCAGCGTCTGCCGATGAAGGGAGACCCAATCCCATCGGCTCTTTGGTCTCGTACCACCTTCCAGGTTTTCCTGTTAATTTGGAAGGAGGGCAGGAAAAAACTGTCTTGCCCGCTTCCCTTCTGGATTGCAGCCATTCTCCAAAATTCTTCAATGCCTTCTTCATGCAGAGAGCAGGGCGCATCTTTACACATGATGAGGACTTATGAGCTCTGGTACTAGACATAAGAGAACCCGGTGAGGGCGGATCAGCAGGATGAAGGGAGTCTCCGAACTCCTTGAGGAGAAGTAATGAAAGCCTCTTGTAGTCTGAGACTGCTGCATCCACAGGGCTATCCTCATCCGAAATTTCCTCCAACGCTCCGACTGAGGGAGAGCGTTTGGAAGGGAGGGGGCTCTTACCAGGAGGACTCCTTTCCCGAGAAGGAGTACGCTCATCTCGAGACAAACTCTTGTTCTTGTTAGATCTCGAAGGGATCTGAGACTCCTGTCTTTTAGGAGGGGAAGAACTCCTAAAATGACATTTGTCCAAAATTGCATTTTTCCTAACTATACAAACCTGAGGTCCTTTTACAATAGGAAGGTACTAGCGGCAGCTGGATAGGTCGTAAGCTTTCGAACAAGGGGTTCGGTAGTTAACTGCTTGTCCGACAGGCGCGCGCGCGCGACTGGTAGGTAAACAAATCACTTTGCTTTTGGCCCAAGCAAAACTGCAGAGTGAGGGGTGGCATGAGGTGGGCTATGTGTAAAAGGACCTCAGGTTTGTATAGTTAGGAAAAATGCAATTTTTGGACAAATGTCATTTGTTCCGACACGGCATACAAACCTCGGTCCTTTTACAATAGGAAGACTCACTTCTTGGTGGGTGGAATCTGAGTCTTTTGTGAACAGACTGGTGTTCGCCCAACCTTGGAAGCCTCCCTGGTCGTAAGAGCGAGGGAGGGATCCAAGCCTCTGTCCGATTGATCGGGGTGTGCACCGCAGGATCAATGGTAGACCTCTGGACCAAGTACTAAGAGAGGAGGCAAGCGTATCTCTTCGTACCAGCAAACAAGAAACAAGTTCCTATTTGCAAGAGGCAACAACGTTATGGTTTGTCTCTTGTTGGCATCCACTTCCCCCCCTTGTAGGAGGAAGTGGTGGATATTCGCTCCCATCCCTAGTGAAAGGGATAGGATGGGGCTCTGTCGAGTAGCTCACCGGCATCTCGTCCTTATCCAGCAAGGTGATGACCGTATCCCTCTACCCACAGGTAGAGGGGTAGAAAAGATAGGAAGAGAAGCCAGTCACTCTCTCATTCACTTATCTATTCTTACGTCACACCAGGACTCGATGCTGTTCAGCCTGCTAGGGTCTGGGTTAGCTAGACAACGTGTTGAGCAGCCCCCACCACGGGTCCTAAGGAAAACGATCCAAGGACCTGTGGGCAATATCCAAAAGGTAGAAGGAGGTGCCAGTGGTCTGGTTGTACCAGACCCCTGCCTTCAGTACCTGCGCCAAGGAGAAGTTCTTGTGTAACTCGAGGGAGTGTACTTCTAGGTCATCTTGGTGCTGACGAAGAGTCTTCAACACTCAGCCTGGGATGTCGAGTTTCTTCAGAAAGCGCGGTCGCGCTTTCACAGGACAAAGCAGCATCTCCTTCGCATCGGAAGGCGGTGAAGTCCATTAGGGAGGGGATTGTGAGGACTCTAACCGATCGTCAGGAACCGAAGGGTTCAGAGTCTTCGCTACGAATTCGGTACGAAATCGAGCGTCACGAATCCCATCCCCTGGATGCGTTGACTTCGCAGTTAAAGTCATGCAATTACCTCAGAGGAAAAGAAGGGAATTGTCGTATGACCTATCCCTCTTCTCGACTTCGGTGATGTCCTGTACCCATACTGGTCTATCCGTCTGCAGCGAAGTTGTTGTTCTCGGTAGTGGATAGGACACAGACACTCAATGGTGGGTGTCGATGGTATGGGTACTGTGACAAGCCGTTAGGACGAAGAAAAGATGTTATGGAACAACCGAACTAAGTCCACAGCGAAGTTCGTAACAGACTTGGGCGCTCTGACAGCTGCCTACTGACTGCTTCGGTAGGAGGCAAGTTGTCCAAGCACCCGAGCAAGTCACGTGACCTTCGCCTTAACAGGGTTATGCCAAGAGACTAAACAAATAATTTGTTCGTCACAGATGCCAGAAGGCAAGGTGATGAACTCTCTTAAGGCATGTGCCCAACAGGCGAAAGTCAATTGCCTTCTAGAGACCGAGGGTCCTTGATGGCAAGATATCTCATAGTATAGTTGATTCTCTGGGTAAGGAGAAACAACACTATGTGACGTTGAAGACGAAGGTGTAGCGAAAATGGCAACCTACGTCTTCACAGCTGAACCGAGAAGGAATTCTCAAGATTCTGAACCTGTGCTACCAAGAACTGAGAACGCTAACCGCTATTGATTGCTGTCCGGTGAGGATCGTAGTTGCAATAAAAGCGGAGCGCTTCGAGTAATGAAGACAGGGAACTACTGCCTGAAGAAACTGCTTCTCATGGGCTGAACATTTGGAAGTAGAGCTGTCAGGTCGGCGAGTAGGCGATGGTCTTCTGACATATCTGTTAATTCGGGGCGAGCAATGAAATTGCACACCTACGAATACAAGATATTTTGAAGACAAACTCAGATGTCTGCAAAAATCATTCGCATTATCGCAGTGCGATGCAGCGGTTGAACTAGTACAGACTTCTGTTACCGTTGCGGTAAACAGAAAGATGAAAAGAGTCCAAGAGATATCTCTGTTGAAAATTCTCGCAATGTCGCCGGCGATGAAACTCGAGCGTCACAGCAGTAGAGGTCTATTCATTATTGCAAAGAGAATCCCCGTTAATCAGAGACCTAAGTCCATGATTGTTGGGCAGAGATACGGTTCGGTAGTCAATCCAACCAGGGGAGAGAGAGAGACGTAACCCGACCGTGTATCTCAGAGACCTAGCTGATACTGAGCCGCTATCAGGCAGTTCAATACGCAGTAGCTCTCGGTGACTCGTCATCCTGAGTGCCAAGGTAATCCATTATTGCCACGAAGGAATGCGTTCGGCTAGGAACCATCGAGCATAAAGAAATACGCTCGATCAATTATATTTAACCGAACGATTCGGTAAATACAAAAGCTGAATTGGTGTTGTCATGACAATACCAAGTATCTAAAATCGAAACTGATTAACTGCTGGGAGGTTGCAGGCAACCCCGAGTTGCAGTTCAATTAAGATTACAATTCGTCTCGGTCACAACCGTAGAGTTAACTACGGTATGCGCCTACCCCACCGGACAATTCAACTGTTAAAAGAATCATGTCGCGAGGGTAATATACGTAGTATAATTTGTAGGTTCTGTACCACGACCTCCATCCTAAAACTCTTTTCCCCTATTAGGAATGAGAATAAGGATTGGAGATCGACCGCCTTCGTTCTCTAGTCAAGAGAGTGAAGGAGAAGTCTTTCCCAAAGGAAAGCTTCAATGGTGAACAGAATACCGAAGACGATAGTTCAAGCCAAACTGGAAGTTCCCGTCCGTTCTTCTCTATTCCAGGTTAAGCGCCTACTGTGAGATACTCTTCTTTCAGCAGCAGTCTTCTTCCAAATGCTAGAAATTACAGGAATTCGAGCATAAGCGAGGTTCCCGATTATCGTGTAACAATTATCGGGGATTCTCGCTCACTCTGGACCGTGGTCTCGCCTAAGTGTTTGGAGATCGTAAAACTCGAACACTCTGAGTGCGCTAGAAATTCCGTAGAATTCTAAGCACTCTGCGAAACCCCCCACCGAATTCGTCAGACGATATCGGCTGGTGGTCCTCTCGATTCCCGTAGAAATCGAGAAAGGGGCAGGATCCCTCCTCAATGACCGGGGCTTACGTCAGGTAGGACCCGAAGGTCCCCCCGGCCCTAGCGCAAGCCCCTAACGTGGGATCTTACAGAGAAATCTCTGTGATCCCTCCCTCCCCTTTCCCTCGTAGCCGTAAGGAGAGAGGGGGGGGGGGGAGGGAATGGGGGAGGAATTGGATACTGGCTCGTCTTCCCAGCGGATCTAGCAGTTGGAGAAGAAAAGGAGCAGCCATCGCCTTACGGCGGTGGCCTCTCAGAGCCTGGGAAAACGTATCGTCAGGAGAAAACGTTTTCCCGAGGAGGGTTACGAACTCATACTGTAGGTAAGTGTCTGCCGCCACTGTGAACGTCGTCTGGGTGGGGCTGATCGACACCTGACAGGAGAGAGCCGATACCGCTCAGACTCATTCCAGTCCTCGTCGAGGTCGAAACCTCAGGAGGACCGAAGGGGTATTTAAAATACGGGTGTCCGAAGGACCACGTAGAAAAACGGAAAGCCTCTGTCGCAGTAGAGGAGGTGAAGTAGCTTGTTCGACCGTCTAGAAACTGAGAGAGCCTTCTTGTCCGGAGACGAGAGACTACCTGGTTCAACACAGTCGGCAATCTTCCGATCGCGGCAGACCCACCGTCGATTTGGGTTCCCTCTCGGGCCCCAAAACGACTCGAGCCGAGACGTGGCTCTGCTGGTGGGAGCGGCGATCCTTCCCCGAGGTCATTGTGCTGACGAATCAGCGCCGTAACCTCGGCAAAGTTCCTTCTGGATCTCGGAAGTCACAGCATCTTGCAGAGTGGGACCGTTAAGCCCTTCGAACAAAGAGCATATTCCGAGAACCTTCCTCCTAAGAAGGGGGAAAACAGCGGGGGACAGCCCTCTCGTCTTCCCCATCCACTTGCGCATACGTCCTGGCCGGTTTAACCTTCAAGAACCGTGCCTGGCACGTAGGGCGTTGTGTGGGATCATGAGGGGCGCACCCCTCACGATCACTCCTCAATACCTCGCTCCTCCCGGTGTAACCCGAGGTAGGTTGAAGGTACGGGAGAGGCAGACCTGACGCTCCCGCGTGCTCGTGGCAGAACCAGCAGGCTTGGAGGGCTGCAGGCGATCGTCAACAGCGGTGGCGATCGAGCTGCAGGCCTGGTCGAACCGTCTCGCTGTGGAGAACGGCTGGACTGAGCACAGCGGCCCCGATCTCGAGTGTCAGAAGAGCTGGTGCTGGTTGCCTACCCGGTCGCTTTCTGTGAGGGCGACGGTCAGGCGACCTGCAGGCTCCACTGATTCACAGTGACGACCGGGTGCTTGTCCTCACGGCACGTTCAACGTCGCTGGTTCCAGCCGTGGTGCTGGCATGGCGAACGGGTGGAGGTCCTCTTCCCAGCCTCAGTCCGTGGGTCGGTCGTGGACCGTCCAAGCTCCCCGGGTAGACCAGCTGTTCGCCGCGAGAGTGAGAGCTGGTCTCGGTGAGAGTCGCCTGAGCGGCTGTCACCAGTCTTCCGCCCCGTGCCGTGAACCTGACGCTGAGCGGACTCAGAGGTCTGGTTCCTGGCTGCACGGTCGCTGGTAGGCGAACCGTTACACTCGGTACCTCCCACCCGCGAACGACCCGAGGGCCGAGACGGACCCTGATGCAGTGGCGAAGAACCACTGACACCAGGCGAGGAAGTACGGTGTTAGCCGGTACCCCTCTGGTCCCGTAGTCTTCTTCCTTGCGGAAGAAGAGACGGGCCCCGCTCCCGAAGGAGCAGGAGGACCAGCGGAAGGAAACCCGCCCGTCCCACCGAGGTGAGGGACGGGTCCCGAGAAGCTCCCGAGGGAGACTTCTTAGGAGGGAGGAGGGCAACCTTCTTCTTCCTCGGGCTGTGAAGCCCTTAGAAGTCGAAGGGGGTGGAAAATGCGGCGGCAGCCGACGACGGATGAAGAAGAAGACGACGACGACGACACCTTCCTCCTCTTCTTCGGTCAGCCCCTTCCTCAGGACAGACGTAAGATCTGCTATCCAGGGCGGAGCCAGGGGGCTGCTGTAGCCGAAGCCACAGGGCCCGGACGCACCTGTACAGACAGACCAAAGTCTGGGGTAGTACCACCACGAACAGGGACGACATCAGCAGGTATGGGCATCTCAGGAACAGCAGGCACAGCCAGCACAGCATCGGTAGGGACAGCCAGCAGCAACGGCAGGGACAGCCAGCGCAGCAACGGCAGGGACAGCCAGCGCAGCAACGGCAGGGACAGCCAGCGCAGCAACGGCAGGGACAGCCAGCGCAGCAACTGCATGGACAGTCAGCCCAGAATCGGCAGGTACGGCAGGCAGCACGGAAACACAGGAAGTGGAGCAGCAGTCCAGCAACATCCTGGTACCGGCGGCAGGTCCAGGGGCGAGCTCTAGGGCAGCGGAAGTGTGGTCGCTGCAGCGCGGCAACCACGAGAGGGCGGCGCACGCCCCCTCTCGGTACGGCGAACGGCACTTCACAGCGGCTGTAGGCAAGACTGTTACCACGTGAGGCGAGTACACCAGGTGAGGAGGGACGTCGTCACCTGGTTGCGTGGTCACCACTCCATGGGTGACCGCAGTAGGCCCAGACATAGAACCGCAGCCCTGGACACTAGCACGCCCTGCAAATGGAAGGACGCCCATACCTCACCAAGGTCCACCCTCGTGGCAGTAGCACCTGCGGAAATAACAGTAGTAGCGATTAGTGGGGGGGAAGTTCCGCTCGCGCGCGGCCCCTCTCCGAACGAGTGGAAGAACCCTAATACAATTGTAACATCGGGTACCGAGCGCCCTCCCCCGCGCGCTCGAACGGATCGGGCGAGGAGAAGAACGCCGATAACCTCCCCCCCCCCAAGGGGAAGGGCCATCTGGGGTGGGAGCTGAGCGGGGGGGGGGGGGGGGGGGGGTCTCGTCCCACCCACCCGCACAGTACCCATGTACCCAACAACAATATAAGAGCCCGAGAGCAATCGTGCCATCGGCCCGAATGCAAGGGCATAAGGATCAATCACTGACTGAGCGGAACTTGAACCAAATAAATATTGATGCAATCAATAATAAGGAACAAAATGAAAATGCATCTTGCATACGATTCACTTCACAATGAATAAGGGCTCGGATCGAGCGCATTTGCGCCCTAGGTACGAGCGCAAGGGTGAAAGGATCAATTCTTACTTACCTTTATGGATCAAGGTTTCTGGAAACCTTGATCCATAATGAATTGATGCAATCAAAAATATATGAAAATGAAAAGACTACTGCGCTGCGATTTCACTTCATACAAATAAAAAGGGGAAGGATCAATCCCCGGGAATCGCGGAAACATTGATCCCAGTAAACAATGCAATCTCAATAAAAAATGAAAATGAAAAAGAACTGCACTTGCGATTTCACTTCATTCAAAAATAAAAAGGGGGAAGGGTCAATTTCCGGGTAAGCTCGGAAACTGATCCAAAATGAGTATTGCTACAATCAAAATAATATATGAAAATGAAAAAGAATACTGTACTTGCGTTCCACCTTCCATACTAAATAAGTTTCCGTGCCGAGCGCATTCGTTCGGCAACGGGCATACAGGCATATAAATGAAAAGAGCACTTACTTACGATTTTCATCTACACATTTCCAACCCAATATACGCTCTGAGCGAGTGCTCCCGCCCTCGGCACCGAGCATCACGCAATACGAGGATCATCTGTGAAAATGGGAAAATGAATTCCCGCACTTACGCCCTTCAGTCCCGGCACTCGGGTAATCGGAGGGCGTGGTGACACCAAGATCCTTTAATTCACAATTGAATTCAATGAAATGATTGTACTTACAATTCAGTTTCACTAGATAATTAGAAAAAGAAAAACACAATCATGCGAAAGCAAACGACGATGAAGCGGGCAGAGAGCGATGATATACGTCCACACGCCAGCAGGCCGAAAGCAAAAGTGGTTTGTTTACCTACCAGTCGCGCGCGCGCGCCTGTCGGACAAGCAGTTAACTACCGAACCCCTTGTTCGAAAGCTTACGACCTATCCAGCTGCCGCTAGTACCTTCCTATTGTAAAAGGACCGAAGGTTTGTATGCCGTGTCGGAACAAAGAAGGGGTCTGTGAAGATCCTGGAGTCCGACAGGCTCCTTGTGCCTGACGAGATCGTGGCACCTACTATTCGTCTGGAGCTCGCTAGGCTCCTGGCGCCTGACTGACTCCTGGCGCTCTGAAGGCTCCTGGCGCCTGAAAAACTCCTGGCGCCTGCTAAGTTCCTGGCGCTCGGCGGGCTCCTTGCGCCTGAAATAATCGCAGCTCCTACTAGGTTCCTGGCGTTCGCTAGTCTCCTGGCGTCTCTGAAGACTCCTAGGGGAGCGGCTGTGAACCTCTGGAATTACGGGAGAGTGCTCCTGGACCGAGGTGTTTCTGTTAGGCTCCAGGCGTCTGCTCTGGGGAGAGCGCCTACCATGACGAGAAGAGCGCCTATAGGGCGAAGGGGAGCGCTCATCAGGAGAAAAACTCCTGTCAAAAGTCTCTAGCATCTGGAGAGAAGCACCTGGGAGAGTCCGAGAGCTCCCTCCTAGCAGAAGAGGGGCGCTTGCTGACTGCGGGCCTCCTTGAGGAGCTCTTAACAGGAAGAGAGACGTCCTTCCTTCTAGTAGAGTCTTTGGTAAAGGAGCCTACCAAAGAGGACAACTGCTCCTGTAGGCTGATCAGGAACCTCTTCGTGGGATCTTGAGGAGAGGGCGCATCCTGCCTCGCCTTCTTATGATCCAAAGGCCAATCCTCTGGAAAACGCTCTGGGCTTGAATCCGCAGCGTCTCTTTTAGGAGCCTTCCAGGCTCTTTTCAAGGGGCACGATTGTGTGGCTGAACTCCATCCACGTCGAGGAGATGATGAATCTGAGGCCAAAAAACACTCCCTTAGGATGCCTTTTCTGCGGCTATCCAAGGTAGCCTGGGACGCTACTTCAGGATCTACCGAAGGGACGCCTGACCGTTAGGGATGTTTCACATCCTCCCTGCGGCTGTTGACATTCCTCCTCCCCTGGTCCTGGGAGTTTGAAAGAGGTCTAGGCCTAGGAGTAATGCGGAACCGGTCAGACGCCCCCTCCACTGCACTGGGTACACTGCACATATCACTATCATCACTCTTACCTTTATCCATAGCTCGTAGCTGAGCTTGTAGCTTCTTGATAAAGGCTTTCACGGTTTCCCTTTCAGAGGACGAATCCTTGGATTCAATAAAGGGAGAAGGAGCTGAGGTTAAGGGAGAAAAGTTAGTAACTACAACGTTATCATATTCTTGTTCTAACGAGCAAGATCTACTTGAGGTCCTAGCAGAAGCCTTCCTAACCCTATCTCTCTCAAGTTTCTTTACATAAGAGGTTAAGTTCTTCCATTTAAGTTCTGTTAAATTCTCGCATTCATTACAGGTGTTATTCAATGAACATTCAGTACCTCTACATTTCGAGCACACATTATGAGGGTCTACCGAAGCTTTCGGTAACATAGTCTTACAATCCTCCATTGTACACACCCTATACACAGGAGAAGCCTTAACATCAGACATCGTGAGAGAAAATTCCTAATCAAAATTGAAACAGTCCACAATTAGTGTATGCCAAGCCAGAGAAAAAGAATACGTCACCAAATATAGAACCAATCTTAATCCTCGGCAAACGAGAAGAAATCCAAGTAGGAGGAACTAACAACAGATGTTGTTAGCCCGGCGACAGAGAAAATCTGATTTAGAAAACGGGAATATTTCCGGATCCCGCCACCCAGCGGCGGGAATGGTAGATCACCTGACCTACGAGTTTTGAAATTCTGTCGGTGAAATTCTGTCGGGACGACCGAGTCTATAGCTAAGTATATATCTGCTGGGTAAGTTGCATGTACAAAATGTATTTTTCCTAGCTATACAAACCCAAGGTCCTTTAACATAGGAATTACTTAAGGTAGCCCGGACACAGCTGCTGAATTCTTTAAAAAGGTGTTTAGGTAGTTAACTACCGTCCAGTCGTTGGTAGTCCCTCCGACCGAATGTAAACATTCCAATTTACTTTTGGCCCAGGTAGCAGATTGAGGGGTGGCATGAAGTGGGCAGTTAGTGTAAAGGACCTCGGGTTTGTATTGCTAGGAAAAATACAATTCACATTAAAAAATTGTGAATTGTTCCTACGCGATATACAACCCCTCAGTCCTTTACTATAGGAAGACTCGCTGATTGGTGGGTGGAATCTGAGTGATCTCCAGTGAACCTTTAAGGATGTCCCACCCATGTTGGAACGCATCCTCTGTAGCTGACTGAACAACAGAAGAGATCTCTAGCTTCCTGCTGAGCTAGGTGGCGAGCAAGTCTATGACTTGACGCCCCCAAAGGCAGAACAACTTTTCTGGCACGTCTTGGTGAAAAGACCGTTCAGTTCCTACCACCTGATTCTGGCGGCTGAGCTTTTTCGCCATTACATTCCTCTTGTAATGCATCTTGTTGACTGCTCTATCAAATGTGCTGTTGCCCACTCGATCACCTGCACTGTAGTATCGATCATCAATGCCACAGTGTACTATCACACGTTCCCAAAACCTTGGAGAACCAGGAAGGCTGCCTTGAGTTTCAGGACGTTGATGTGGTGTTGTCGTTAAGCTCTTTCACCTCTGCAGTCTGCAACTGCTCTCTGTGTGTATCTCATCCTCAGTCGATTTATCCAATTCTTCAGGGACAACAGGCGATGTATCACAATGAGCCACAGCCGATCAGGCAGTTTCTGTCGAGACAGGAACCGCCTCACTGACTACCTGAACATGCTGTACTAGAGTTCGAGGGGAACTCTTGTCTATCAGCATGCACAGGTACCACGTCCTCTGCTTGGGCTCGAAATTGGTCTTCCCGTGATTTTTCTGTGTCTTCAGATCCCAATAAAACTTGAGTCGATTCCTGTCCTGTAAAAACTGCGAACGGGAGTGCACTAGGATCAGCCAATTATTGAGATAACTCAAAAGACGTATCCTGAGCAATGTGGCCAAGCTGAGACCAGGTCAAACATTCTCGTGAACAGCTGGGGAGCGGTCGAGAGTCCGAAACAGTGTGTTCTGAATTGGTAGACCGTGTCTGCATGGACGAAGTGGAGGTACTTGCAGTAAGACTTGTGGATGGGTATCTGGAGAAAACGCATCCTTCAAGTCCACCATCAGCATGAAGTCGTTCTCCCTGTTAAGAGGCAAAGGCTACGAAACTTCAGGGGAGAAAAGTCTAAGACCAGTCTCTATCCCCCAGAGGTCTTCTCTATGAAAAGACCCGGCTGTAGAATCCTGGAGACCAGTCCGACACAACTTCTACAGCGTCTATGCTCTGTGTCTTCTTATACTTCTATTGTAGCTCGAGGAAGTACGGGGAATATGAAGAGTATCGGATGCTCTCTTTCCCTCTAACAGTGCTGCTGTCAGGGGAATGAGCCTCATCCTTGTGTCAACCAGCAGTGACAGCAAGGGCGTGGGTCTAGGAGAGCACAATCTGCTTGGTGAGGGGCTTTTTCATTATACATGAACGGCTCTCTCCTTGCTGTACCAGCGACGCAGATAGCAGCGTCTTGGCTACCAGAGCCATGGCCACCAGCAACGCCGCTGGTAGCTTGGCGAGGACATACATAATCTTCACAATGAACCCCACCCCTCTCCGAAGCCGAAACCTCGAGTAGAGGGCTGAAAAGGTTACTACCTGTTATTCTCCAGGTGTCTTGCTCTGAGGAACAGTGACAACGGCCTTGGCCCCTGTAAAAGAACCAAGCTTGATCTTCACAGGTGGGTTCGAGCCACGGCGCAGCCCCTCCTCTCACCCCATATCACTGCCATGGCAAGGAGAGACTCCTTTCCTTGACTGTGGATGTACGTCCTCCCTTGGTTGTACATTCGGATATTCTAACGAACGAGATTCCAACACAGTCCCTATCCCTCGAGCAGTGCCTTAGGGAACAGAGGCTGGTTCGATATCCAGAGGCACCCCCCAAGACCCTGGTCCCTGGAAACAGCGTCTCGGTTCCCACTTCCAAAGAAGTAAGAGAGCTTGCAAGAGAAACCTGTGCTTGATTATTGTAGCATAACCTGTTCTTTATATGAGAGGTGGAATCCCTTAGGGGTACAAGTACATTAATAAAAGCCAGTACCGACTCCAGGCCAAGTTGTTTGCTGGTAGCTAGCTGGTGCCAGGTAGGAAAGCCCTCCCTCCAGACAGGTAGTCTCCTGAACACTGAGTCTTCCTCCTGGACCATGGCCCCGGAGGAAGCAGCGACTTTAGCCACTGTGAAGGATCACGAAGTCTAGCCGGGAGACTGCCTGAAGAGCTGCCATTACGGTAGTCTCCAGTGTCGCTGATTCCTGTCGAGAGAGATTCTCTCGCTTGCCAAGTGATGCAGCAACAGACCAGAACCCAGTTAAACCGGGTCCAGGTTACCTGGTTGTCGATAGAGGCTTCTCCGAGTGTGTGTTAGCAGGACTGGTAGCAGCGCCTCTGCCAATAACAGCACTGGTATAGCTGGTTCACTTAAGGTAGATTTTGGGTGAGCCCTATGAATAAGAGAAGTTTGTTTGGCGGCCGCTGATTGGCTGGGAGCTGCCTACCTCCCGGTACCAGCCAATCAGCTGCCGCCAAACAAACGTCTCGTAAGCATAGGGCTCCTACAAGAATCTACCTTAAGTGAATCAACTATAGCACGGTAGCATTACCCTTGCTAGCAGCAGCGCTGATGGAAGCAGCGCCTCTGCTAGCACCAGCAGTGGTGGGAGCAGTTCCCCTGCTAGGAGCAGCGCCGCTCCCTGTCTAGCTAGATTGTGCACAGACTTTACGCCTCTGGCAGGTAAAGGAGGAAGGAAGTAGCTTGGCCTAATAATTGGACTTAAGTGAATTCTCTTGTACAGGAATGAGGACATTTATCTGTTCCAATACACTTTCAGCCAGGCCCAACCACGGCAGCCCAATCGAGACCTTGGGTTCCCTCTTGGGTCCCCAAAAGGTTTCGAGTCAGTATAGGAGGCTTTGGTCAGTCCCCCAAGATCGTTATGCTGACATATCAGCATTACGATATCTGAACAAGTCATCTGAATCTTGGGGATGTCTGAGTCTGGGTAGAGCGCCTTAGAGTCTTTCGAGAGACTGGTCCTCCCGACCAACTCTCCTGAGGGAGAACCTCACAAGATACCTTACATCCTTCCTCAACAACGTTGGCGTATGACCAGTGGGGTTCTAAAACCCACGCAGGAAAATATGACGCTGAGGTTGAATTCTGGGGAGCACACTCAAAAGGATTCCAACTATTCACCTCCCCCTTCCCAGTGTGGTTCGAGGAAGTACGTAGAGGGAATAGGAGAGGAGGATCGGAAACTCTCACTTCTCCTAGCAGCGTTCCTGCCGGGAGAGTGAGCCGTGTTCTTGCACCAATGGTGACAGGCATGGGTCCAGGAGAGCGCACCCGCCTAAACAAAACGTTTTTCCAAGAGAAATGCAGCGGTACTCGCTTGGCTGTACCAGGACTGGTAACAAGACTGGTAGTAGCACGGGTGGGAACGGCACCTCTTATCAGCAGCAGCGATGCTAGCAGAGATGTGGCTCCCTGCCCGGCAAGGCTGTGCATTGTTCTCACGACACACCCCAGCCCTCTTCGAGGTCAAAAACCTCATGTGAAGAGAGCTGTAAGGGGACTTCCTCTTCGCTTCTCAAGATGCCTTGCTCTGAAGAACAGCGACATCAATCCTGGCTCCTGAAGAAACTTGGTCTTCACAGGTGAGTCCACGACATGGCTCGGTCCCTACTCTCGCCCTGTGCCATTGCCATGGTGAGGAGAGAACTTCCTTTCCGTGACTGGATGTACATCCTCCCCTAGGTGGTCGTACATTCGGAGATCCTTGCAAACAAGACTCTGACATGGTCCCTGTCCCCCAAGCAGCGCCCACAGGAACAGAGGCTGGAAAACGAACCTTGATTCAAGCTCCAGCAGCTCCCGAGACCCTGGTCCCTGGGGACAGCATCTTGGGCTCCACTTCCAAAGAAGTGGGAGAGCCAGCGAGAGGGCCAACTGCTTTTTCCCCGAAGGAAGGAGGAGGACCCTAAGAAGTCTCAAAACAAGGCTTCTTCGGGGGCAGAGAAGCTACCTTCCCCTTTGAATGCCGTGAAGCTTCTGAAGGGAGAGGTGCAGAGGCGGCAGGTGTTAACGATGACAACGAGGATGAAGACGAAGTTGACACCAACAGCACTCCTTGGATTCTTCATCTTCTTTGACTTCCTCTTCAGCAGCTTCCACAGTAGAGATGTCAGGGGCCCCCAAGGGGCGGCAGACGACTCATCAGGTCCAGGGACGAGAGCAGGAGCAGGTGTAGGTACAGGGGTAGGGACAAGCAGGACAAGTTGAGGTACCACATCATACCACATCATAACCAGGAGGGGGGGCACTACAGGCACAGGAACTAGCAAGTGATAGGCTGTAAAAGTGGTCTGGTCCCCATTACTAACGTAGGCGATACATTCGTCGGGTGACGAAACGAGACCAGGTGCGCTGCAGGCACCTCTATTGAGGTATAACAGTAAGCCTGGATCAATAGCCATCCCATAAAAATCGACGTTAGTTCTAAGTCTGACACCTCACCTGCGAAACGTTCAGAAATGAATAAAGGGGGTTCACCCCTCGTGCGAAGGTATACTTCGGAGCGAGTAAAGGACCTTAACGGAGCGATCACCAGGTCTGGGACCACAGCCCCAGCTCTTCTTCCCTCTCAGACTCATTGGAAGGGGAAAAAGATGAAGCTTCTCCCGGAGGGGCGACAGCGAGTATGGGATGATTGCCAGGAGAGTGGTAAATACGAAGGAATTGGAGGTTAGTACTACCTCAATGTGGTGGGAGGTGTCTTACCCTCATCACAGGTCTTCCAATGTATTCCTCCTCCCAGCAACCTTCCCCAACTGTGTCATAGACTAAACAGAGCACTCCGCATGAAAAAAAATGTAACACTCACGCCCCCGCCATGATGGGCAAAGGGCGTGAAGATCAATCTCTCGAGGAGCGAAATTTGCCGCACCTCCTACCCTTATCCTGAGGCAGCACCCAGGGGCAGGGTACAAGGCTGTTGCAATTCATGGGTTGCATGGATTCAGTATATCCAAACGCAATATCACAAAAAACAATCATAACTTATAAAGAAGTGCAATTCATGGTTTACATGATTCAGTATAACGTATACAACAACAATCATAACTTATAATAAAAAATAACAAAGAAAAATCCACCGGGCATTGAGGAGAAAACAGCAGTAAAAGTCGGGCAGAGAGAGGTGGAGAACACGTCTATCCGCAATGACAGCCAAAAGCAAATTGGAATGTTTACGTCCGGTAGGAGGGACTACCAACGACTGGACCAGTATTTAAATACCTAAACGCCTTGTTAAAGAATTCAGCGGCCGTGTCCGGGCCACGCCTTAAGTAATTCCTATAGTAAAGGACTGAGGGTTTTTTTTATCGCATGTGAACAAACAAAATATTCAAGATCACAGACTAAGATTATGGAGAAAAAACTTGAGGGCATTCTTCACCACAATACACCACTGTACTCTAATCTATAAGAACAAGTTGAAAACTACCCAATCAAACTCCTGACAGTAAGAATAAAAATACAGTTTCAAAATAATAACTAACACTCTTCAGACTCACTAATTTAGAAAGGTAAATCATCACTTACTTGACTGAAGAAACACATCAAAGTTGTTCAATCATGCTTGCTCTAAGCTCACAAGCAAACACGGTCTTTGCGGACCAATGCTAGGCAGTACTTTGCTAGAGCCTCTGGATCAGCATCACACCTGTTCCATAACAAGAAGTCTGTTAGAAACACTATATGTATACAATTCATTACTCTAATCTAGCATACTGAAATGTGCTTAAACAAAACACTTTTCAATCATCTATAGACTCCTACAATACCAGAAATATCAAAAGGAAAAATTCAATATGCCAACTACTGTTTTCCATAAATTTATTCTCACGATTTACCACTGTCAATTTACATTGCTTTAGGAGACATCTTTCCAACATAAATGTAGACTTTGAAGATTATAAATCATAACTGCTTTGTATGGCTAAACTGACCTACATAAAAATTTAACACAGAACAATCCATAAGGTTACTGGAGATAAGGAAAATTATCAGTGTCATGGACTCTATAATTGTACCTAAATAAGTCCTGAAAAAGACCATAAGATTACTGGAGACAGTGAAATATCAGTGTCGTGGACTATATAATTGTACCTAATGAAGTTCTGAAAAACTGGAGGATTATTTGACATGTAGCTAACTGGAATATCATTTGTAATTACACATGACCACAAAAGGTGAGTTTATAACTGCTAAAATTCTTTCCCTAATAACTAATTTTGTTTTCAGTTGAATGTTTATCTTCAGTTTGCAATCAGAATTCAACTGTACACTGGAATTGTGTAAATATGATTGCCGTACTTAAATGACTTTAATTTTACATTTTATGTGGTTCTAATAACTAGCTTAAGTTTTGAATTTAGTTCGTCACCATAGGGCCCTGTGGGTTCCCATTTTCATTTTGTGGGTTTAAGTAGGTTTTAAAACCTAGTTTTACTGAAATATCACAATTTTTGAAAGTAAATTGTATTTTTCCTAACTACACTGGGCACCCCGTATTCACGGATTTCTCTGTGGACCATATCTACCCATTATTCGCGGTAAATTCGCCTATCTGCTATATTTTTCTATGAAAAATATCCACAAATTTCTGAGTTTTTATCAATTTCATCATAAAATGCACTTTTCGTGATAAAACTATTAAAAAAACCAGGTATATATAAAAATTTCTAGTGTTCTTTTTTTTTTAGTTTTAACTAATTATTCGCAGGGAGGTCTGGTACACTTCACCCGCAAATATGGGGGGGGGGGGGGGGGGGGGGGGGGCACTGTATGCAAACCTGAGTTCCTTTACAAAAGGAAATTACACACAGCATAGCTAGGATGAAGGCCATAAATTCTTTAACAAGGTGGTAGGCAGTAACTGTCTCCTGGTTGGTGGGGACACCTGCCCGAACGTAAACCCTCCAATTTATTTTAGGCCCATGTTTCACATTGAGGGGCAGCATGAGGTGGGCAATTAGTGTAAACGACCTCAGGTTTGTATACTTAGGAAAAATACAATTTACTTTTAAAAAATTGATTTGTTCCTACATGGTATACAAACCCTCAGTCCTTTATAACAGGAAGACTCACTGGTTGGAAGGAGGAATCTGAGTGAGTCTCTAGAACTAACTGCCGCTCAGCACATCTGGGCAATTCCTCCCGGTCAAAAGAGTGAGGAGGAGTGCCCTGCCTCTGACACATTGATCGGAGTCTATTAACCCCTTCAGCACTGGGACGTACACATGTACGTCTTTTACGGTCCAGTAATAAAAGACCACGACGTACACTTTTACATCTTTCATCCCTCCTCGAAAAGCAAAGCTGTTTTCTTCAGCTTGGATGGTTTCCAGACACAATATTGTAAACGAGAGAAGTACTGAAGCTCCACCCACAATTCATTCTAGCCAATGAGCATCCAATGGACGTCGTGACGTCATTTTCATATGGGATATTAGGAGGGGTACTGGCCAACACATGCCAGTACGCCTCAGGCTATTATCTGAGAAGGATGATCACAATTTTGTCCGTAAACCATGTAGATTTGAATTCTAAACTTTTTCCCTTTTGATTGTAGTTATTTTATGTTTTTTTCAGTATCATGTCAGATGATAGTCTTTCAGAGTAAGGGTCTGAGTGCCTGCCAAATCTATCAGATGATGATTATAGTGATAGTTTCTTAGAGGATGACAGTAACAACGAGTGTTTGGAAGACACTGAACCTATTGTCGATGAAGGTTGGTGGTTCATAACTGATCCACCTTGTGACGTGGGCCCAGACTCAGCCCCCCTGATTCACGGAGGGTGACAATGGAATTCCTGCTTACACACCAGATTTCACCTGCTTACGTCATGCATTTTTTTTCTTTCTTTCTTTTTTGTGGTGATGTAATTGACAAATTGAATGCTCGGGGTACTTTCATTCAACGGGAAAGCTTAAGGTGAAAGGACTTCCATGGAGACCTTATTATTATTATTATTATTATTATTATTATTACCAATGCCCTAAACATTCATTGATGTATGTGCTGTTTCTGTATGAAACCTAGGAATAACTGTTTCAGTAAGAAAGCTAGTACTGCTGTTAGTACTACTACTATTTTACTAATACGTACTTTACTGCTTTTTCTGCTACTTTATTTGTACTACTTTACTACTATTTCTACTACTTTATAACTGTTTCTACTTCTGCAATTACATTTTCCACTAAATATTCCTATTTTTTCCAATATCCTTACTGTATTTTTTTTTGCTAATGTGGTAGAAAATATTCACTGATATATACACAGTTTTCACATAAGAATATAAAGGAAAAATATGAATGACATAAAATTTAGTGTGATACTCGCGGTCGACAGGGGGTCTCATGCGGTATGCAAGCATTTGCAGCAGTGCAACAGGCTGGTGGCGAAGGGGTTAACTGCAAGATCAAAAGTCAGACCTCTAGGCCTTTTCGAAATGAGTGCAGAATAGTAACTCATACAAAAAGCAGTGAAGAATACACAGAGTCAGAGGCATTAAGGCAAAGAAAAGAGATGTTCCTGCCTTATTACCAGCATGTTCTTCTCCTTACTAGAGGAAGGAGTAGGATTGCTTCTATGATTCTGATAAGAAAATAGAAATGAAATTTGATGTGTAAGCTTACCACATCAAACGCCCGACCAGCCAGAATAAGTTTTGAGTCCTATTCTAGAAGTAGAAGGACAGGGAGGGGGGAAGGAAGAGAGACCAGTCACTCCAGCATCCTTATCACCTCTAGAACTGCACACCATAGGCGAGAGATGCAACCTGGCCTCTTCAAGGAGCTGGGAAGTAAACAATTTGTTGAGTATCCACCACATGTCCAAGGAAAAAGTGTTCCAAGGACATGTGGGCAGCTACCCAAAGGAAGAAAGACATAATGTGGTCCTCATGGGACTATGTACATCTATCTTCCAATCCGACATGTTCTTTGGAGTGCGATGAAAGGATCAAGGCACTGGCACTGTGCGCTCTCGTGAAAAGCATCCAGGTGACATAGCTATCTGCAGAGACAAAGCTCACAATCTTGCAGGACTCAAAGGAAGCCATGTCCTCAGACACTTCTCCATTGGTGAGCCTGTTGTGGAGAAAGGAAATCGATATCCCATGAAGGGTGTTGAGTCTCCGCAGAGCCAGGCACCCATCAATAGGACAAGGTAATGATTGATCTGGATCAACAAAGTCCGAGGCATAGAAGATCATGAAAACACGTCTTTTGAAGGGTGACGTTGAAGATGATACAACATGTCAATCCTCTTCGCCACTGCCGGAGAGAGATGGGATGCAGTCTTGAGAAACAAAAGCTGTCTGATGACTTTCGTAAGGCCATACATGTCCCAAACAAATGTCAAATGCCGTCTTGGGGCCCTGAGGTCCCTGGGATGGCAAGACTGAGAAAAAGTTTCTCATCAGTAGTAGAATCTCAACAGAGGAGGAACAATATTACTTTCGTGAAAGACTAGAGCAAGTGTGTACCCACGCCTTTCACAGTTGAATTGAATAGGAAAGAACTTAACTTTCGTGATTCTGACGGGAAAAGGCCCATCAATGATGCCAACCAGAGAAGACAGTTCTAATCCCTAAAACTTACAGAGGACTGAAAGAGAATTTCAGCTACTTTACTGCTGTTCAGCAAAAAGGCTTGTGCTTGTATGTAATAAAGGCTGGAAGTCTTTAGCCGTGTAAAACACGGGGATGTACTGCCTGCATGAACAGCATCTAGACACTGCAAAGCTTCGTTCAGAGAGGAACTCCTCTCTTTGCCCTCACAGCATCACAGACAAAGTCTTTCAAAACTTACTCCAATTCGGGGTGAACAACTAGTAGTTGAGCACTTACAAATTAGAAAATTTATATAGAAGACAGTGTGTGAGAGGAGAGAGGAGGGAAAAAAAAAAAAAAAAAAAAAAAAACAAAAAAAAAAAAAGTATTTACCTGAGAAACCATTCTGAATCATTGCAATGGCCTATGGATCAATTGTGATGAAGTAGAGGACTTACAGACTTACGTTATACCCTGAGGTAAACAGAGATGATGATGAGTCTAATGAGACTTATATGTTTGGTAATTCTCCTAAGGGCAAACATGAAGCACGAGACATGAACCATATGCGAGAATTCCAAGCTAACCAGAAACCTAAGTAAGTCTGTGATGGCTGGGCAGAGAAATTCAAATTAGTATTTAGTAGTTGACACTCGACAGAGTTGAAACAATAATAACAAGCCAAATGATCTCTGTGATAATGCCAACCCTATGGCGTTGAGTTTGTCAAACAATAACACTAGGCATCTCAAAATCAAATCCAGAAACCCTTGGGAAGCCCAAAAGGCTGTCCTGAGTTTCAGGTTAATTACGAGAAGGTACTATTCATCTCAGTCACATTCCAGAAGAATTAACTTACAAGTGCATATTACTCGGACAGTGCAACTAACAGAAGCATGTCGTGAGGAGAATATAAAAGTATTGCGTATATTCGTAGGATCTTGTTACTCGAGCCCCAGCCTAATTCTTCTTCACCTCAAAAGAGAAAAAGAATAAGGATTGGAAGCAGAA
>NC_087219.1:60238476-60308238 GCF_015104395.2 Macrobrachium nipponense
TCCTGTAGAAAATGGTTAGTTAAGAGCTCTTATTTAGTTGTTGAGTCGCCGGCAAAAACAGCGCTTTACCCTTAACTCTTAAGCCTTAGTTAACACACCTTAACTTTGGCTAGGTTGGTCAGGTGGTGAATATATATTTATATATATATATTTATTTTACTTCTTAGCCCTCATGGTATGGTCAATATTGGGTCTAGTCACTTGTGGTCACGCCCCGTTGACAGATCATCTGGAGTGCACCAGCTTTATAGGTCTCTACCTCGCTGGCACTCTAGTAAAGCAGAAGCAGACTTGGGTGACAGTAATCACGAAGTCGGCTATGCTAACAGGTGGAACCAAGATGTAAATCATCTGCATGCATTTGTTTCCCAAAATCCTTCTATTCTGTCCCTTCCCACCTCCAACAAGGTGGGATTCAGCTATATATATATCTGACAGGTAAGTTTCATGAACAAAATGATATTGTTATGATACAATAAGTTTGTTCATACTTACCTGGCAGATATATATAATCAAGTACCCACCCACCTCCCTCAGGGGACAGTGGAATTAAAAATGATAAAGAATAGAAAATGGGAATGGTTCCTGATACCCGCCTCCCAGCGGCGGGAATGGGTACTAACCACCTGGCCGACCACTGCATGTGTCGGAAGTTTTTTAAATTCTGTCGGACTTCAGAAAATACAGCTATATATATCTGCCAGGTAAGTATGCATAAAACTTTATTGTATCATAACAATATCATATTTAGCGTTTTCTGTTTCGCTTAAATATACCAGCTTGAGAGTCTTTCTGCTCAAAAAACAACGGACCTATTTCTTCGTAGAATAGGGTAGCTGGCAACCCAGACATAAAGTTAAGAGACGACGTTCGTAAGCTGCTGGCTGCTGCTGTCACGCTGTGTCTGTCCTCCAGTCCAACCGAGCCAGTAACAGATCGGGCGCTGTCATGCGCGGTAGGTTACGTCTCTCTCTCTCCTGCGGGATTGGACTGACTAACCGTATCTCTGGTGGGCTGGCGGTTACGTCTCTCCCTGCGGGATGACTGACTAACTGTATCTCTGCCCTACAATCACGGACTTTAGCCTAAGATTGAGGAATTTCTTGGGACGTTACGTAATGAATAAACGTTGCATTCGTTTTGCCTTACTATGTTCAACAGAGTTATCTCTTAATCCTTTCGGTGCTCGTTACCGCACGGTATAGAACTACGAGTCTACCGCAACATTGCACTTTTATATGCTCTCCTGCTTAGGCAAAGCGCAGCCTTATTAGGGAAGTAAGCATACTCGGGGAGGGAATGGATGAGCTTGCTGGGGACCATTCCTTCCTGAAGAAGTTTGTTTCCCCGAATAGACTGCAATTCAGACCACAGTTTTTTCCTACCGGGAAAACTGAAATATTATTCAAGATCTAGGAATGATTCTGAACATCTCTCAGTGTTTATCACCTGAGGTGATAGAAGAAGGTGCCGGATCTGGATAGGGTTTCAGATGTCCTGGATCTTAATCTGAAAGAAGTAGCAATTCGGTAGTCCCTCCAGTCCTCGTAACGAGTTTTGGGAACCAGTGGTCCAGATCAACTCTGATATTCCACAACTCTCTCAATATCTTAAGAAGTATCTTCTCTCGGTCCCTGTTCGAGTTTACGAGCAAAGCCTATTATAACAACAGGCGTAGAATGTAACGATCCTCTAGGAGGTTCGTTACAGGATTGCAAAAGTCCGTATGAATCGTCTCGATCGACGGCAGCAACTATTGACTTCCGAGTGGAATCTTTCTTTAGAAGTAAGTTGAGAGTTGTGGAGACTTTAGGGACCGCCCTTTCATTCTTCTCTTCGATATGTTGAGGACGAAGAGTCTTCTTCTGCTCTCCCCTTATTCTCGATCCGGGATCGGTACCATTAAACGCCATCCTATGATATTGAACGGGGATGGATATTTAGTCTCTTTTCCCCTTTTTTCAATCGCTTAGGAAATGTAATAAGAGGATTTATGACGTCACAGGGAGCGACAATGACGCTGATCGCCCCATGTTGGCCTTCAGGATCCTGGATTCACAGAGGTCACATACTTCCTAGTTCACTTTCCAAGGACCTTTTCCGAGAGAGTCGGTCTACTCTAACTCGAAAGGTACCTATAACCTCTCCGCTCTGAGTCTGACTACGTTCAGACTATCGAGATGTTGACAGGAATAAGATTACCGTCTTACCATTTCCTTCTGAAGAATGGGATAAGCTGGCAGTCACAACTATTAAAGAATACGCAAATATGTTGTTGACGGCCTTTGGGCTCAGAGATTTGCGTCTGTCAAACAACAAAGCCCTTCACGATCTTTGAGTTCTGTGGAATCTCGAACCTCGCTCATCATCTACTTTTTGTCTCACCTGTTTTTCTCGGAGTCAGACACTCGTGCGAGATCAGGCGACATATAGTAGCCCTGAGTTTCTTGTTGACGAAGTCGGTTGCGTTTATACACCCACCCCGATGATCGTGTAACATGAGACCAGGTTGGACTGTCAGGCATTCTTCCTTCGGGACTGAATCGCCTTTTTGCTCCTCGCTCCTTTCTCCTGGCACCAGAAGCTCGAGTCAGGAGTTGATTCGCTGACGACGTTGGGTTGCGTTGATACACCGCCAAGGTTTGCTTAGATTGAATCAGCCCAGGCAGTCCAGACACTCATCCTTCAGCGAAGAATAGTGCCTTATGGTCTTCAGGGTACAGCCTTGCTGTCCTTGATTCGTCTGAACTGGTCAAACTGGTCGTCACCTGACTTTAGTACAGACGGACTGACTGTGCATGTCCAGATCGAAGCTTTCAATATGGAACTTAGACGTAGTCTGAAGTTCTTGATGTCAAAGCATTCGAACCTCTCCTACCTGTTAACTTCTGCATGTGATCAGGAAGGCCTTCTTCTAACCACCCTAGATACGACAAAGAGGGTTAGTGAGATTTTAAGCCATCGTCACAAGTTTTGGCTTTAGAGAACACAAGGCGGTGTGCTCTCTAACCCTTCCGTTGTGGCCTAAGAATGGTAACCAACGTTTTGTCCTTGGGCCAGGAGCTTGGAAGCAAGGATGGCACAAGTTAGTGGGCAGGAGCCAGAGAGAGTCCTGTGCCCTGTCGGGTCTCTCAAGTTTATCTACATAAAACTCAAGAAAGTCGAAGTCATTCGGGCAATCTGCAGTGTTCCGAAAGAAAAAAGACCAGACTTGCCCATATCGAAGAACAGCCTGGCTTTAGTGTTAAGGAGTTCTTTCAAAAATGCTCCTTCATTGTGTTTGCACAATAAAGATTTGAAATCTTTTATCTGAATGCTCACGAGGTGAGGGCGCGGCCTCGGAAGCATTTCAACAGAAGCATGGCACTCAGCAACATCCTGAGTACCATGTTGTTTTAGCGGAAGCGAACTCTGTGTTCACTTCACACTCCCTGCGAGATGTGAAGATGGCATATGAGATCTGCTGCTCGCTAGGGCCATACGTGTCTGCAGACACAATCTTGGGGCAAGAAGTACCACTCATCCTATCCTGTAGAAAATGGTTAGGAAGAGATCTTAATTTAGTTGTTGAGTCGCCGACAACGGCGACTTCTTAACTCTTAAGCCTTAGTTAACACACCTTCACTTTGGCTAGGTTGGTCAGGTGGGGATATATATATTTATATATATATATATTTATTTTACTTCTTAGCCCTCATGGTATGGTCAATATGGTCTAGTCACGTCGTGGTCGCGCCCCTGTTGAAAGACATCATCATGGAGTGCACCAGCTATATAGGTCTCTACCTCGCTGGCAACTCTAGTAGCACAAGCAGACTTACGTGGCAGTAACCACGAAGCCAGCTATGCTAACGGTGGAACCAAGATGTAAATCATCTGCATGCATTTGTTTCCCAAAATCCTTCTATTGCGTCCTTCCCACCTCCAAAGGTGGGATTCAGCTATATATATATATCTGACAGGTAAGTTTCATGAACAAAATGATATTGTTGTGATACAATAAAGTTTGTTCATACTTACCTGGCAGATATATATAATCAAGTACCCACCCACCTCCCCTCAGGGGGACAGTGGAAATAAAAATTATGAATAGAAAATGGGAATGGTTTCCTGATACCCGCCTCCCAGCGGCGGGAATGGGTACTAACCACCTGGCCGACCACTGCGTGTGTCGGAAGTTTTTAAAATTCTGTCGGACTTCAGAAAATACAGCTATATATATATCTGCCAGGTAAGTATGAAACAAACTTTATTGTATCATAACAATATCATTTTAAGAAAAGAAAAAAATGTGCAATACCAAGTAACACGTACATGAACAGGGTTTTGTAATGAACGGACAGTACAGAAAATCAGAGGGGCCAGTTGGGGGGTAAATGTGAACTCTCTAAAAACTTAGCTTCTTTTATTTCCATGAAACCAAAGATATTGTGTATTATTATTATAGGAAATAATATCGCAATAAAGTTTTGTGGCAAGGATACTTATTTTACAAAATAAGTTATGAATTCATTCATACATATAAATAGATATACAGTTGCCAAAAAAATAATCTTAACAGCAAAAATAATGTTGACATATTTCACAAAATAGCAAACTAGGTACTGTGGATAATTAAACAAACAGAAATCTGTACTTATTTATTATTCAGATACACGAATTAATACTTTGTCAACTCTCCTTTAGCCTGCAATACAGCCTGGATGCGCTTAGGCATGGAATTGGCAAGGATCATGAAATATTGAGGTTCCATCATAGTGCACCTTGTCAACTTAATCTCATTCTTAAACTCAGCCATATTTGAGGGCTGGGGACCTGCAACTTTGTCTTTAATAACTTTCCAAGCATTTTCAATTGGGTTTAAGTCAGGTGAATTGCCTGGCCACTCTAAAACAGATACATTGTTCTCTGCAAGCCATTTGTAAGCTTATGATGTCCCATTATGTCAACTAGAAACTGAGCTGTGGGCCACCAAAGATGATGAAAAATGGGCGAGTCAGGGGCTGACGGAGCAACTTGTAACATATCTTCTCACGCCAACAGCTTAGCAAGCACTGGTAATTCCCACCAGTTTTCCCGCTCTTATGAGTCCAAGGAAGCTGTCAACCATACGACAAATCTCTAGTGACAGTGGTATGGCTGCCGTGCAATTTTAAAGTTGACAAACATTTGATGTTAAGATTATTTTTGCATTTTCGCTGTGAATATTAATTTTGCAGCCACTGTAAATACATGAATGTACATATACTATTTAAGTATGAATTATGAAATAAATACAAGTTGGAGATTAGTGCAAGGAATAAGGAATGAATCTTATCAAGATTCAAGAATATTCTTTATCGTCATCATTGTGTATTTCTGTTAATGCTGGTATATTTATATGGGACCTGCTTTTGAAAAAGTAAAAAAAACCTTAAAGGAAGACTAACATATAGGTTAGCATACTAGCCTAACCAACCTAACCTAACCTAGTAGACATGTTGCCTGAGGGGGCGCTCCTCCCATACCCCCTTAAAGGAAGACTAATACGTATATAGGTTAGCATACTAACTTAACCAAGTAGTATAACATGTTACCTGACTGGGGGCTCTGCCCCCCATAACTGCCTTAAAGAAAGGCAAACATAGAGGTTAGCAAATTAACCTAACCTAGTAGAACAATGTCCAAAGTTAACATACTAACTGGGGCTCTGCCCCCCATAACTGCCTTAAAGAAAGGCAAACATAGAGGTTAGCAAATTAACCTAACCTAGTAGAATGTGTTAACATACTAACTAGTAGAATGTGTTACCTGATTGGGGGCCTCTGCCCCCTTGTACACCCCCTTAAAGAAAGACAAACTTGAAGGAAGACTAACAATATGCTTAACCTATCCTAACCTAACTTAGTAGAACATGTTACCTGACGGGGGGGGGGGGGGGGGGGGGGGGGGGGGGGGGGGGGGGGGGTGCGGACACAGACCATGACGAAATACAGATGGTAATTTACCATAACAGAAATGTTTAAAAATGTATAAGTAGAATGGAATATATGAATGTAAATATTCTAATTATTTGTAAAATTTTATCAAAGAATTTGTTATGGCTGAGAAAGCCTTGTAAAATGATGAAACGTGAATAGACATAGGTGAACAAGGGAAAGAGATGGGAGAGAATTGTGTAAATTCAAATGTCTGTAAATCAATGAAATGGAATTACATATATGTGTAAATGTTATAATAATAAGGTAAAATTTTAACAAATTGTTATGGGTGAGAAATGCATTCTAGATGATGAAACGAAAATAGCCTGACATGTTTAATGGAAAGAGAAGGGAGTGACTCTGGTACAAATCATGAATAAATCATGTATATATGAAATATCCCCAAGCAATCTCCAATTTCACGTCACTGACAGGAGGGTATGAAACGTCCCAAAACTGCATTCTAGTCCCACCCTGTAGGCGATTTTCAGGGGTCTGCCCTCAATTATAACGTAATATTGTAAGATACAGTGTTCCCGTATTTGTGGGGGATGTGTACCTAACATCCCCGTGAATAGTTAGAACCACCACTAACAATGCTTATAACTGTCTACCTTGAAAGTTCAGATACCAATGTATACCTTAAGTAACATCCTGCTTTCAAATATACCTAAAATTACTAACCTATTACTGCATTAATCTTTGGGGTTATATTATTAATATCATTTCAAAGTCATCTTAAACATTTTACTGTTAAAAACATATACCTACAGCCAATAACGAGAGAGAGAGAGACCATTGAATGGCAACATCAAATATCTGACCATCAAGAGTGAAATTATGAATTATTTCAGAGAGAGAGAGAGAATAACTCTTAGACTCTGACTCCTTCCCCGCCGCCAATTCGTATATCAAACACTCATTTACTCCCCTGCCCTCCTTCCTCCAAGTGGATAAAAAAAACTGGGAATCGCTATTTTTTAATTAATCTTAATAATATTTGAAAATTAGTTATTAGGTCTGGTAAAACTAAAATATACTTAACTTATACTACAAAACAAATAAACATACGTAAGTAAGAGAGAGAGAAATATTGTTATTGTTTAATCTCATTAAACTTAATATTATTTGAAAGCTATTACTGTAGTATATTATTATTTTACCATAAAATGTAGTAATGCCCTTAAAGATATACTTATACATACACCTCCAGTCCAAACAGAGAGAGAGAGATTATTATTATTGAGAGAGAGAGAGAGATATTATTACGTATTATTATTATTATTATTATTATTATTATGCAAAAATATTAATAAAAAACAGATACACATGTACCATAGAAATTATCTCATCTCAGTAAGAGAGAGAGAGAGAGAGAGGAGAGTAGAGAGAGGAGAAGAGAGAGAGAGAGAGAGAGAGAGAGAGAGAGAGAGAAATTACATGATCTTGAGTGGGCAACACACTCCCCCTCCTATCACATCACTTAATATATTTGACAGCTGTTGGGCCCCAGCCATCTCAGCTTGGCTACCTGGAGTTCAACGAGACGAGATATGGGTAGAATGGATTTTCTTTCATTCTTGCATAATTTTTTTTATTTATAAACTAAAATCTTGCTAATTCACATTAGTACTTTCTTTAATGAATTGATATTATTGCTGTTTACAGTAATATTGATATTTTAAAATTAGTAAATAATTTATTTATCATACAAAAAACTTACATCTCTGTAAGAAAGAGAGAGAGATATTATCGTAGTATTTCTGTATAATACTTCCACATATGATTTTTGTCATTACAATTTTGTTCCTACACCGTATACAAACCTTGCATCCTTTACTTAGAATAGATTGCAGCTCAGCTGAAATTACTGGTTAATACATTCTTTTATATAGCGAGGTAGTAACTACCGGGCTGATAGTTACCTGCCTGGCGGTGGGGGAGCACTGCCTCCCCACCAGCTCACTGAGTTGTCACTTTTTTTATTACAGCTGGCAGCGAGGAAAGACCTCTCTCTTTCGCACTTGCTGGCTTGCTGAAATTATTCATAACATTCTTTGTTTCTTTCTAGCTGAATAAGAGTATGTCTGACAATATGGTTATGAGTTCCTGCCCTTGCAGGGGGCACTCCTGTACATCGGAATCCCCCTGTGAGGAGTGTCGTACCTGGTCGCTCGCCCAGTGGGTTGAGTATTGCCGGTGGTGAAGTAAGAAGAAGAAAATGGAATTCTTCACCTTCGAGTTCTTCCTCGAAGACTAAACAACCCAGACCTGCTTCCTGGTCATGGGTTTGTCCTTCGGGACCTTCGGTGTCTCACTCCTCTGGGAGTGAAGTGCATAAGAGCAACAATTCAACTCCTGGCCAGCCTTTGAAAGAGCAAGACCAGCTCGTTTCCCTTGGTTAAACGGGAAGGCCTGGCCCTTCTAATGATGAGCCTTGTTTTTCAGTACGTGTTGACGATGCCCTTCGTGTTTTGCGGCCTTCGTTGCGACTTCCTGGCCTGCCGTCGAAGGAGAGACTTTTGTTGGCACTCTCCTCTGGGGCTGCATCTTCCTCCTTAGTCTCCTCAGAGGAGTCAGCCTCATCCTCCCATGTTGTTAAGGGGGCTGGCCAGAACCCCTTTATATGGAGGTATAGGGCGAAAAATGCAGTCATGAAAAAATTCATGGAGCTTCATATGGCAATTGAGAATACGTATACGAAATATTTCGTCAAAATTCCTCTTACTTTCGTAGTTATAGGGTAATTAGTTAACGTAACTCAATAAGCCTAAAACATTGATCCGTACAAGAAAATGCAATATTTCCTCTATTATCGTAAATTTTGATAATTATTGTCAAAGAAATTGGGAGAAATGGCATCTGTAGACATTCCCCGAGTCGAAAAGGAGACCAGGCTCAGGCTAGGCTACCAAGTCCATTTAGTGCGATCACAGACTTCGAGTGAGTCTACACGTTCCATTTCACCTGTGACATACGCCTCGTTTTTTATGTATGTTTATGTATGTTTCGGCAAGAATTTCATCATGCCAATGAGGAAAAGACAAGGAAAACATCTCGCTAACATACAGACGAAGACAAATCGCTCTAGTATTATTACAGAATATCATAATATATGCTAGTTAGTGAAAAGAGAGGGGAGGGTTGCTTAGTAACGCCCCCGTCTTGCTTGACAGCACACGTCACACTGTGCACCAAGGCTACGATCTTTGAGCAAAGAGATCTTCATTTATGATAAATAACAAAGTTTTGGTTTTTTAAAACCCAAAATGGAATATGAAATTCATAATAATCATGATTTATTAAATTGTCTTTGTAAAAAAAAAGAGTACGCCTTCGAGTTTCACCTCTTGGCATTCTCTTGCATTTACGTTTGTTTATCTTTGTTCCGGGCAAGAATTTCATCATGCCAAAGAGGAACAAAATACAAGGAAAAAACATCTCGCTAACATACAGAAGAAGAAAATTCGCTGTAATAAGCTGAGTATAGTGAGGGAGAGAGAGAATTGCGTAGGGAAGGAGTGCCCCATCTTGCCTCAAGCAAGTGCCCCAGGCTGCGATATATGAGCAAAGGGATCATCATTTATGAATAAAATTATGATAAATAAAATAGTTTTGGTTTATTAATACACAAAAAAGAAATATACATTCATAATAATCATTATTTATTAACATTGTCTTTATAGAAAATACGAAGGAAAACTAAATTGAACGCCCGTATCTCAAAAACTATACTTATTGACCTTCAAAATCTATCTTCTCACTTAGTTTTAAAGCTATAACATTGGAATTTGGTATATAACTCAGAAAGACATTATAGAACAATCAAATAGAGCCCTTTTTTCCATTTTTTGTTTCGTATTTTTTTTATAAATTTTTTTCTCCAGATTTATAGGGTTTATTTTTTTACCATATTGAAAAATTCATATCTTGCAAAAAAATGACTTTTAGAAAAAAAACTCTCCATTCGATTGGAGGTCTACATCAGGTCTATATATGGTAGTAATCCCAGGTCTTAATATTAAAATAGCAAGGGAGGAGATAGAATTTGAAAAAATGGTTATTTTCGGGATAAATCGCCCTGGCGTCACAAAACCAAAGGTCAGAGGCGAAAATCATATGCGGATTTGGAGATGTCCCAAGTCACCTTATTAAGTGGTATGAATATCAAAAGTCCTGTCCTTAAAAAATGGCATTAGCCGGCCGGCCCCCTTAAGGAAAGAAAACGCCCTTCCCACTGCAGCGCACCCCCCAGAGGCTCTTTTTGACGTTGACCAGGTCCGTCTTCCTGTCTGCCCGCCCTCGGGGATGAGGGCTCTGCAGCTAGCCGCATCATTGGTAGCCATGACACTGCCAGCCATGTCGCTGCACGCTTCTGCAGCAAGGGGAGAACCACTGCATTCTCCTCAGAAGAGGTTCTCGCTGAGGCAACCATGTTCCCCAGACCCGTGTCTTTTTCGTCACTGCGGGTTTACACAAGGACGTGGCTCATTCCCTCTGACAGTGGCGCTGTTCGAAGGACGGACTACACCAGAGGGCCAAGGCGAATAGTAGGAATCCCTTGGAGTGTTCTCAGGATTCAGTGTCGGGGGTCTAATTTGTATTGGACCAGGTGAATGGCCTTGTCTCCAGGCAAGAAAATTCTTGTAGGTCTAATCATTCGGACAAGCTGCTTTCCCCTCCTCTACCTCACCTGTTTTGCCTGGGTCCCGGTCTGTTGCTGCAGCACCGCACGAGTGAGAGTATCTCTTTCAGCAGGAAGCAGCGACACTGGAGGCTACCGTGATGGCAACTCTTCAGGCAGTCTCTGGCTAGATCTGTGGTCCTTCACAGTGTCTAGAGTCGCTGCTTCCTCCGGGAGACTAGGTTTTTCGGGAGACTGAGCCAGTCTGGTGGCAAACCTGTGGGCAAATCTTGTGCTCAAGAGATGTGCCACTGCCCTCTCGAGTCATAAGGTGTCTTGGCCCTGAGTTGGTACTGGCTTTATGTAATAGACAGCTGCTTGCTTCCACCTCTCTCTTCAACAGAGAACAGATGGATGCTGCGGTGGACAAGTGCAGGGATCACAACAAAGACTGGCTTGTCCACTAGGCAGTGGCGAAGAACTCTGGTTCTTCGTGTTCCACTGTATCTAGACCATTGAGTATATCTAGCACCCCCTCGGCACCGAAGAAGACGAACGCTTCTAAAGGAACCCGAGGAACTACCCAGCCCTCTTCTTCCTCTTTGAAGGGAGTGACATCACACCCCTTTCAGCCCTCCTTCCTTGTCTTGGGGAAGGGGGTTAAGGGTAAGAAGAAGGGGAAACGCTAGGGTCGGCATTCCCGTCCAGCTGCTGCCACGGCGGCCGGCTGCCTGTCGAGCCATTGGGCAACTTGGCAGCGACACGGAGCAGATGTAGGTTATGGATGTACTTCGGAGGGGATATCTACTACTCCCCTTCGAGTCTACGCCACCCCTCACCAACCACCCGTTCTGGCTGCCCTCGTACGCAATGTGTGTGTGTTTCCATAATTATAGATGTGGGACAAGGCACCTGAGGAAGCTAGAAGGAGATTCCCTGGGTAGTCCCCTTTGTAAGGTTCGATCACATAGACAGATAAGTAGCTAGATGTGGCAAGCTCTTGCCAACTTTAGGCATACATATTTAACTTCGTTTAACTCGCCACACATGTTCACATGAACAAACCAGTCGTAGAAAAGAATGCTTCGTTTGGTGGGTGAGAACCTCTGCTCTCCCTTCAGGAAGTGTGTTTTGCCTGGACTTGGTCATCTTCGGTGTCCTGTTATCACCATAGAAGCCTTTCTTTGGGACAGCTTCATCTTTGCTCTCTTCATTAGAGAATGAAGGAGGTCTGCTTCCAATCCTTATTCTTTTTCTCTTTTGAGGTGAAGAAGAATTAGGCTGGGGCTCGAGTTACAAGATCCTATGAATATAATACTTTTATATTCTCCTCGCGACATGCTTCTGTTAGTTGCACTGTCCGAGTAATATGCACTTACTTGTAAGTTAATTCTTCTGGAATGTGACTGAGATGAATAGTAACCTTCTCTTAATTAACCTGCCAAAAAAGCTCAGGACAGCCTTTTGGGCTTCCCAGGTTTCTGGATTTGATTTTGAGATGCCTAGTGTTATTGTTTGACAACTCAACCACCATAGGGTTGGCATTATCACAGAGATCATTTGGCTTGTTATTGTTTCAACTCTGTCGAGTGTCAACTACTAAATACAGTAGTACCTCGAGATACGAAAGGCTCTACTTACGAAAAACTCGAGATAGCACGAAAGCCAATGCGAAAAATTTTACTGCTCTACATAGAAAAGTTTTTCAAGATACGAAAGGTTGTTGCTGTAAAGTCCCGAGATTCGCCCGGACCACCGAGAACAATTTTAAAACTCCCGCGCCGCCAACTGAGTAAACTCGCCACCATCCTCCCGCTTTCCCATTGGTTCCTGATGCTAGTCACCCCATAAGGTCCTGCTCTCCTATTGGTCAGCATCTACCCCTTGTGCTTTAAGTATTCTATTGGTAAAAGGATGCTGTAAATTGAAAAACTTATTCATGCAATACATTTAAAAAAAAAAAAATTAGGTAAAGATAGAATAAGGAATAGAAATGAAATGGTATTATACTGTTTGGTAGTTCAGTAGTTGAAGAGAGATAATGAAAATTTATGGCTTACGTGTAAAGTGATTGCTTGTCGATCGTTCGATACTCGTAAGTGCTGGATGTAAACAGACGTTTGGAAGCTTTTTTTTTTTTTTTTTTTTTTTTGTTTGTTTATTATAGCTAATGGTTACTTAATAATTATTTGAAATGAGTAGATGCAATACATTTAATAAAAAAATTGTGAATTAGATATCATAAAATATAAAGTAAATCAGACTGCCAACAAATACGTATTTTTTAGAATTCTTCTTCTGTTTTATTATTACGTTACGTATACGATGGTTTCATTATAGCTGTCAGTAACTCGGTATCTCCATTAGGTAAAGATAGAATAAAGAATAGAAATGAAATAAAGGTTATTATACTGTTTGGTAGTTTCATTAGTTGAAGAGAGTACTAATGACAATTTATGGCTTACTGTGTGCTAGGAAAAATGATTGCTTGGCGCTCGTTCGATACTCGTAAGACGGGTAAGAGCTGAATGTAAACAATCGATTGGAAGGTTTGTTTTTTGTTTGTTTGTGTATTATAGTTAATGATTAATTAATAATTTATTTGAAATGAGTACATACTAATTATTTATACATTTTATTGGCATATTCTAAGCTTTTAGCTCTTAGGTTTAGATGTCAGAATCATAGACTAGGCTACAGTAGCACCGCTAACATAGGCTAGGCTTATTGCTAAGGGACATATGCTAAAGTCCTAATATATGCAGTAAAAATGGGGTTGTTTGAACATTACATGCAGTTGAGTATTACTCAAGTATGTACAGTATTTTGCCTTTTTGGAGTCATATTTCTTCCGTCGGATCTGTGTTGTAACCCTAGAACATGTGTTTTAGGCCTGGAAATATAATTTACTGGGGTGTTTTTGGAGGGCTTGGAACTGATTAGCCATTTTACATGTAAAATGTGTTCCAAGACACGAAAAACTCATAATACGAAGGCCGCCTCGGAACGGATTAATTTCGTATCTCGAGGTACCACTGTACTAATTCAAATTTCTCTGCCCAGCCATCACAGACTTACTTAGGTTTCTGGTTAGAGGCTTGGAATTCTCGCATATGGTTCATGTCTCGTGCTTCATGTTTGCCCTTAGGAGAATTACCAAACATATTAGTCTCATTAGACTCATCATCATCTCTGTTTATTTCAGGGTATAACATAAGTCTGTAAGTCCTGTACTTCATCACAATTGACCCATAGGCCACTACAATGATTCAGAATGGTTTCTCAGGTAAATACGTTTTTTTTTTTTTTTTTTTTTTTTTTTTTTTTTTGTGCTCTCTCACTCTCTGTCTTCTATATAAATTTTCTAATTTGTAAGTGCTCAACTACTAGTTGTTCACCCCGAATTGGAGTAAGTTTTGAAAGACTTTGTCTGTGATGCTGTCAGGGCAAAGAGAGGAGTTCCTCTCTGAACGAAGCTTTGCAGTGTCTATACTCTGGCTACGAAAGGTTGAGACTTTCCTACAATTAGCAGCATTGACACGTCTCCCATCTTGCCAAAGGAGGTATTTAATCCTAATCCAAAAAGGTACATTTTCAGGATTAACCCATGGCCACCGATTAACTTCCTTGAGGCTAAGGTTAATCTGGAGAATTGACATATACGAGCGTACTGTCCAGCTATTTGCTTTTGACCCTTTTATTCACTGTGACTTCGCTTTTAAAGTAATTTATGCCATGTGTATGTATGCTTACGTTTAAACGTATTTACTTATATATATGTACGCATATATAAACACATGCAAAATTTAATTGGTGTTTAAGAATATATATATATATATATCTATAATATATATAATATATTATATATATATCTATATATAATATATATATGACTAGATAATATAGATATATATATATATATATATTAACAGGCGGTCCCGGGTTACGACGCGGGGGTTCCGTTCTTAAGACGCGTCGTAACCCGAAAATCGTCGTAAGCCGGAACGACGTTCTTGAAAACATGTCCACAGGGAAAATTTCACTACTAATTTGCAATTTTTCTTAGGGCTTATCTCTAAAATTATCACTAATTTACTTTTTTCATGTGCAACACTGTGTATTCACAAATTACTGTATATTTTCATTAAAATACAAGAGAGAGAGAGAGAGAGAGAAAAAAAAATAACTCCTTACGGTTTCAATAGATTGAAATGAGTCTGTAGGCAACTTTTTCCCCCTCCCATAAACACATATATTTCTCCAGAGAAGAGAGAAAGAGAGGACTGTGCAATTATGGTTAGTCTGTCTATCAATTCTTTTGCTGAGAGCGAGAGAGATAAAGGAGAAATAGAAACAGCACCAAATGTATGACAAGTATCTTGTGGAGAGAGAGAGAGAGAGAGAGAGAGAGAGAGAGAGAGAGAGAGAGAGAGAGAGAGAGAGAGAGAGAGAGAGAGAGAGAGAGAGAGAGTTGTCCTCACAGTATTTAAAGAGAGAAATGGAATGATTATTGTATTTAAAATACTCAGATATGATTTTGTATTTGCTTACTTACGTTAATAAGTATTATTATTGGAAAATATTAATGATAAACTTATTACATACATGTCCATGAAAAATGATCTCATCTCAGTAAGAGAGAGAGAGAGAGAGAGAGACGAGAGAGAGAGAGCGAGAGATTGAGGAGAGAGGAGAGAGAGAGAGAGAGAATTACATAAAACCATTAAATTCGTTGCCCATTGTATGGCATTAAGCTCCGAGTGTCACTCGAGTTGAGTTAGGGAAATTGATACAGAAAAAGACAAAGGGAAGAATTTTCTTTTGAAATTAGTTATCGTATTATTACTACTTCTATTATTATTATTATTATCATTATTATTATATTATTATTATTATTATTTGAAAATATAATAAACACATGCATCTACCAGAAAAAATTCTCTCATCTCAGTAAGAAAGAGGAATTATCCTTACAAGTGAAATGGAAAAAGTAATTTCATATCTTTAAAATACGACCATTATGAATTTTGTAATTAAAGTTTTATTATATTATTATTATTAAATAAGTGAAATTATCAATAAACATTTTACATACTAGTACCATAAAAATTCTTTCATCTCGGTTAAAAGAGATAAGAGAGAGAGAGAGAGAGTGTTTTATCTCTCTCTGTTCTCTCAAAAAATACTTATAACGCTTCCAGCGAAAGAGAGGGATTGAGTTACCACAATGACACATTATTATCTTGTGTGGCAAAAGAGAGAGAGAGAGAAGAGAGAGAGAGAGAGAGAGAGCCGAGGCGAGAGAGAGAGAGAGAGAGAGAGAGTTAACCTTATTAAAGTGACATGGATAGATTAGTACGTATTGATTTCTTTAAAATACTATCACATATGAATTTTGTAATTACAGTTTATTTTATTATTATTATTATTATTATTATTATTATTATTATTATTATTATATTATTATTATTATTATTTGAAAGGATAAAAACAAATAGTACAAGTACATAAAAAAATCTCGAGTCTCAGTAAATGAGAGAGAGAGAGAGAGAGAGAGAGAGAGAGAGAGAGAGAGAGAGAGAGAGAGAGAAGAGAGAGAGAGAGAGAGAGAGAGACAGGAAATTAGGACCACGTCATTGCAACACTGCAGCTCTTCCCCCAACTCTCCCCCTCGGGCTGTCACAGAACTTGATATATCTGACAGTTTTAGTACCTGCATCTGAGGAAAAGGTTACAGAGAAGACTGGGATTTCCTTCATTCTTCCATAATTTTTAAATATAAGCTAAAATCTTACTAATTCACTATGGTATTTTCTTTATTGAATTGATATTATGCTGTATAAATTAATATTAATATTTGAAAATAGTAAATCATTTCTTTATCATACAAAAAAAACATACATCTTTGTAGTAGAGAGAGAGAGAGAGAGAGAGAGAGAGAGAGAGAGAGAGAGACGAGAGGATAGAGAGAGAGAGAGAGAGAGAGAGAGAGATTATTATTTGTTTTTTATGGAGATACCGAGTTACTGACAGCTATAATGAAATATTGTAATGTAATATTAAAAACAGAAGAAGAATTCTAAAAAATACATATGTATTTGTTGGCTTCATGATTGCAGTCTGATTATTATTTTATATTTTATGAAATGTATTTAGCCATGAAAATAAACTCAAAATACACTAATTAGTGATTATTTTCATCAGAAAATACAGAGAGAGAGAGAGAGAGAGAAACTGTGCTAAACTATAAAGGATTCTTATCATAGTTTGTGTTTTTTAAAAGCGTTGTAAACTCGGAGCGTCGGAAGCGTCCAGCGTCGTACCAACCTCGTAAACAAGCGTCGTAACCCAGGGCGATTTTTCAATTAATATTTAAGAAAAAGCGTCGTAACCTCGGAACGTTGTAAGCCGGACCCGTCGTAACCCGGGGACCGCCTGTATATATATATATATATATATATATATATATATATATATATATATATATATATATATATATATATATATATATATATATATATAACATATATATATAATATAATATAATATATATATATGTACCGGAATGTATTTACCAGAGTGAGGAGCAGTGTTGGGGAGACAGAAGGTTTTGAGGTGAGAGTAGGATTACACCAGGGGTCGGCTCTGAGCCCATTTATCTTTAACCATAGTGATGGATGTTATATAGAGGAAGTAAGGGAGCAGTACCATGGAACATATTGTATGCGGATGATATTTTGGTTTTCTGTGTGCAGGAGAGCAGGGAAGACTGGAAGTGAATTGGAAAATTGGAGGCAAGATGGAGACAAGTACTGGAGGACAGAGGAATGAGAATAAGTAGATCCAAGACAGAATATATGTGTACCACCACTGAGGGGGATGATAGAGAAAGTATTCAGCTTGGTGGAGAGCAAATAAGGAGGAGTTGATAAGTTTAAGTATTTGGGATCTTTTGTTAACGCTGGAGGAAGTATGGAAGAAGAAGTAAAACATCGGGTCAGGCAGGCTGGAACAACTGGAGAGCGGCCTCGGGAGTTCTTTGTGACAAAAGAGTGCCGCTTAGGTTAAAAGGAAAATTTCACAAGACGGTGGTAAGAACAGCAATGCTGTATGGTACGGAAACAGCAAGCATGAGAAAAGCAGAGCAGAAGAAGATGGATGTGGCAGAAATGAGAATGCTTAGGTGGATGTCTGGGGGTACAAGAGTGGATTAGGATCAGAAATGACTACATAAGGGGGTCAACTAAGGTGGTGGAAGTATCAAAGAAAGTGCAGGAGGGAGGCTGAGATGGTATGGACACCTGTTGAGGAGAGATGAGGACCACGCTGGGAGACATACTATGGGAGTGGAGGTGCAAGGAAGAAGAAAAAGAGAGGGAGACCAAGAAAGAGATGGAAGGGACTGTGTGAGAGGAGATTTACATGAGAAGGGAATTGATGAGGCAGAAGTGCAAGATAGAAATAGATGGAAACGGCTCATCCGAAACGGCGGCCCCATATAAAAAATGGGAAAAAGCTGGGAAGAAGAAGAAGAAGATATATATATATATATATATATATATATATATATATATATATATATATATATATATATATATATATATATATATATATATATATATATATATATATATATATATATATAAGATATATGTATCATATATATATATATATATAATATACAGTAGACCCTTGACTCACGAACACAATCCGTTCCTAGACCTTGGTCGTGTTCCAAATTGTTCGTGACTCGGAGCTAATTTCCCCATAAGGTTTAATGGGAATAATAATAATTGGTTCTCGACCCCTACGAACCAATATATATTATGTATATTTTGCCTTATTTTACACAGATAATGTAAAAGTCAGTGTAAAAAACCTTAATATATCTAATATATAATTTAAAATGGTAAACTAACACTATAAAAACGTTTGTTAAAGTGAACACTTACATGACTGGCGAGACTTCTGGCTTGACGGACAAGAGAAGAGGAGGGTGGTGGGTGGGGAGGAGGTTATTGTGCGGAAGGAGACCCTCCCCCATCCAGGTCGGGGTAGATCTCCGTTCCGGAGGGATTCAACTCTTCTACGGTTTTTTTTGGTGAACTTTAATCACAAAACTTATCCAATGTATGTTGCCTTTTGCCTTCCTTGCATAACTTTTCTGAAATGGCTCATTAAATTTTCATTGAGCATATTCACGATCCGTTCGTAACAATTTTGTCCGGATGATACAATTCAAGGAAGCACTGGACATCATTCCACTTTTCCAATGCGCTTTTATCACATCACTGCTGACATCTGTAACTTCCTCCCCAGCCTCCTCTTCGTCAGTTGATTGCTCCCGAGCAAGTTGCTCCTGCTGCTCTTTGTGGAGTTGAACAAGTTCGTCGCAGTCAAATCTTCTGAAGTTCAGCGACCAATTCTTCAACATCTTCGTCGTTGACTTGTAGACCCATACTGTTGCCCATGGACACAATTTCTTGCACAATCTCTGCATCGAAGCCCTCAAAGTCACGGACAGTTACGCACTGGGGCAAAGTTTCCGCCACGCAGAATTTAATGTGCGGTACGTAACTTCAGTCCATGCGTTATCAATGAGGCGGGGTATGCAGTGAACAAAAACATTAAAGTGCTTCTTCCAAAATTCTTTTAAGGTTAATTTTGTCTCTTCAGTTACACAGGAAGCATCTTGGAGAAGAGCGCCTTCGATATAATTTCTTAAAATTGCTAAATGACTTGTTGGTCCATGGGCGGTGGAGAACAGAGGTCGTGTTGGGTGGAAGGAACTTGAACTGAATGAAGTCATTCACTGCAGTCAGCCAAGTACGAAGGGTGTGCCGGGGCATTATCCATGATCAGAAGGCACCGCAGGGGTAGCTTGTTCTCTGTTAGGTACTGACTCACGGTCGGCGCAAACACTTCATCAATCCACTCCATAAACAAGTTCCGTGTCACCCATGCTTTTGTATTGGCCCTCCACATTACAGGCAGTCTGGCCTTATTTACGTTGTGCTGCTTAAAGGCACGCGGGTTATTTGAATGGTAGACAAGTAGCGGCTTTAGTTTCAAGTCGCCACTTGCGTTTGAGCATAACAAAAGCGTAAGCCTATCCTTCATTGGCTTGTGGCTGGGAGCGCCTTCTCTTCTTGGGTGATAAATGTCCTGTTGGGCTCTTCTTCCAGAAGAGGCCCGTTTCATCACAATTGAAAATCTGTTGAGCGACGTATCCTTTCGGCCTCCACGAACTCGGCAAACTCAGTCACGAATGCCTCAGCAGCAGCCTTGTCTGCGCTAGCAGCCTCACATGCCTAATTACAGAGTGAATTCCAGTTCTTTTCTTGAAGTTATCAAACACCTTTACTAGCCTTAAAATCATCTGGCGTGGCACTAGTAGAAGGAGTTTCCTTCAGCAAACTCTGATACACTTGCCGAGCTTTCTCGCAGCATGATCGGCTCGTTTATTTCACTATCTATCACCTGCCATCTGTTTCTCATGTACCCACTTCTTAAAATTATTTTTTCTGTCTCTTCGAGGGTTTGCGATCTCATCTTGGTTAGTACTGTCACTCCCTTCGCAACATTTGCTTCTTTAATGGCATCCTTGTTTTTCAAAATTGTCGAAATTGTCGACTTGGCCATCTTGTACTCACTTGCGATATCGGTCACGCGAACACCACGTTCAAACTTTTCTATAATTTCTTTCTTTATTTCAATGGTTATCTTCCTCTGCACCCTCTTCTCACCATCACTCTTCAACTTTCTTACTTTTCACCACCACTCTTCACTTTCTTAGGGCCCATTATGAAGAAAATCACAAGTTTTAGCGCAAAAAAAATGCTAAGCGAATTGACGAACGTCTTGTACACAATGAGATGAGACAAAGAGCGATGCGTGGGTGACGCCGTGCGTGGGCGGCTGGAGGATGGCTGTTCCCATGGCAACTCAAACGCTATCACGTGTGCTGGGCGATTTGTTTCAACGCATGTTTTTTCAAATGTTTGTGTCTAAAAATTAGTTTGTGAAACAAAGTGAATTGTTATTTTCCAGAAAATTTCCAGCATTTTTCAAATGTTCATGTCTCAAAATTAGTTCATGACCCAAACAATTTTTATTTTCCGCATTTTTTTTTTGTTCGTATCTCAAAGTTAGTTCGTAGGTCAAAGGGTGTGAAAATTTTACCTATAATTTTGGTCGGGGATCGAGTTGTACGTGGGTCAATGCGTTCGTGAGTCAAGGGTCTACTGTATATATATATATATGTGTGTGTGCGTGTGTAGCCCTAATTAAATTTTGCATCAAGCAACTCGGAAAAATGTATAGGAAGGCCCAAGTAGTATAATGTTTTGATCTCCGAGTTTTGCTTTTTGTACCGACGAATGGAGGGAGGGGGAGGTGACAGACAATTGAGACAATCCTCTTATTACTGTGACCGCGTGTGACCCGTGGTCACTTCCCTTAATCATCCATAAACGACGGAAATGGCAGCGCCGCTCCAAAATTTTGCCAAATCTACCAAATTGTCACCCTTTTTCCTGAAAAGTTTGAACGAGTATAAGAAAATATGGCAATAGTGCTAATCACCCTCGAGTCTCAACCTTTTGTAGCTAGAGTATAGATGCTGTTCATGCAGGCAGTACATCCCCGTGTTTTACATGGCTAAAGACTTCCAGCCTTTATTACATACAAGCACAAGCCTTTTTGCTGAACAGCAATAAAGTAGCTGAAATTCTCTTTCAGTCCTCTGTAAATTTTAGGATTAGAACTGTCTTCTCTGGTTGGCATCATTGATGGGCCTTTTCCCGCCAGAATCACGAAAGTTAAGTTCTTTCCTATTCAATTCAACTGTGAAAGGCGTGGGTACACACTTGCTCTAGTCTTTCACGAAAGTAATATTGTTCCTCCTCTGTTGAGATTCTACTACTGATGAGAAACTTTTTCTCTGTCTTGCCATCCCAGGGACCTCAGGGCCCCAAGACGGCATTTGACATATGTTTGGGACATGCAAGGCCTTACGAAAGTCATCAGACAGAGCTTTTGTTTCTCAAGACTGCATCCTATCTCTCTCCGGCAGTGGCGAAGAGGATTGACATGTTGTATGGATCATCTTCAACATCACCCTTCAAAAGACGCGTTTTCGTGATCATCTACGCCTCAGACTTTGTTGATCCAGATCAATCATTACCGTGTCCTATTGATGGGTGCCTGGCTCTGCGGAGACTCGACACCCTTCTTTGGATATCGATTTCCTTTCTCCACAACAGGCTCACCAATGGAGAAGTGTCTGAGGACATGGCTTCCTTTGAGTCCTGCAAGATTGTGAGCTTTGTCTCTGCAGATAGCTGTCTCACCTGGATGCTTTTCACGAGAGCGCACAGTGCCAGTGCCTTTATCCTTTCATCGCACTCCAAAGAACATGTCGGATTGGAAGATAGATGTACGTAGTCCCATGAGGACCACATTATGTCTTTCTTCCTTTGGGTAGTTGCCCACCTTTCCTTGGAACACCTTTTCCTTGGACATGTGGTGGATACTCAACAAATTGTTTACTTCCCAGCTCCTTGAAGAGGACAGGTTGCATCTCTCGCCTATGGTGTGCAGTTCTAGAGGTGAAAAGGCTGCTGGAGTGTCTGGTCTCTCTTCCTTCCCCCCTCCCTGTCCTTCTACTTCTAGAATAGGACTCAAAACTTATTCTGGCTGGTCGGGCATTTGATGCGGTAAGCTTGCACATCAAATTTCATTTCTATTTTCTTTTCAGAATCATAGAAGCAATCCCACTCCTTCCTCTAGTAAGGAGAAGAACATGCTGGTAACAAGGCAGGAACATCTTTTTTTCTTTGCCTTAATGCCTCTGACGCTATGTATTCTTCACTGCTTTTTGTATGAGTTACTATTCTGCACTCATTTCGAAAAGGCCTAGAAGTCTGACTTTTGATCTTGCAGTTAACCTCTTTGCCACCGGGCTGTTGCACTGCTGCAAATGCTTGCATACCACATGAGACTCCCTGTCGACCGCGAGTATCACACTAAATTTTATGTCATTCATATTTTTCCTTTATATTCTTATGTGAAAACATTGTGTATATATCAGTGAATATTTTCTACCACATTAGCAAACAAAAAAAATACAGTAAGGATATCGGAAAAAATAGGAATATTTAGTGGAAAATGTAATTGCAGAAGTAGAAAAACAGTTATAAAGTAGTAGAAATAGTAGTAAATTAGTAGAAATAAAGTAGCAGAAAAAGCAGTAAAGTATTAGTAAAACAGCAGTACTAGCTTTTTCTTACTGAAACAGTTACTCCTAGGTTCATACAGAAACAGCGCATACATCAATGAATGTTTACGGCATTGGTAGTAATAATAATAATAATAATAATAATAATATAATGTCTCCATGGAAGTCCTTTCACCATACACTTTCCCTTTAAATGAAAGTACCCCGAGCATTCAATTTGTCAATTACATCACCACAAAAAAGAAAAAGAAAAATGCATGACGTAAGCAGGTGAAATCTGGTGAGTAAGCAGGAATTCCATTGTCACCCTCCGTGAATCAGGGGGGCTGGGTCTGGGCCCACGTCACAAGATGGATCAGTTATGAACCACCAACCTTCATCGACAATAGGTTCAATGTCTTCCAAACACTTGTTGTTACTGTCATCCTCTAAGAAACTATCACTATAATCATCATCTGATAGATTTGGCAGGTACTAGACCCTTACTCTGAAAGACTATCATCTGACATGACACTGAAAAAAACATAAAATAACTACAATCAAAAGGGAAAAAGTTTAGAATTCAAATCTACATGGTTTACAGACAAAATCATGATCATTCTTCTTAGATAATAGCCTGAGGCATACTGGCATGTGTTGGCACTGCAGTACCCCTCCTAATATCCCATATGAAAAATGGACGTTCACGAGTCCATTCGTACGATCCATTGGCTAGAATGAATGTGGGTGGAGCTTCAGCACCCCTCTCGTTTACAATATTGTGTCTGGAAACCATCCAAGCTGAAGAAAACAGCTTTGCTTTTCGAGGAGGGATGAAAGAGGTAAAAGTGTACGTTGTGGTCTTTTATTACTGGACCGTAAAAGACGTACGTGTGTACGTCCCAGTGCTGAAGGGGTTAATAGACTCCGATCAATGTGTCAGAGGCAGGGCACTCCTGCTCACTCTTTTGACCGGGAGGAATTGCCCAGGTTCTTGCTGATTGCCAGTCAGTTCTAGAGACTCACTCAGATTCCTTCTTCCAACCAGTGAGTCTTCCTGTTGTAAAGGACTGAGGGTTTGTATATCATGTAGGAACAAATCAAGTTTTTTAAAAGTAAATTGCATTTTTCGTAAGTATACAAACCTTAGGTCGTTTACACTAATTGCCCACCTCATGCTGCCCCTCAATGTGAAACATGGGCCTAAAATAAATTGGAGGGTTTACATCCGGGCAGGTGTCCCCACCAACCAGGAGACAGTTACTGCCTACCACCTTGTTAAAGAATTTATGGCCTTCATCCTAGCTATGCTGTGTGTAATTTCCTATTGTAAAGGGCCTCGGGTTTACATACAGTGGTCCCCCCATATTGCGGGTGATGTGTACCAGACCTCCCTGCGAATTATTAGTTAAAACTAAAAAAAAAAAAAAAAAAAAAAAAAAATAGAAATTTTTATATGTACCTGGTTTTTTTAATAGTTTTATCACGAAAAGTGCATTTTATGATGAAATTGATAAAAACCCAGAAATTTGTGGATATTTCTCATAGAAAAATATTGCAGATAGGCGAATTTACCGCGGATAATGGGTAGATATGGTCCACAGAGAAATCCGTGAATACGGGGTGCCCACTGTAGTTAGGAAAAATACAATTTACTTTCAAAAATTGGGATATTTTAGTAAAACTAGGTTTTAAAACCTACTTAAACCCACAGGGCCCTATGGTGAAGAACTAAATTCAAAACTAAAGCTAGTTATTAAAACCACATAAAATATAAAATTAGATATTTATTTAAGTACTGCAGTCATAATTTACACAACTCCAGTGTACAGTTGAATTCCGATTGCAAACTGAAGATAAACATTCAACTGAAAACAAAATTAGTTATTAGGGAAAGAATTTTAGCAGGTATAAAACTCAGCTTTTGTGGTCATGTGTAATTACAAATGATATTCCAATTAGCTACATGTCAAATAATCCTCCAGTTTTTCAGAACTTCATTAGGTACAATTATATAGTCCACAACACTGATATTTCACTGTCTCCAGTAATCTGATGGTCTTTTTCAGGACTTATTTAGGTACAATTATAGGGTCCATGACACTGATAATTTTCCTGATCTCCAGTAACCTCATGGATTATTCTGTGTTAAATTTTTGGTATACTACGTATTGATAATTGTGTTTGTTTCAAGACGAATACCTCTCTATTCATATAGGTCAGTTTAGCCATACAAAGCAGTTATGATTTATAATCTTCAAAGTCTACATTTATGTTGGAAAGATGTCTCCTAAAGCAATGTAAATTGACATTGGTAAATCGTGAGAATAAATTTATGGAAAACAGTAGTTGGCATATTGAATTTTTCATTTGATATTTCTGGTATTGTAGGAGTCTAATAGATGATTGAAAAGTGTTTTGTTTAAGCACATTTCAGTATGCTAGATTAGAGTAATGAATTGTATACATATAGTGTTTCTAACAGACTTCTTGTTATGGAACAGGTGTGATGCTGATCCAGAGGCTCTAGCAAAGTACTGCCTAGCATTGGTCCGCAAAGACCGTGTGCTTGCTGAGCTTAGAGCAAGCATGATTGAACAACTTGATGTGTTTCTTCAGTCAAGTAAGTGATGGTTTACCTTTCTAAATTAGTGAGTCTGAAGAGTGTTAGTTATTATTTTGAAACTGTATTTTTATTCTTACTGTCAGGAGTTTGATTGGGTAGTTTTCAACTTGTTCTTATAGATTAGAGTACAATGGTGTATTGTGGTGAAGAATGCCCTCAAGTTTTTGCTCCATAATCTTAGTCTGTGATCTTGAATATTTTGTTTGTTCCCATGCGATAAAAAAACCCTCAGTCCTATACTATAGGAATTACTTAAGGCGTGGCCTGGACACGGCCGCTGAATTCTTTAACAAGGCGTTTAGGTATTTAAATACTGGTCCAGTCGTTGGTAGTCCCTCCTACCGGACGTAAACATTCCAATTTGCTTTCGGCTGTCATTGCGGATAGACGTGTTCTCCACCTCTCTCTGCCCGACTTTTACTGCTGTTTTCTTTCAATCCCGGTGGGATTTTTCTTTGTTATTTTTTATTATAAGTTATGATTGTTGTTGTGATACGTATACTGAATCATGTAAACCCATGAATTGCAACTTCTTTATAAGTTATGATTGTTTTTGTGATATTGCGTTTGATATACTGAATCATGCAAACCCATGAATTGCAACAGCCTTGTACCCTACCCCTGGGTGCTGCCTCAGGATAAGGGTAGGAGGTGCGGCAAATTTCGCTCCTCGAGAGATTGATCTTCACGCCCTTTGCCCATCATGGCGGGGGCGTGAGTGTTACATTTTTTTCGTGCGGAGTGCTCTGTTTAGTCTATGACACAGTTGGGGAAGGTTGCTGGGAGGAGGAATACATTGGAAGACCTGTGATGAGGGTAAGACACCTCCCACCACATTGAGGTAGTACTAACCTCCAATTCCTTCGTATTTACCACTCTCCTGGCAATCATCCCATACTCGCTGTCGCCCCTCCGGGAGAAGCTTCATCTTTTTTCCCTTCCAATTGACTCTGAGAGGGAAGAAGCAAGCTGGGGGCTGATTTGGTTCCAGACCTGGTTGATTCGCTCCAGTTAAGGTCCTTTACTCGCTCCGAAGTATACCTTCGCACGAGGGGTGAACCCCCTTTATTCATTTCTGAACGTTTCGCAGGTGAGGTGTCAGACTTAGAACTAACGTCAATTTTTATGGGATGGCTATTGATCCAGGCTTACTGTTATACCTCAATAGAGGTGCCTGCAGCGCACCTGGTCTCGTTTCGTCACCCGACGAATGTATCGCCTAGGTTAGTAATGGGGACCAGACCACTTTTACAGCCTATCACTTGCTAGTTCCTGTGCCTGCAGTGCCCCCCCTCCTGGTTATGATGTGGTACCTCAACTTGTCCTGCTTGTCCCTACCCCTGTACCTACACCTGCTCCTGCTCTCGTCCCTGGACCTGATGAGTCGTCTGCCGCCCCTTGGGGCCCCTGACATCTCTACTGTGGAAGCTGTTGAAGAGGAAGTCGAAGAAGATGAAGAATCCAAGGAGTGCTGTTGGCGTCAGCTTCGTCTTTGTCCTCGTCATCATCGTTAACACCTGCCGCCTCTGCACCTCTCCCTTCAGAAGCTTCACGGCATTCAAAGGGGAAGGTAGCTTCTCCGCCCCTGAAGAAGCCTTGTTTTGAGACTTCTTAGGGTCCTCCTGCTTCCTTCGGGGAAAAAGCAGTTAGCTCTCTCGCTGGCTCTCTCACTTCTTTGGAAGTGGAGCCCAAGATGCTGGAACACCAGGGTCTCGGGAGTTGCTGGAGGTTGAACCAAGGTTCGTTTTCCAGCCTCTGTTCCCGTGGGCGCTGCTTGAGGGACAGGGACCATGTCTGAGTCTTGTTCACGAGGATCTCCGAATGTACGACCACCTAAGGGAGGACGTACATCCAGTCAAGGAAAGGAAGTTCTCTCCTCACCATGGCAATGGCACAAGGTGAGAGTAGGGACCGAGCCATGTCTTGGACTCACCTGTGAAGACCAAGCTTCTTCAGGAGCCAGGATTGATGTTGCTGTACTTCAGAGCAAGGCATCTTGAGAAGCAAAGAGGAAGTCCCCTTACAGCTCTCTTCACATGAGGTTTTCGACCTCAAAGAGGGCTGGGGTGTGTCGTGAGAACAATGCACAGCCTCGCCGGGCAGGGAGCCACATCTCTGCTAGCATCGCTGCTGCTGATAAGAGGTGCCGCTCCCACCAGTGCTACTACCAGTCTTGTTACCAGTCCTGGTACAGCCAAGCGAGTACCGCTGCATTTCTCTTGGGAAAGCGTTTTGTTTAGGCGGGTGCGCTCTCCTGGACCCATGCCTGTCACCATTGGTGCAAGAACACGGCTCACTCTCCCGGCAGCAATGCTGCTAGGAGAAGTGAGAGTATCCGATTCTCCTCTCCTATTCCCTCTACGTACTTCCTCGAACCACACTGGGAAGGGGAGGTGAATAGTTGGAATCCTTTGGAGTGTGCTCCCCAGAATTCAACCTCAGCGTCATATTTTCCTGCGTGGGTTTTAGAACCCCACTGGTCATACGCCAACGTTGTTGAGGAAGGATGTAAGGTATCTTGTGAGGTTCTCCCTCGGGAGAGTTGGTCGGGAGGACCAGTCTCTCAAAAGACTCGAAGGCGCTCTACCCAGACTCGGACACCCCCAAGATTCAGATGACTTGTTCAGATATCGTAATGCTGATATGTCAGCATAACGATCTTGGGGGACTGACCACAGGCTCCTATTCTGACTCGAAACCTTTTGGGGACCCAAGAGGGAACCCAAGGTCTCAATTGGGCTGCCGTGGTCGGGCCTGGCTGAAAGTGTATTGGAACAGATGAATGTCCTCATTCCTGTACAAGAGAATTCACTTAAGTCCAATTATTAGGCCAAGCTACTTTCCCCTCCTTTAACTGCCAGAGGCGTAAAGTCTGTGCACGATCTAGCTAGACAGGGAGCTGCGCTGCTCCTAGCAGGGGAACTGCTCCCACCACTGCTGCTGCTAGCAGAGGCGCTGCTTCCATCAGCGCTGTTGCTAGCAAGGGTAATGCTACCATGCTATAGTTGATTCACTTAAGGTAGATTCTTGGAGGAGCCCAATGCTTACAAGACGTTTGTTTGGTGGCAGCTGATTGGCTGGTACCGGGAGGTAGGCAGCTCCCAGCCAATCAGCGGCTGCCAAACAAACGTCTCGTATTCATAGGGCTCACCCAAAAATCTACTTTAAGTGAACCAGCTATACCTGTGCTGTTACTGGCAGAGGCGCTGCTACCAGTCCTGCTAACACACACTCGGAGAAGCCTCTATCGACAACCAGGTAACCTGGACCTGGTTTAACTCTGTTCTGGTCTGTTGCTGCATCACTTGGCAAGCGAGAGAATCTCTCTCGACAGGAATCAGCGACACTGGAGACTACCGTAATGGCAGCTCTTCAGCAGTCACCTGGCTAGACTTGTGATCCTTCACAGTGGCTAAAGTCGCTGCTTCCTCTGGGGCCATGGTCCAGGAGGAAGACTCAGTGTTCAGGAGACTACCTGTCTGGAGGTAGGGCTTTCCTACCTGTCACCAGCTAGCTACCAGCAAACAACTTGGCCTGAAGTCGGTACTGGCTTTTATTAATGTAACTGCACCCCTAAGTTGTTCTGCCTTTGGGGGCGTCAAGTCATAGACTTGCTCGCCACCCAGCTCAGCGGGAAGCTAGAGATCTCTTCCGTTGTTCCGGCAGCTACAGAGGATGCGTTCCAACAAGGGTGGGACATCCGTAAAGGTTCACTGGAGATCACTCAGATTCCACCCACCAATCAGCGAGTCTTCCTATAGTAAAGGACCGAGGGGTTGTATATCGCGTAGGAATTTTTGAAAGTAAATTGTATTTTTTCTAGCAATACAAACCCGAGGTCCTTTACACTAACTGACCACCTCATGCCACCCCTCAATCTGCTACCTGGGCCAAAAGTAAATTGGAATGTTTATGTTCGGTCGAAGGGACTACCAACGACTGGACGGTAGTTAACTACCTAAACACCTTTTTAAAGAGTTCAGCAGCTGTGTCCAGGCTACCTTAAGTAATTCCTATATTAAAGGACCTTGGGTTTGTATAGCTAGGAAAAATACAATTTACTTTCAAAACTTTTGATATTGTATAGTATGTGAGGTAGGTGGTTGTTGATTTCTTGTTTTATAGTGTATATGTTTTGTGATCAGTAATCCCTCCATTATGTGGGTTAATAGAGCCAAGGTCCTGTTAGAAAATGATGAAATGCGAATAAAGGGCGAAGGTAAATATCTACGGGTGGGCAAGGGCAACTCCGCACCCTTTGTTTAATAACATGTCAATACCGCATTACAGTAAACACTGATTCTGCTTAAGCACAATAATCATCAAACTTTAAACTAAAAATTTGATGCAAAAAGCTACCTTTTTTCCCTACTTTACAGTAAAGTAAACTCCTTAAATATACTTACTTAAAAACTAAGAAAGCACCCCCCTTTTTTTTTTTCCCTCGCATGTGGCACATCATTTATTAGGCTACATAGCATTTTTCATTTCCACCAGTCACTGTAGAGTGCTGTTGTAATGTTCACAAATAAGTAAACCACACATTTTTTCTCATATGTAACACCAAATGATAGTTGTTCCTACACTTTATAAAAACCCTCAATCCTTTACAATAGTAATTACAAGCGGCAAAGCTGGGATTATGGCTGTTAAAATTTTTAACAACATGGTTGGGCATTAACTATTGCCTGGTAGGCTGCCTGGACGTAAGCACTCTAATTTACTTGCGGCTTTGTGAGCTCTTGCTGACTGGTCATTAGTAATCAGAATTTCCTAGTGGGATATTTCTTTTATTGTTTCTAAAATGTTTTGAATATACTGTTTGATATTAATAATGAATTGGTATTAATAATTAATATACAAACCCACCCTTTGTGATAAGCCTTTGTGTATTAAGGGTCGGTTGCAAGGGTGTATCTACACCCTTATCACCTCTTCTCGCCTTTTAGTGTAAGGGCATGAATTAAAAAAAAAAAAAGTGCTCCTAAAGTGAAAAATACAATAATTTTAGAAAACCGTTGAACTTACCCTTTGTATGCAGTGTGACATAAACTTATTCCCCATCTCTACGACTATCTTCAATCTACATATTATTAATCTCAATTTTCCCGTTATCTAATCACCGATCCCATATTCTCTTCTATTTAATCCCTTTTTCATCGATTCTTATATCGTTCTCTATTTATTCTTCTGATTCTTTCATCTCACTCCATTCTTTCATTACTTATCCTCTCCCGTCTTTTTCTCGATCCCCAGCTTCGTCTCTATTCTTATTTCCGATCTACATCCATCTCCTCTCCTGGTTCATTTCGTTACATTTCTCCCTAGTGCAAATTTCTTCCCCTTATCTTCCATAAATAAATGTAGTATATGATAATCTTAAAGAAACAAGTAAAAAGCCAAAAGTTATCTATTGGAAAAAGATATTAGATGTAAGACATTAACTAGTTTCAATAACTGTTTGTTATGTAATTAATGTAAAAAACTTAAGTTAATTTACATTTACAAAAATCCCATTTCATTTTCTGCCCCTCCTTAAAAGAAAACAGGAATTAATGCCAACCAATACAGACGTGTTACTCTCTTAAAATGTAAATTCTAATTGTAGGATTTATTTGAAGGCAAAAAGTCAGCAGGTTGGGAGACAGAACTCTGGCAAAAAATTAATCACGTATTAAGGCAAAGAATCCCTTGAATATTATGTAGAGGGAAAAATGAGGCAGGGAGGATAAATATATAGAATATTTATGAAGTAAAGATTAATGAGATTTGGGCATTCATACAATAAAGAATCTTCTGTTTAGTGGGCAAACCCGTTCAGTATTTGGGACATTTGAAGACCATGAGTAAAGATTACAGGCAGTCCCCGGTTTATGATGGGGGTTCCGTTCTTGAGACGGGTTGTATCCCGAAAATCATCTGAAGCCGGAACGACGTCAAAAATCCTAAGAAAACCGTACTTTTAATGTTTTGGGTGCATTGAAAACTGTGAACTGCATTCTTATTGCATTTTCCATCAAAAAACCTTCAAATATTGATTATTTTGCATTTTGTTCATGAACCTTACCTGCCAGATATATATATAGCTGTATTCTCCGAAGTCCGACAGAATTTCAAAAACTCCCGCACACGCAGTGGGGTCGGCCAGGTGGTAGTACCCATTCCCGCCGCTGGGGAGGCGGGCGTCAGGAACCATTCCCATTTCTGTCAGATATTTTCTGTCGCCGGTGCAGCCAACAAGTGTTTTCTGCACCTCCGTCATTGGATTTTGGAACTCTTTTGGTCACTTGAGTATCCCGATTGATTTTTTGGTTATTTGATTTGGATCAGTGGTTAGGCATACGCTAATTGTGGATTGATTTTGAATTTGGCTTGATTTTTCCTTAAACTTGAGATGTCTGGATCTAGTTCGACTAGCGCCAGAGTATGTGGTGTGGAAGAATGCAAGATGAGGCTACCGAAATCTTCGGTAGACCCTCATACAATTTGCGCGAATTGTCGGAAACATGTTTGTGTGTTTGATGATCGCTGCAATGAATGTGAGAGTATGTCTGATTCTGCGTGGAAGGCGTATGAATCATGTGTGTCTAAAATAGAAAGAGATAGGGTAAGAAGGAGTGTAACGCCAGTTACACATCCAGTGGAATTTATCCCTCCTAAACCTGTGATGCCTTCGGGCCCTACATTAGTGTCTGTGGAGGGTAATACCCTATCAATGATTCTTGAATCTTTGCGTAGCCTGGAATCAAAAGTGCAAGCATTAGAAGGTGTTAATAGTGCAGTGGTGTGTAGTGATAATGCTCCGAGTGTTGCGGAAGGGGGGTCGGACAAACGATCTGACGTTCCTTCGGCAAGACCTGGGGGCGCTTCCCAGGCTTCCAAAGTTCGTAAACGGATCTTGAAAGAGTGTTTTTCGTCATCAGAATCGTCCTCCCCGCGCAGCGGTTGGAGCTTTCGGAAGCGGTCGCGCCCTTTGAAGAGGACAAAGACGATAGATGTCGCAACAAGCGGCCGCCGCCTTTGATTCCTCAGAGGACGACGCTGCACATCCCTTAGCCCTTCTGTTTTGCGGTCGTCTCCAGAACAATTCGAAGACTCTCCCACCGAAAAAAGAGAGCAAAGGTGCAAGATGTCGCACAGGCGACCGGCACCTTTGGTCTAAGGGAGAAAGACGCTTTCACGTCCTTTCGCTTCTTCTGTGTTGCGATCGTCGCCGGAGAGGATGTCTTTTGACGACAATGCTTTTGAGCGCCCTGGTTGCGCTAAGGAATACCTGTGGCGGTCCATGTGAGAAGGAGGAGGGCTTCCCCTCGCCCCTCGTCTTCTCACAGGATCAGCCCTAAATCGAAGAAGATTGAGAATTTGCAACATCAATTGCCTTATTAGTTGCAGAGAAAGAGGATAATTCACGTCACAGGAGGAAGGATGATAAACTGCCAGTCAGAGATCCAGGCAGTCTCCTTCTCATCGCCTCGCTTTTTCTCCTGTTACCTCGCCTTCCAGATTTCGTGCACGAAGGTCTGCAGAGCACGACGTTAAGGCGGCAGCGAGACTTTGGCCGCCAGGCCTGACGTTCGACTGGGCCGATCGGGCTCGACGCCGGGCGGGACGCTCGGCTGGAAATGCCAAGCGTGACGCTCGGCAGGATTCTCTGGCTGGACGCTCGGCTTGACGCCAGGCATGGCGCGCAGCTGGACGCACGACGTAATGTTTCTTCAGACATTCGCCGAGATTCGGAGGATAGTAATGAATCTCAAGAAGAAAACTTGTCGGAGGAATTAACTGAAGAACAATCATCAGCAGTATCTTCAGATTACCAGGTTTTGGTTCAATTGCTTCGAACCTCCTTTGAAGAGAAGTTTAAACCTGAAGCCCCGCAGTCGCCTCTTCACAACTTGCTATCGTCTAAGGCTATCAAGACTCCAGGATTGTTGAAGATGGCTACTTCATTATCAACAAAAAGGGCTTTTAAGAAAATGCAGAATTGGATGGAGTCAAGAAAAGCCCGAAACAAGAACGCTTTCGCCCTACCCCCTTCAAGACTGACAGGTAAGGCAGGTCTTTGGTATGAGACAGGTGAGGAGATAGGTTTTAGAGCCCCCTCATCGTCCCAAGGTGACTTCGCTACCTTGGTAGATGTACCGAAGAGATCCCTTTTGTCGACGACGAAAGTGCCCTGGACCCTTTCTGAGATGGACCATCATATGAAGGGACTCTTCGTACGATAGAAGTTTTCAACTTTTTTGGATTGGTGTTTAGGGGTCTTGGATAACCGTCGCGTAGTCCTGATTCGCTTAGCCTCGAGGAGCTGTCCAGCGTGCTTGCGTGCATGGACAAGGCCGTCAGGGATGGTTCGGAGGAGTTGGCTTCGCACTTCTGCACTTCGATTTTGAAGAAGAGAGCGGCCTATTGTGGTTTTACTGCAAAGGCGGTCTCTATCTCTCAAAAGGCAAAATTGTTGTACAGGTATTCTCCTACTTACGATGGGGTTAGGTTCCGAAAAACCCATCGTAAGTTGAGAAAATCGTATCTCGGATATAGCCTAGCCTACACTAAGTTAATCAGTACCATATAGGCTAGGCTATATACACATATATGGAAGATTAGCCTTACACTACACAGTATACCTATACATATAAGGTATAGTAATTATTAATATCAAGCTAGTTCAAGTGTTCAATGCAGATTGACTTATGATAATCAAGTATAAAAGAAACTTAATAATAAGAACAAGGATCAGACTGTAGCGTAAAGGGTACTCACCAAGATTCGGTCCGTTGTCGGCATACGTGATCGGTGTCAGGCTGTTCATGGCTACTATAACTAAAGATCGGAAGAGGAGGATGATGATAAAGCAGCAGGATCATCAATTCGCTCTTCCTCAGATAGAATTTCTTCTTCTGTTAGTTCAGGTGTCTCGAGGAAACAACTGTTCCGAGACGTACAGGATCGAGTCAAGTGAGGGGGTTAGGGCTTGGGGGAAGCGGAATGCACTGGAGTCGTTCTCTTGAAGAAAAAATCCATTGTAGGTTGCACAGTGCGTTTTTTCGTTCTTCATAAATTAATCGGTAACATGCAACACTGTCTTGATGAGCCCTCTGAACTTTGGCAACCGTTCCTCGTCCCCATCCATTCACTTAAAAGTTTCAGTCCTTGATCAAATAAAGCAAACGCCTCTGCCAGTTTTTTAGTCGTAAACGTTCGCTCCGGCTCTTTTATTTCTTCCTCCTCTTCTGCTTTTTTTTCTCTTCTGCAAGTGCAATTAAATCCTCTGCCGTTAGCTCTACATCTTGCACATCTATAAGTTCTTGGATATCTTCCTCGTCAATTTCTAAATCTAAACTTTTCCCAAGTATCAAGATCTTTTTATTGATTTCCACTTCTTCTTCATTCTGATCGAAACCTTTAAACGAGTTCACATACACTTTCAGCAGATTTTTTTCCCAGGGACCCCATTCATACACTCTTTCTTTACCTCCTTCCACGCCCTTCCAATGTTCATAATGGAGTTAAGAACACTAAATTCTTTCCAGAAAGTTTCTGAGATCTTTCTCCTCGCTTATCCGTTAGCCTGAATAGCCTGCGCAACGTGTTCCGAAGCATAATACGCCTTGAACGTAGCCACAGCACCCTGATCCATGGGTTGTATGAGAGAAGTTGTGTTTGGTGGCAGAAACACAACTTTTACATTCTCGTTAATATCTCCGATGTGCTGAGGGTGGCCAGGAGCATTGTCGAGAATCAGAAGAATTTTGAAGGGGATGTTATTTTTCCTACAATGATCTTTCACTTCCGGAATGCAAGCAATGAACGAAACCAGCCTCGAACAATATTGCAGTCATCCAAGCTTTTTATTATGACGGTAATGCACAGGAAGTGTCTGCATGTCGATGTTTTTTAAAGCCCTTGGATTTTCTGAGTGATAAATCATAAAGGGCTTAAGTTATACCCAGCCACATTTCCCCCAAGCAGAAGAGTCAATCGATCCTTGTACGGCCTTAAACCCGGGGCATCGCCGGGTTTTGGCTTCTTTGTGGATGTAGGACCGTTGTGGCATACGTTTCCAATAAAGTCCGGTTTTCGTCCAACATTAAAGATTTGCTCTGGCAAGTAGCCTTCATTAACGACGATCTTGTGTAAAACATCCTTAAATTTAGCGGCTCCGTCGGCATCAGCGCTTGCTGGCTTCACCGCTAATCTTTTTCACACTGTGAAAAATTATGGCGGTTCTTGAAACGACGAAACCATCCAGCACTTGCTGCAAAACTTTTGTTGTGGTTATCATCATAATTCTTCTTCAGTTCTTCAAAAAGCATGCGCGCCTTTGTCTGAATGGAAAGGTTAAGGAGGGTGTGAGCGGCATACGCTTTTGTATTTGATCCTCCATTGTCCACGTGACCAGTAAAAACTGCTCCATTTCTTCCAAAGGCCCTATCCTCTTCTTTGATATAACCGTTGAATGAACTGAAAGCAGATGCCTTTACAGCATCCATACGTGTTTTCTTGTCCTTGAGGATGGTGGATACCGTCGATGCGGGTGTCCAGATAAAACGTTCGTCACGTGCGATAACCATGACTGCCTTTCCCGCTTCACACCGTTTATTTTTTTTCGTTCTGCTCCAAAGTGATGGATTGCCTCTTCTTTTTTGCACTACCAGCAGGACACCTATTTGGTTGTTTGGCAGACATAGTTTTTTTTGTTTTAATTTTGCGGTACTTAAAAAAACTCTCAAAAATCACAAAACTTAATCACAAGGACCTAATGTTACTTGGTTCAAAAACGAGCGCAAGTGAGGTCGAACTCATTGCCGCTGTACCTACGCCAGCCTCTCGCTCTCGGGCCAACATATCGTACAGCGTAGTACGCTGCTGCCAGCGCTCGCTGTGCGCGAAATTTAAAAATACGCATTTTCAACTTTAGTATTAATTGCTAACTACCCATCGTAACATCGGTATTATTCATAAAACATAAAAAAACTGGATTATCGTAACTCGAGCACTACCTGTATGCGCCTCTTTCGAGGCCATCTTTTTCCTCAGGCTATGGTCAAAGATCTGGCTGTCAGTCTTACAAGAGAAGGCTACCCAAGACCTCCTAGCTCAGTCGGCAAAGCGTACGGTTGTTTCTTCTACGTCGGCACGGGCGCAACCGGTTCAAGAAGCAGAAGCCCTCGAGGTGGAGTTTCCTCGAGAACATCTTCTCGAGGAAGTACACGTTCCAGAGGCAGAGTCGCGGCTAAGATCAGAGGAAAGAAATGAACCAGATATCCTTCAGCCACCAGTAGGAGCCAGGCTTCGACTATTCTCAAAAGCTTGGATGGAAAGGAAGGAAGGACAGCTGGTCGCTCAACGTCATCAAGCGGGGGTACAAGATTCCTTTCTTGAAACCTCCCCCCACTGTGCACGACACCCAAGGATTTATCCCCTATTTTACCATTCAGGAGAAGCAACAAATCTTTTCGATCTGCTCGAGCAGATGTTGGAAAAGAGAGCGGTGGAACAGGTCGTAGACCTGGAATCTCCAGGCTTCTACAACAGGATATTCCTGGTGCCGAAACAGTCAGGAGTTGGCGACCAGTCTTAGATGTGAGCAGTCTGAATCGGTTCGTACAGAAGCAGAAATTCAAGATGGAGACACCTCAGTCAGTTCTTGGGACCTTAAGACCAAAACGATTTGGATGGTTTCATTAGACCTTCAAGACGCGTATTTCCACGTCCCCCATCCATCCACAGTCGATGAAGTATCTTCGGTTTGTCCTAAAAGGGACAGTTTATCAATTCAGGGCGCTTTGCTTTCGGATTGAGCACTGCCCCTATGATCTTCACGACTTTAATGAAGAACGTGGCGAGGTGGCTTCATCTTGCAAATATCAGTCTCTCTATGTACCTGGACGACTGGCTCATTCGTGCTCCACTCAAACTGCGGTGGGGTATGAAGGAATCTTCAAACAAACTTTATCGTTGGGTGAAGTCCCTGGGGACTACTGGTGAATTTCGAAAAGTCACATCTGATTCCAACCCAATCCATCTTGTATCTGGGGATTCAGATGGATTCAGTGGCTTTTCGAGCTTTTCCGTCCCAGGGACGTCAACAGCAATGTTTAGACAAAGTGACAGCCTTCCTAAGGAAAGATTCGTGCTCGGTGAGGGAATGGATGAGCCTGCTGGGGACCATTTCCTCGCTGGAGAAGTTTGTTTCCTTGGGGAGACTGCACCTCAGACCGCTACAATTTTTTCTCAAGGAAAATTGGAAAGAAAGCAAGAATCTGGATATGAGCTTAAAAAATTTCAAGAGAGGTAAAAAACATCACTTAAAATTGGTGGGGGCTAGATCCAGTGAAGTTGTCGGAGGGCGTGTCTCTCAAGCTTCAGACCCCGACCTAGTGTTGTTCTCCGACGCGTCCACACGGGGTGGGGAGCAGGGGGCAACATTAGGGGGGGAAGAAAGTGTCAGGCACCTGGAGAGGGGAACAGTGTCCTGGCACATAAACCTAAAGGAAATGGCAGCCATCTTTTTAGCTCTCCAGTTTTTTCCAAGAAAAAGTCTCTCATCGAATAGTCCAAGTCAACTCAGAACACACCAGCTCTGGCGTACTTGAAGAAGCAGGGAGGAACACAGTCTCGGTCCCCTTTTTGCACTGGCAAAGGAGATCTTGCTGTGGGCAAGGGCACTGGACGTCACGATCCTTACAAGGTTTTGTAGCAGGAGTAGAGAACGTCCGGGCAGATCTCCTCAGCAGACGAGGTCAACTTCTGCCAACCGAGTGGACTCTGCATCAGGAGGTATGCCAAGAGCTGTGGGGGTTATGGGGACGTCCGCTAGTGGACATCTTTGGGACGTCCAGAACGAAGAGGCTTCCACTGTACTGCTTCCCCAGTACTCGAACCCCAGCGGCAGTGGCGATAGACGCACTTCTCTGGGACTGGACGGGGATGGACCTGTACGCCTTTCCCCTGTTCAAGATCCTAGGGGAAGTCATGAGGAAGTTTGCGGCGTCGGATAAGGGACGGGAGAATGACTTTGATCGCCCGTTCTGGCCGGCGAGAGGACTGGTTCACAGAAGTCATGGCCTTCGTAGTAGACTTCCCGAGGACGCTTCCAGTAAGGACAGATCTACTCAGACAGCCCCACTTCGAGAGGTACCACAGAAATCTCTCCTCTCTGAGTCTGACTGCATTCAGACTATCCAAAAGTTGGCCAGAGCGAGAGGCTTTTCTAGGTCAGTGGCGAAAGCTATCGCCAGTGCAAGAAGAGCTTCATCCAATGCAGTGTACCAATCGAAGTGGGCAGTCTTCAGGAGTTGGTGCCAAGAAGAACGGCATTTCCTCCACCACGACCTCTGTGAGCCAGATTGCTGACTTCCTTTTGTATCTGAGGAGGGATCTAAAACTTGCAGTCTCTACAATCAAGGGGTATAGGAGTGTGCTTTCAGTGTCTTTAGGCACAGAGGCCTGGATTTGGCGGGAACAACAGAGACCTTCACGATCTCTTGAGATCTTTTGAAACAATGAAGGTTCAACAACCCAGGTTGCCGTCTTGGAACTTGGATGTAGTTCTGAAGTTCCTCATGTCCAGTCCATTCGAACCTATGCATACAGCTTCCCTGAAGGATGTTACTAGAAAAGCTATCTTCCTGACTGCCCTGGCGACGGCGAAGAGAGTCAGCGAGGTACAAGCGATTAGCAAATACGTGGGCTTTAAGGGATTATAACGCGGTTTGTTCCTTGAGCCCAAACGTTCCTGGCAAAAAATGAAAATCCGTCCAACCCTGGCCTAGGACCTTCGAAATTAAAGGGATGGCCGAAATCATTGGGCGCGAGCCAGAGAGAGTTCTGTGCCCTGTCAGGCCTCTTAAAATTCTAAAAATTTCTACCTAAAGAAGACTACGGATTTGTAGAGGTCTTTTAGGGATAACTTGGTGGTGTTCGGTAATAAGGAAAGCCAAATTTTACCCAATGTCGAAGAATGGGCTTTGGCTTTTTTCTTGAGGGACACCATCAAGGAAGCGCATTCATCCTGTCAAGACAGGGATATGAAAATGTTGAAGGTTGAATAATGCGCATGAAGTGAGGGCTATTTCTACGTCGGTAGCCTTCCAAAAGAACATGGCACTTAATGACATCTTGAATGTCACATTTTGGCGTAGTAATTCAGTGTTTGCCTCTCACTACCTTCGGGAGGTGAGGACTACATACGAGAACTGTTGCTCTTTGGGCCATATGTTCGCAGCAGACACTATATTGGGTACAGAGAGTAGCACTCTTCCTATCATTTAGGAAATAATATGTTAGTTTGGACTTTTTAATTTTATTTCTTTTTTATTTTTATTTTTTAGTTTATTATTTCTTATTTAGGTGTTTAGTTTATTGTGGTCTTGGGTCGGCCGCCTTAGGCGGACTTCCCTCCATTAGCCTTGGTTATACGAAGTTTAAACCAGATAGGCTAGGTCAGGTGGTAATGTTTTGCTTCGACCCTCATAATAGGGTAAAATGTTTTTGTCACATTGTGGTCATGTACCGTTGACAAATCATCTGGAGCGCACCAGCTATATAGGTCACGTCCTGGGGCTGGGGGGGCCCACCTCCAGTGAAGCATTAACAGGCATTCGGGTGTCTAATCAACACCTATATGATCTGTCACATTGTGGTCACGCCCCTCCCCGTGACAGTTCATTAGAGGGCGGCACCAGCTACACAGGTCACGTCCTTGCTGGCACCTCTAGGAATGCATTACCCAAAAAATTGGAGGTCTATAATGTAGGATCTAGTTGTTTTGTGGTTCCACGCCCCCCCCGTTGACAAGATCCTCTAGAAACTCAAAAACAGCAATCACAGGGGTCCACTACCTTGCTGGAGTCTCTAGTAAAGCAGAAGTAGACTTGGGTGATGGTACTCACGAAGTCAGCTATGCTAACAGGTAAGGAACCAAGATATCAATCATGTAAATGGAATTGTTTCCCAAAATCCGAGTCTGTCTCCCCTTCCTCAAAGGGTGGGATTCAGCTATATATATATCTGGCAGGTAAGGTTTTTCATGAACAAAATGATATTGTTATGATACAATAAAGTTTGTTCATACTTACCTGGCAGATATATATAATCAAAGTGCCCACCCACCTCCCCTCAGGAGACAGTGGCACTAGAAATATCTGACAGAAAATGGGAATGGTTCCTGACGCCCGCCTCCCAGCGGCGGGAATGGGTACTACCACCTGGCCGACCACTGCGTGTGCCGGGAGTTTTGAAATTCTGTCGGACTTCGGAGAATACAGCTATATATATATCTGCCAGGTAAGTATGAACAAACTTTATTGTATCATAACAATATCATTTTTGGTGTCATATTTCTTGTGCCAGATCAGCGTTGTAGACGTCGTAACCCTGGAAATAATTTCTGATGAATATAATTGAAAAGCGCCTTAACTTCGGAACGTAAGCTGAACCTGTCGTAACCCGGGGACTGCCTGTACACTGTATATAAGTACTCTGTTTGTTACTGTAGGGCCACAGGTACAAAACGAGGCAGTCCTGAGGCCTCCTTTACCTGCAAAGATGCTGGTGTCAGTGGTAAATGTTTGGAATCTTTTGTTCTATTTTTAGAGTGATTTTGAATGAATGCAGCTTGGAAGTTCTTGTCTTCTTTTTCATTGTATATATTTCCTGTTTGACCATCAATGTAAACTATTAAAAAGAAATTATATACCATTTGTTGCCCAATACCAGAGTCGATATGATCATTGTTAGGCAAAATTGTGGGTGTTTTCACTTTGTGTTATGGATGTTGATCTCAGTTTAAGGAATTCTTTAAGGCATCATTGGCCTGCTCGGAATAACTTCATGTGTGAATATTCATTTTCATACAATCAACTTACCTGTCAGATATATACTTAGCTAAGACTCCGTCGTCCCCGACAGAAATTCAAATTTCGCGCCACTTGCTACAGGTAGGTCAGGTGATCTACCGACCTGCCCTGGGTGGCAGGACTAGGAACCGTTCCCGTTTTCTATCATATTTTCTCTGTCACCGGTGGTATCAACATTGTTGTTACTACCTCCTGACCTGAAATCTTATTTCAAAGCTTTTGATCATCGTTTCATTGGACTTTATGGAGACGTACCTGGATCGTGGTTTTTGGCATTCGCTACTGTGACTGAATTTGGAATTGCTTTGATTTTTTCTCAGTATGTCTGATTCAAGTGTAGGTGTGAGAATGTGTGTGAATGTAGGCTGCAAGGTGAGGATACCGAAGGCTTCGGTGATCCTCACACTGTATGTCGTAAATGTAGGGGGTTTGAATGTTCTACTAATACCTGTCATGAATGTGAGGGGTTGAATGCTGAAGAATAGAAGACTCTAACTTCTTATTTGAGGAAGTTAGAGGGATAGAGTTAGACGTGCATCAAAGGGTGTGTGTACAAGGCCTATTGAGCCTTTTATTGATTCTATCTCATCTAATGTTAATGTTTTTGATTCTCCCTCTGTGTCAAATCATTCACAGGCTTTACATTCAGAATCGGCCTCTGAAATTGCCGACCTGAAGGCTACTATCTCCAAGATGAGGTCCAAAATGGTGGCCTTACAAGGTAAGGATAGTGACAGTGAAGTGTTCAGTGAGTGAGTGCTCCCCGTGTTGTGGAGTGGGGCGTTTGATTGTCTCTGCGACGCTCCCAGGCTACTTAGTACTTGCTTCCAAGGCTCCCAATGGGGGCCCAGTGGAGGAAGGAAAGTTTCGAAAAGCCTTAAGGAGGTCGTGGAGAATCCCCAACGCGTCAGAGTCCCTCAGCAGGGCTCGTTTCGCATCCCAGGATGGCCTAGACCGCTTCCAAGCTTCCCATGCCCAGAGGAGAAGGGAAAGTCGAAAAGCCTTAAGGAGGTCGTGGAGAATCCCCACGGTCAGCGTTTCCCTTCAGGAGGCTCGTTTTTTCGCATCAGGAATGCTCAGGACCGCTTTAGAAAAAAGCATCCTTTGAGAATGTTTCTCTTCCTCTCCCTCTCCTTCACCTAAAAGAGGGTGGAAGGGACTCGGACCCTTTCCAGCCCCTGAAAAGGCATTGGAGAGAACCTTTTTTGAATTCAAGCCCGGAGCGCTTCTCGGATGAAGCTCCCTCCTCGATCTAGAAGGCGAAGGTTGTGTCGACGTCTCCCTACATGGACGTAGCAGATCGTTCTCCTTCGAGGTCCCCTTCTCCTCCCATTGAAGAGGACGCGGGAGAAGCTTCTAAGAGAATTCTTCTAGCTGTCCAAGAGCAGCTAGCCTCATTGTTAGGAGTTTTGGCTGGAGATCCTCCTCGCAAGAAGGACGTTTCTCTTCCTATCATAAAGTCTTTTCCTTTTTCTCCTGCCAGGCGCGAGGCGTCTTCTAGGCATGAAGTTTCCTCTTCCAAACATGTAGATGAGGAAATGCTTTCTAGAGCAAGAGCTAGAGAGGCATATGCCAGGCGCGAGGCGCAAGCCAGGACACCAGCCAGGCGCGAGGCGTCATCCAGACGCGAGGCATCCTCCAGATGCGTGGAACCAGCCAGGCGCGAGACTCCAGCCAGGACGCCTTCCGGGTACCGACGAAGCGTCATCCAAGCGCGAGGCTCCAGCCAGGACGGCCTTCCAGACGCGAAGCGTCATCCAAGCGCGAGGCTCCAGCCAAGCGTATGGCGCCAGCCGAGCTCGAGACGTCTGCCAGGCGCGAGGCGTCTTCCAGATGTCAGGAGCCAGCCAAGCGCGAGACGCCAGCCAGGACGCCAGGTGGGCGCGAGGCGTCATCTAAGCGCGAAGCGTCTTACAAGGCTGAACAATCTTTCAGACAAGATGCGCCTTCCAGACGTGGGCCGCCAACTTTTGGCAAGAGGAGCTATGTACACGTTATTAGGTTTTTTCACTCTCCTATAAAAAAACGGAGGAGGTTGTCTCCCCCCAGATGGAAGGACTTACCTGATTTAGCTACGGATTCTCCTTTAGACCGACGGTTGGATGAGAACTCAGAAGACGAGACTCGTGGAAGAGACGGACTGTCAAGCTACAGTCTTGACAGCCCTTCTTCTTGAAGAATATGAGGACGCTTTAACCCCTGCCGCTCCTCCCTCTCCGCGCTCTTTGTTTTCAAGCACAAAGGCGCCAAGATCTTCCTCTTTCCTTAGAATGAGACCCACCATCTGTATGAAGAGGGCTCTTCAGTCTCTGAATTCTTGGATGGATTCAAAGAGGGAGCTGGTCAGGACTGTCTTCTGCATGCCCCCAGCGAGACTCGCTGGCAGAAGGGGCATTTGGCACCAAACGGGAGAGAATATGGGACTTTCTCTCCCGTCTTCGGCTGAAGCAGACTTTTCGACGTTGGTGGATGCGTCGAGAAGACACGGTTTGAACTCTGCCCGTGTGACTTGGGCCATTTCAGAACTGGATCATCTCCTCAAGGGACTCTTCCATGTATTGGAAGTATTCAATTTCTTAGATTGGTCCCTTGGGGTGATGTCCAAAAAGGCGCATGGCGCAGAAGGTCTCGATCCGGAAGTACTCCTTTGTATACTGTCGTGTATCGACAAAGCAGTACAAGATGGCTCTTTAGAAATCTCCTCTTTATTTGGAGCGGGACTTCTTAAGAAGAGGACAGTTTTCAGTGTTTTTTTCACCAAGGCGGTCTCCCACTCTCAGAGAGCAGCACTTTTGTACTCTCCTTTATCTGACTTTTTGTTTCCTTCTCAGTTGGTGAAGGACATTTCCCGATCATAACTGAGAAGGCGACTCAGACCTTCTTATTCAGTCATCGAGAAAGAAGAGACCTGCTGCTACGGTTGAAAAGAGAGGACCGAGTACGTCTCTTCAGCCCTTTTGAGGAGGCCCTCCCTCCAGAGCACCCTCAAAAAGGAAGGCTCCTGAGAGGAGAGGTAGGTCTGCCTTCCGTCCCTTTAAGAAGGGTAAATAATGCTACACACCTCCAAACACCAGTAGGTGCCAGGCTCCTAGGATTTGCGGAGGCCTGGGCACGTATAGACACGGATGCCTCATCAATGTCTGTGATAAGGAAGGGATACCTTATCCCTTTCCAGGACAGTCCTCCCCTGACTTCAACTCCGCGGGAACTGTCAGTCAGATACAGGGACCCTGTTCTGAGGGATACTCTTCGACTGATGGTGGATCAGATGTGGGACAAGAGAGCGATAGAACTAGTGCTGGATCAAAACTCCCCGGGGTTTTACAATCGCCTTTTTCTGGTTGCGAAGGCCTCGGGGGGGCTGGAGAACAGTACTAGACGTCTGCTCTGAACAAATTTGTTCAGAAGGAGAAGTTCTCCATGGAGACTTCAGCCTCAGTTCTTTCGGCTTTGCGCCAAGGAGATTGGATGGTGTCTCTGGATCTCCAGGATGCCTATTTGCACGTCCCGATTCACCCTTCGTCGAAGAAGTACCTCCGTTTCATGATGGAGGGAAGGATCTTTCAGTTCAGGGCCTTGTGTTTAGGCCTGTCCACAGCTCCTCAGGTCTTCACAAGCCTGATGAAGAATGTGGCGAGGTTTCTTCACCTCAAAGGTGTAAATATCTCTCTGTATCTGGATGACTGGCTCATCAGGGCCAGATCAGAGAGGCAGTGTTTGGAGGACCTTATTCTGACCATGAACTTTATCAAGTCGTTGGGATTACTCGTGAACCTCGAGAAGTCGCAAGTCGCAGCTGACCCCCAGACAGAACTTAGTCTATCTGGGGATTCAGATGGATTCTCGGGGTTTTCGAGTATTTCCTTCGCAAGAGAGACTCGCGAAAGGCTTGGAGAAAGTCTCTCTCTTCTTAAGGAAAGAACGGACGTCGGCGAGGGAATGGTTAAGCCTTCTAGGAACCCTTTCCTCGCTCGAACAGTTCTTTCCTTTAGGAAGACTGCATTTACGTCCACTTCAATTCTTCCTCAAGAGGTCTTGGAGTTGGAAGACCGGACATCTATCAGACGCCTTTCCCATTCCAGTGGAGATGAAACCTCACTTGGAATGGTGGTTGCCCCATTGAAGGAGAACAAGGGAATCTCCCTGAAGGTTCAGAACCCAAACCTAGTGTTATACTCCGATGCGTCGGAGAAGGGTTGGGGAGCAACTTTAGGCTCGAGAGAGGTGTCAGGCATCTGGGAAGCAGCTCAGGTGTCCTGGCACATAAACTGCAAAGAACTATTTGCCGTACATCTGGCTCTAAAGAACCTAGAACCTTTGGTATCGAACAAAGTAGTTCAAGTGAATATAGACAACACCACAGCGTTGGCCTACATTCGGAAACAAGGAGGGACTCACTCCTTGTTCCTTTACGAACTGGCAAGAGACCTACTGCTTTGGACTTCCCAGAGAAATATCTCCCTGCTTACGAGATTTATTCAGGGAGAAAGGAACGTAAGGGCGGACAGGCTCAGCAGGAGGAACCAGGTCCTTCACACAGAGTGGACCCTCCACTCAGAAGTGTGTCAGAGTCTTTGGTCTCTTTGGGGGACTCCACATGTGGATCTCTTCGCCACATTCCTATCCAAAAGACTGGAAGTCTTTTGTTCGGTGGTAGAAGATCCCAGAGCTCTGATTGTCGACGCTTTCCTACTAGACTGGTCTCACGTAGACGTCTACGCTTTTCCTCCGTTCAAGGTCATGGGACTAGTTCTAAAGAAATTTGTGGCTTCAAAGGGGACACGGATGACCCTGATAGCCCCCTTTTGGCCAGCACAAGATTGGTTCACAGAGGTGGTGGAGTGGACAGTAGACTTTCCCAGATCCCTCCCAAGAAGGACGGATCTTCTCAAACAACCACACTTCCAGAGGTATCATCAAAACCTCCCCGCTATCACTCTGACTGCCTTTCGACTATCGAAAGACTTGTCAGAGCGAGAGGGTTTTCTCGCAAAGTTGCAAGCGCGATTGCGAGAGCCCGCAGAGCTTCCACTAGACGAGTATATCAGTCCAAGTGGGAAGTTTTTAGAAGGTGGTGCAAGTCTAAGAAGTTGTCCTCCTCCACTACCTCTGTGGCTGAAATCGCTGATTTCTTGCTTTTCTTGAGGGAAGAATCGCATCTATCTGTACCCACAATAAAGGGATACAGAAGCATGCTTTCGGCAGTCTTCAGGAATAGAGGACTAGATCTGACAGATAATAAGGATCTCCACGATCTCATAAGATCCTTTGAAACTACAAAGTCTACGGAACCAGCTCCTCCTAGCTGGAACCTAGATGTAGTTCTAAAATTCCTGTCATCTGAAAAGTTCGAACCCCCTCATCTGGCGTCTTTTCGAGACTTAACTAGAAAATGTTTGTTCCTATTATCTTTAGCCACAGCAAAAAGAGTTAGTGAACTGCATGCTCTAGAGGATAAAGTAGGATTCAAGGGGGACTCAGCCATTTGCTCGTTTAAAGCTTTATTTCTAGCTAAAAACGAGAATCCCTCTAATCCCTGGCCTAGGACCTTCGAGGTTAAAGGCTTATCGAGTCTCGTAGGGAGAGAGGCAGAAAGATCTCTTTGTCCTGTAAGAGCTCTGAAATTCTATCTTCAGAGAAAACGCCAGATGGGGGGCTCTAGACAAGGTCTTTGGTGCTCGGTAAAAGATCCCACAAGACTGATGTCTAAGAATGCTCTAGCGTTCTTTGTGAGAAGCGTCATTACAGATGCGCATAAGATCTGTCCTGACGACGCGTTTCGACTTTTAAGAGTGAAAGTAAGAGCAGTAGCGACGTCTCTCTCGTTTCATAAGAGTATGTCGCTAAAGAACATCTTGGAAGCAACATTTTGGAGATGCAACTCAGTATTTGCATCTCGCTACTTGAGAGATGTTCGTGTGACCTACGAGAATTGTTTTTCTCTAGGTCCTTTCGTGTCTGCGGATACGATCCTGGGTATAGGAGCTAACACCGATCCTTAAAATTGTACATACCTACTATTAGATATGTTCTAGACTTTCTGCTGACAAAAGGGCTAGATGCCGCACTGGCGGCCAGTCACTATTGTTCAGTAAAGAACTCTTGTGATATCTTATTAGATGAGTATTATTTTTTTTTTTTTTTAAATTTATGTATGTGTGCGTAATGTGTTTTTGAGTTATGGTTGTTGTGAAGAGTTTGGGGATAACTCGGAACAATCTTTAATACTAACATGGTGGTTAGGATCAGGTGGTCGGGATTGGTTGTGTGCTCCTTCATAAGGTGTATTGTCATATAAGTGGATCAGCACCCATTGACAAAGTCCTTTCAGGCTCTGCCGAGTAAGCGGATAAGACCCCATCGGCAGACCCACAAGAACTCTTGGCCATAGATCATATATCTCGCTAAAGTTTCTTGAGGTGATGCAGACTCCTGGGCAACAGCCACGAAGTCTACCACCTATCAGGTAGGAACCAAGGTTTATTTTTACCTACAACATATGTTGTTTACCTGTCTATTCCATAAGTAGCTGTCTCTTACCCTCCACCAAAGGGTGCCAATCAGCTAAGTATATATCTGACAGGTAAGTTGATTGTATGAAAATGATATTGTTATGATACAATAAAGTTTCATACATACTTACTTGGCAGATGTAGTATACGATTAATGGCCCACCCAGCCTCCCCGCAGGAGACAGGTGGAAGAGAGAAAATATGATAGAAAACGGGAATGGTTCCTAGTCCTGCCACCCAGGGCAGGCCGGTAGATCACCTGACCTACCTGTAGCGAGTGGCGCGAAATTTGAATTTCTGTCGGGGACGACGGAGTCTTAGCTAAGTATATATCTGCCAGGTAAGTATGTATGAAACTTTATTGTATCATAACAATATCATTTTTGTTGCGTATATTTATTTGTAGGCAGTCTGCGACATCCGGCGGGGATCCTGTTCCAGCAGGCTGCCATAGGTCGGTGCTTATTAATTAATTAGGTGCTGTAAGCACTGTTAACGACACTTTAACAGTGCTTACGGTGCTGTAACTAGATACCTATTCTTGTTAACGGTGCCATAACTAGCTACCTCTTCTTGTTATATGCATTTGAAAAAGCGTAACTCATGGACGCCATGTACGTATTTGTCTGTATATTTGACTACTTTTCTCTGTTGTTTAATTAATAGGGTTCTTTCATACAATTGTGTAGTTGTATCAATGCATAACTTACATAGTAAATTTGAATTGTTTCAGATACGAAGTCTTTTGTGGATAAGTTCTTACAAGTAACGACGTCTCGGTCTTACATACCTAAAGGCTCGGCTCCAACTGCTTCCTCATCTAGTTCTTTCACACCTGAATCATTGTCATCAAGTACAAACAATACTGGTGATAATGGACCACCACCATTACCTCCAATGCCTGTGACAAAGCAGGCTTGTGGAAATTCACCAGATTCAACTACTCCACCAAATGCTGTCCCTTTACCTGCAACGTCTGGGTCTTGTATCATAATGCATCCCACACCACCACCTCTGCCACCAAGTTCAACTATTGTTCCTCCACCTCCACCACCTCCTGAGTCTGCTCCACCACCGCCAATTCCGGCCTCTGTGATAGTTCGTAAAGAAGAGGTGTCTTCCTCTCAGCGATCAAGAAAATCTGACTCGGTAAGTACTTCCTGTACAGCAAGGCATTACTGGAGTTACGTGAAAAATAATAAAAACTTGGTCTGTTGTTATTTTGTTCAACATGTATAATTGAAATCATCTCTTGATTTGGAAAAGTATTTTTGCAGTTGTCGCAATCTATTTAAGGTATTACTATTATAATATTCCGTATTATCTCCATGTGGTTGGCAGTAAATGAGTTGCACTTTCATAGATTATAAATTGATTATTTCAATATTAAGTAATGCTGATTTAAGAGATTCTTTTCATGATTTTTCAAACTGTATTATGTGATGGTACAGTATTACTCAATTAAAAACTCAAGTGCTCCCTTTGAACTAACGGAAAATCAGAGTAGTCAAAATAACTTATATACTATGTTGGCATTGTTTTTTAGAGGTGGAAATTTTGGACTTATTGGTGGTGAAGTTTATAACTGAATTCTTAAATACTTCTGTTGACTTAATGGTAATTCCCACTGCATTTTTTCAGGATCGAGACCGGGATGAAAGAAGGGGTCGACGTAGGTCTCCATCCCGGGGAAGGTCTAGGTCAAAATCTCGATCAAGATCACGAAGTAGGGATAGGTTGAGAAGGTCAAGATCCAGAGGACGTGCCGGCCGTAGCAGATATGAAGACAGAAGACGTAGATCACCGCCAAATAAAAGGTATTATTGCAAGAATCTCTTTGTGTTTGTATGATGGAATTCTGACTTCGGTTTTTTTTTTCCACGAAAAGCTGTTGTTAATGAAATTGGAATTTGACTTCGGTTTTTTTTTTCCACGAAAAACGGTTGGTAAGGAAAATTGGTTTTTTTGTAGTTTTCATTAGAAAACTTTTGAATACTTATACAGTACAGACAGTCTCCAGTTATTGACAGACGCGGTTAATGACGATTTGGTGCTATAAAATCAGTGATTTACGGGGCCATATAAAGCACCGAATTCTGGTTATCGGCACCATAAGGTGCTATTAATAGAGTTATGGCACCATAACTTACATAAGAAGGCGCCGGTAACTGGATATTAGTGCCATAACCACCATAAATTGCCAAGTTTCAGTAAATGGTGGTTTTTGCTTATCAGCGCCCTGCCGAGAATGGAAAAATTTCCAATAACCAGGGACTGAAATACAGTACGGGGGGACACACACACACACACACACACACCGTGAATAGTTAGAATCCACGAATGTTTGGAACTCCTATAAAAACGCTAAAAACAGCCTATTTTGTTAGTTAAAACTCAAGAAAAACCCACTAAAAATGTTCATACTTGGTTTTTTTAATCGTTTTATCACAAAAAGTGCATTTTATGATGAAATTGATAAAAATCCAAGAATTTGTGGATATTTCTCATAGGAAAGTACCGCGAATGTGCGAATTTTCCATGAATAATGCGGGGAAACGTTCCAGAGAGAAATCCGCAAATGTGTGAGTCCGCAAATCCGGAGAACACGATTACAAGGGGTCCACTTTATACTGTATAGTACATTCAGTCTCTGGTTATCGTTGGGGGGATCTATTCCTGGCGGGGTGTCGATAAGCAACATCCATCATTAACCAAAACTTGGCAATTTATGGCGCTGAGGTTCGGTTAATGGCGCCATAACTATTATCGGCACCGCTCAACCCGTTATGGCCCCACAAATCGCTGATTTTATGGCACTAGACAAGCCCAATAAAACCGGATTCCTATTAACCGAGTCCACCAGTAAGCGGGGAGTGTCTCTACTGGATTGACATATGAGATTTTGTTGATACTGTTTAGTTGAAGTTGAGCAGACCATCTGGGAGTTTTTGAAAAAACTAGTTGTGATCAGTGCAAATCTAATAATGGCAGAGATCAGTGGGCTAAGTTATTTGGAATGTTTGAAATTGGTGTTTGGTAGATGACTCATGATATGTTGATAATTGTTTTGGCACAGTCTCCCTTTTACCTCAGTGAAAGAGGAAACTTGTTAGCAAAACCAGTGTCAGATTAGTAGAATTCTGATTTCACTGATCTTTCCAGAAAGTTGTTAGCATTTTTTAAATGAACCTTACCTCTTCATTATGTAGCTTTTACTTCCACGCCAGCAGTAGTTTGACAGATTGAAACAAAAAATTACAACACTCATTGTCTGTCCATGTACTTCCCCCACCCCCTATCAGGGGACCAATAGGTACAAGCACATGTAGCCAGTCAGTCTACTCCTGTCGTTGGTTTCAGTAGGAGTTTGAAGATTAATACTAAGAGTCCTTTTGTTTTGTTCTTTTATTTTTTTAATATTCCTTTGATAAGAACCTGTAAGGTAAGAGTTGCCATGATAAGTATTATCCAGTTTTATTGATCCTCATATGTTTTTCCTTGATTGGATATCTACCATATATACCAGCGTATAAGGCAACCTTTGAACCTTGAAAATTCTCTCCCAAGAGGGGGCGGGGGTCATCTTATACAGAGTATAAAAAGCGAACTGTAAATCCTGCCAAGATTTTCCTTGATAGGCTAACCCCTGAAGCGTCAATAGTCAACTATCAACACTGTAAACAAAACATCTGTAATAATGGTAAAAACTGTGTGTATTCAAGTGAGTCTAATTACACAACTATTGATACTGTAAACAAAACAACTGTAATTACCATGGATAATTACCATAATTAGACGTTATGATGAGCGAGCTCTCACATTGTTACTGGTGTATGATCTCTATCCTTAATTCTAAAAACCGAAAAGCTTTGATGAGCAAGCTCTCATTTTGTTACTGGTGTATGATCGCTATCCCTATTTCTGAAAACCGAAAAGCTCTATAAACCTAAATATTTTTTGGAGAATATGATCATTTGCAAACGTTAAAACGTATTACAGAATGTAAACATTGTCATTATACGCCATTTGCATTTGATCAATGTTTACACGCTCAAAATCTCAGCTGATTGAGTACGGATGATATTTTCATTACCGTTAGCTGCTTGAAGAGATGTAATTTGGAGGTAGTACTTTTTTTTGTAAACTAACAAAGTTGGATTCAAAATGTGCACAAAACGTACTTGATTGTCTAAGCGTTAAGTGTGATTTCGGCAGTTCTGGACTTAACTTTCACCTGCTCCATTATTCATTTTATATTCAGCCTTGGGCTGTAACCTGCAGCTTCAGATCTCCATTGCGCTAAGAATGAGTAAAAATGTATTTTATTTTAACTTTTGTAAGACACCATCAAGGATCATCGGGTTCAACAATGTGACAACTATAAAGCAACTCTTAATAAATGCTCTAAAGATAGCGCCAGAAGATTTATCCTATTGTTAGGACCGAAGGTTTGTTAGCTATGAAAAATACAAATTGATAAAAAAATTTGTCATTTCATTCTGGTTTTGTTCACATTCTTAGCCCTGGATAAGTTTCGCTATATTTGTACCCCATTAAAGGTGAGTGCGGGTCGAGCTCGACCCGAGCGCCCAGAAAAATTTGTGAAAATTCAAAAACTGTAGCTATGCAGTATATTTTAATTTCTAAAATCAATTTCACCATTGCCAAACAGTACTAAAGATAATTATACCCATCTACAAATTAAATATTTATTACAAATACAGTTACCATCTGAGTTACGACCTAGATCCGTTCCGACCAACAGGTCGTATGTCAGAATGGTCGTTAGTCGAAAATACCAGCCAAAATGGCCGACACGTGGATTATAAGTACTCGGTTAAAGTGGAAGATTATACTGTACTCGAGGACATATGATATGAATGTGTTGCATTTTTAAGTAACTTTTTCTGTTGAATAATATTATTGTGTATATACAAGCTGTTTATTTATCATTTTTTATGCCTTTTAGTTTCACTTTTATAATTTTATCATACTTTTCTGTGAATAATATTACTGTACATATGTATATACAAGCTGTTTATTTATAATTTTTATGCCTTTTAGTTCACTTTTATCATACTTTTTCTGTTGAATATTACTGTTGTACTATACGTACAAGCTGTTTATGTATTTATCATTTTATGCCTTTTAGTTTCACTTTTATCATTTTATCATAGAGATATTTTTAATATTATACTGTAGGTGCAATGTATTTAGCTTTTTTTTTTCAGTTGCTTAGTTGATATACTACGTACATACATCTTAATATAATATGGTTTTTAGAAATAAAATATTTATTACTGCAGTTGAATTTATTATACAAAAATACAAATGAAGATCAAAATACGAAAAATAGAAAAAGTTACAGTTCAAAAAATAGAACATACAGTACTGTAGTACAAAATAGAAAATACATATGCATGTAAAAAAATAAGCAAAACAACACTCAAAATTAATGTTCACTATGGTGCTTGGTTTGACGTCATCAACACTTTCTTCATACGCACGGTCGAAAGAAAGATCAGCTGTTAAGTCAGGCGAGGCAGGGGATGGGGAAGGGGTGGTTACTGCGCTGGCCGATGTAGGGGAGGGGGTGGCTTCGATGCTGGATGAGGCAGGCTTTGTGTTCGTTTGACAACATGCTAAGTGTCGTTTGGATCTTCTGCTTTTTCTTTTCATCGTAGATTTCTTTGTATGGCCTCATTACTTCTTGCTATATCTCTCTATCCGGGCAACCGTTCAACATTCGGATCCATTCCTTCCAATTTATGCAGCATGGTATTAAGCATTTTATTGTAGTGTCTTACCGAACAATTATAGAGCCGTGATTTTCCACGAGCGGCAGGATACTAAAATCAAATTTAGCGCCGTCGGCGTCGCCAACACTGGTGGTGATGACGTCATCCTCCCTCCACTCGGCGGGAGAACCAGGTACAAACTGCCCAGGTGAATCCAATTCTTTTCCTGCCGGCGTCCGGGTGAACATCGGTGGTCGGTGCGGTTGGATGACTTTGCTTCGCTTTTTTTCTTGTGAATTTGATCTTCGGAATTGGTGAAGTACTCTTTTTTGGCGTTGTTGTTATTTTGCTTTTTATTTAGGCGTTGCCATGTCGGATTCTAGTCCGTCGGGAGTTAGGTTTTGCATCTCAGGATGTAAAACTAGATTATCCAAGCTAGAGTATGATTCTCACAATAAATGTGTTAAGTGTAGGGGACAGGTTTGTTCAGCAGATCGAACATGTAACGAGTGTAGTGATTGGACTGATTCTCAATGGAAGTTTTTTAGTTCATACTCGGAGAAATTAGCTAAAGACAGAATTGGAAAAGCAGCGCTTAGGGAAAGTAGACTTAGCTCTGCTTCGTCTTGCGATGCATCTGTTCTTCTGTTCTTTCTCCTCAAATTGTTATGTCTCCTTTAACTACACCTCCTATTCCTCCTACTAATCCCACTTCTCCGGCTTCCCGTGTAGTTTTTTCTTCCGACACCATTGCCAGTCTGGAATCGAGGTTAGATCAGAAAATTTTCCGGTACTAGCGAATACGGTTTGTTTCAACTTGTGGTAATTCAGTTAAGACGTTTTTGGAGAAAGCGGCCTCAGGTAAGAGTGTAGTTGAGGGTGCGTCTGTCTGTCCTGACACGTCTCCTAGACAAAGGTCACTGTCCAGCTCCCCGCACCGGGGAGAAGACATACCGGAAGTCCAAGGGAGTCGATCGGGATTTGCCCACAGACAGGCGCCTCTCTTGTTGAGCCTGTTGCGCCTCAACAGGGCTCGGTTAAGCGTTGGAAAGGTGTTGCGGTCAGACGCCTTTCAAATGATTCAAGCGATTCGTCTCCGGTCGCACGGCGCTCTTGGCGAGATTCGCCCGTTTCGCGTCCCTTAAGAGGCGTTCAGGCGCCGATTCTTCGCCTCCTCCAGTCAAGCGGTATAAGGAGCCTGAGAGTAGGGTTGCGCCTCGGCCGTTAGCGGCTCGTTCGTCGCCTCAATCTGTGCCTTTTCGGCTCCATCTACTAGTAGAGATTGTGGTTTTAGCGCTGTAGCTAGCAGTTCTAAGGGTGTTTCTTTAGGCGCTTTTTCGTCTGTTACGCCTGATGCGCCGTTTCGCCTCGAATTTCGGCGGCTCCGAGCGAGGCGCAAGTAGTTTTTCCGCCTCCTGCTGAACATTTAGGCTCTTCCAAGCCTACGTTAACTGTTTTTTGATTCGTCTCTGGCGCCTTTGCGCAAGCAGTTAGAGATGTTAACCAACTGGATGAATGAGTCCAAGGGTGGTTCGAAACCTTCAGATCCGGTTGTAGTTCCGTCTACTTCTTCGGCGGTATCGGAGAATGAAGAAGAAGTAGAGGAGGAGGATTCACATCACCTCTCGTGTTATTCACGTCTCCTTAGATTTCTTCTGGTATCTTATCCAGATTATTTTGAGAAAGCGGCTCCGCGCTCCCCAACTTCGACTTTTTTGATGAGGAGGAAAACTTCAGACCCTCTCCTCCCAAAACTTGTTCTATCTAAAGCGGTTAGACATTCGTTGAAAGAGACGAGAAATGGATGTCTATGAAAAGAGACTTAGGGAAGGCTCTTTTGCTTACCCTCCCTCTAAGTTGCTTCGTAAGAGGTATAGGTTTTATGTAACTGGGGAAGCTCTTCTCTGGGAGTTTCTGCCTCCTCCCAGGGAGACTTCTCCAGTTTAATCGACTCCTCTAGAAGATCTGCTTTCGCCGCAGCGAAAGTTTTCTTTACAGCGCCTGAGTTGGACCACGTTGTAAAGAATCAATTTAAACTTTTTGGAAGTTTTTTTTTTCTTTAGCTTCCTTGATTGGACTATTGGCGCTTTAGCGGCCAAGATCGAAGACTGTCCTTCTCTTTCCCAGGAGTTAGCGGAGGATTGGATTGGTGTTCTGTCCTGTGCGGACAAATCCATTAGGGATGGATGTGATGAGTTAGCTTCGCTCATCGCCTTTGGTACCCTTAAGAAAAGGCAACTTTGGTGCTCCTTTGCTTCTAAAAGGGTTACGTCCCAACAGAAGTCTGCTCTCTTGTTTGCTTTTTTGTGAAAGATAACCTCTTTCCAGACGATGTAGTGTTGTCAATTTCGTCTGCGCTAGATAAGAAATCTACTTCGGATTACTGGCACAGTCTACTAAGAGACCTAAAGCTCCTGTGGAGACTGTTCCTTCGGTTTCTCCTCTGGCCCAAGCGCCTTTTCGAGGGAGAAAACCCAAGCGCTTCTTTCGGCCGAAATCGAATTTGCGACCTCAGTCTAAGGCCTCGGCCAAGGTTAACAAACCTTCCAAATGAAAGCTCGGTTCTTCATGCACCAGTGGGAGCCAGGCTGGCTCTGTTTTGGAGGAATGGGGAAAACAGGGAGCAGAAGCCTGGGTAGTGCAAGTACTCAAGTTCGGCTATCGTATTCCTCTCGTTTCACCTCCCTCGCTCTCACCTGTGCCAATTCCATTCCAGGCATACTCTCCGGGCTCAGACAAATTTCTGGCGCTAGCCGCAGAAGTGGAAGCGCTTGTTCTCAAAGAAGCGATAGAACAACGATAGAAGAGGGGATTTTCCTCCAGGCTTTTACAATCGCCTTTTTGTAGTTCCCAAGTCATCAGGGGGCTGGAGGCCGGTTTTGGATGTGAGCGCCCTGAACTTGCATGTCCAGAAAACAAAATTTCATATGGAGACCACTCGGTCGGTTCTGGAGTCCATCAGACAGGGGATTGGATGGTCTCTCTGGACATGCAAGACGCTTATTTTCCACATTCCGATACATCGCGAATCTCGGAAGTACCTGAGGTTCATGTTCGAAGGCAAGGTGTTTCAGTTTCGGGCGCTTTGCTTCGGACTAGCGACCGCTCCTCAAGTGTTTTCACAGGGTTCTATCCCCGATAGGAAGCTGGCTACACATATTAGGAGTAAGAATCTCCCTCTATCTGGACGATTGGCTTCTCCGGTCGGAATCAGAGAGTCGGTGCATGAAGGGACCTTGGAACAACTCTGGATCTTGCCAGAAAAGTTAGAATTCTGGTCAACAAACAGAAGTCCCAGTTGGTTCCATCTCAGAGCATCCTTTATTTGGGGATGATTCTGATGCTCAAGTTTTTCGGGCTTTTCTGTCCCCGAAGAGGGTTCAAGGCTGTCTGGAGACAGTTCAGAGTTCTTGGACAAAAAGGTAAAGTTCTGCCAATCAGTGGATGAGGCTCCTGGGCAATTTGACGTCAGTGGAGAAATTTGTGACGTTGGGAAGACTGCACATGAGACCTCTGCAGTTTTTCCTGAGAGCCTCTTGGTGCAGGAAGACACAACCAGACTCGATTACCTTCCTGTCACAGATCAAATAAAAGAGGACCTAAGGTGGTGGCTCTCTCGAGCAAGGTTGGAGACCCCAAAGAAGGGTTAGATTTACGGACCCATCCTCCCGAACCTACAGTTCTTTTCGACGCATCGGACACAGGTTGGGAGCCCTACTGGGAAATCAACGGACTTCAGGAGCTTTGGTCGGAGAAGGAGAAGAAGTTCCACATAAATGTAAAGGAACTGTTAGCAATTTTCTTAGGGCTCAGACAGTTTCGGAGCTTAGTAGAAGGCCGACGAATAGTGGCAGTGCATTCCGACAACTCCACGGCTCTCTCGTACGTGCGGAAACAGGGGGGGGGACTCAGTCTTTCTCTCTGTACGAAGTAGCCAAGGATCTCCTCCTGTGGTCAAACGAAGCGAAGGTTCAGCTAGTCCCGAGATTTGTTCCGGGAAAGATGAACGTCCTGGCGGACGAGTTAAGTCGTCAACAGCAAGTGTTACCTCTGGAGTGGACTTTGGACAACAAGATTTGTCAGAAACTTTGGCGCCTTTGGGGACTACCGTCAATAGACCTGTTCGCGACATCGAGGAAACAACCGTCTTCCTCTCTTTTTGTTCTCCAGTCCCAGATCCTCTAGCTTGGTCGGTGGAACGCAAATGCTGTTGGATTGGTCGGGTCTGGAAGCTTATGCATTCCCTCCGTTCGGTCTAATAAGAGAGGTGCTGAACAAGTTCATGTCGCACAGCAATGTAACGCTAACGTTTAATCGCTCCCTTTTGGCCCAAGGAAAGAGTGGTTCCCGGACATTCTCCAGTTGTTAGTAGACTTCCCCAGACTTCTTCCTCCAGAGAAGTGGCTTCTCAAACAAGCCTCACTTCAAGAGGTTCCACCAAAACTTGTCCGCTCTAGCTCTGACAGGGTTCAGACTGTCCGGAATCTTGTCAGAGCGAAAGGATTTTCAAGAAGAGCTGCAGAAGCTATCGCTAGTTGTAGGAGAGAGTCTTCTAACAACAAATCTATCAAGGGAAGTGGAGAGTCTTCAGAGAGTGGTGTAGAAGTGCTAAGTCTCTACTTCTGCGACCTCTTTAACAGAAATAGCAGATTTTCTTCTATTTCTTAGGAACTCTAAGAAACTGGCTCCTTCGAACGATCAGAGGATATAGAGCCATGCTCTCTTCGGTTTTTTTCGACATCGAGGTTTGGATATTTCCTCCAATTCAGATCTGTCGGACCTCATTAGGTCTTTCGAAACCACTAAGCTCCCGCAAGATACAGTGGCTTGGAACTTAGATGTGGTGCTTAAGTTCCTCATGGGGGCCACCGTTTGAGCCTTTGAAGTCGGCTTCACTCAGGAACTTGACTAAGAAGGCACTCTTTCTTATTGCACTAGCTTCTGCTAAGCGTGTCAGCGAATTGGCACGCTATAGACAAAAGAGTCGGTTTTCTCTCAAGGCATGCTGTATTTTCGGTATCTTTGACCTTTCTAGCCAAAAATGAGAATCCTTCTAATCCTTGGCCGAGGAGTTTTGTGGTAAGGAACTTATCTGATTTGGTTGGACATGAGGAGGAAGAAAGGACTCTTATGTCAGTCAGGGCTATTAAGCAGTATCTGTTTTTTGCCACTAAGGGTATCAGAGGACAATCTTCTAAGCTCTGGACCTCGATTTCAAAATCCCTTCTCGTCCTCTTTCTAAGAATGCTATATCGTTCTTTATTAGAGAGCTTATCAGGGAAGCTCACTCGCAGTCCGCAGAGAACGACAATCTTTCCGTTTCTGAGAGTTAAAGCTCACGAGGTTAGAGCAGTGGCAACTTCTTTAGCATTCAGAAAGAATTTATCTTTAGCTTCGATTCTTCAGAGCACGTTCTGGAGATCGAATTCGGTTTTTGCGAGTCATCATCTCAAAGAGATAGAAACGGTTTTCGAGAATTGTAAAACGTTAGGTCCGGTGGCGGTTTCTGGCATGGTGTTGGGAGAAACGGCACAGGGGTCGTCACCTCCCTATGCTAACTTTTCACCTTGAATAGGTTGTCGAGTTCAAGGGAAGGCTGGGGTACTGAGTACCTGGGATACTCACCAGTCTGTTAGGTCAGATTTTACAATGGTTGGGTATATATGTTTTTAAATCTGGTGTTGGTGACAAATGTTTTGTATATTGAATTTTCTGGTCTTAGCCCAGGGCAAGGGCAATCTTTGTTGTTACTATCCTCCGTCAGTCAGCCTTGACTCGCTTGAACTACGGAAGGATTCCACTCCTGGTTTAGAGGCTAACTTTGGTCAAATTCCAATTCCTCTACAATAGTAAGAAGAGCACCGACCAGAGCAGTAACAGTCTGCTGTAGCTCTCTTACAAAAGGTAAGTACAAACAGACACCTTGAGTGTTTACTGGTATTGCAATAAATGTAACCATTTAAAAATACTAGTGGTCCACTGAAATCCCACCTTCCCATAAATGTGTAATCAGCTCTATAATTGTTCGGTAAGACACTACAATAAAAATGAAATTTTCATTATTAAAATGAAGTTTTATTGTATACTTACCGAACAATTATGATTATACCCACCCTCCTCCCCTTAGGTGGACGGACGGGCAGAAAGAATTGGATTCACCTGGGCAGTTGTACCTGGTTCTCCGCGAGTGGAGGGAGATGACGTCATCACCACCAGTGTTGGCGACGCCGACGCGCTAAATTTGAATTTAGTATCCTGCCGCTCGTGGAAATCACGGCTCTATAATTGTTCGGTAGTATACAATAAAACTTCATTTTAATAATGAAAATTTCATTTTGTATGGCTTCCGATAATCCTTTACGTAAACTTTCGTTCGGGCTCCTCCTCTTCTACAACTTCCTTTTCTTCCTCTCTTCTTTCTTCTTCAGCTTTCCTTTCTTCTTCTATTGCTAACAGTTCTTCATTTGTTAATTCCTCAGGTTCTTCACTTATCAGTTCTTCAATTTCTTCTTCATCACATCCTAACTCAAGTTGCTTTGCCAAGCTAACAATTTTTCCTCCTCGGACGTTGCTTAATTCCTCTTCGTTATCGAAGCCAACAAAATCTCTGAGGAAGCGTTTGCAGCAGTGTTTCCAAATACCACTTATACATTTTTCTGTCACCAAATCCCAAGCTTTAGTGACATGCTTGATACAATGGTAAATGTTGTACGATTTCTAATAATCGCGCAAAGTCAGCTCAGGGTTTTCATCCATAGCTTCGATGGCTTGGTCAAAGGAAATTCTTACGTAGTGCGCCTTGAACGTAGAAATTGCACCCTGGTCCATGGGTTGGATTAGGGGGGTGGTATTAGGGGGAAGGAAGACAACGCGCACGTTAGGATGAAGATCATCCAAGTGCGTCGGGTGGCCAGGCGCATTGTCAAGCACTAATAAAATCTTAAACGGAATGCCCTTATCACTACAATATTGACGTGCCTCGGGAACAAAACAGTTTAAAAACCAATCTTCAAACAGTGCTAGCATCATCCAGGCCTTTCTGTTACTTCGGTAATAAACGGGAAGGGCATGTTTGTTCACATTCTTCAGTGCGCTGGGTTTTTCTGAAAGCGCAATCAAAAAAGGTTTTAATTTATGTCCTGCGATGTTTCCACCGAACAATAGCGTGAATCTTTCTTTGATTGCCTTATGCCCTGGTGCACTCGCGAATTCTTTGCTTATGTACGTGCCTTTCGGCATCTTTTTCCAAAAACAAGGCAGTTTCGTCACATTAAAAATCTGTTCAGGCAAATATTCCTTCTTTCACAATTAGTTTATCAAATTCTTCAACGAATGCCTTAGCAGCAGGCGCATCACTGCTAGCAGCCTCGCCTTTCGTCAGAACATGGTGCACTTGGTACCGATCTCGGAATCGACGAAACCACCCATCACTCGCTATAAACTCCAACGAAGCATATTCTTCACCTCCTTTCTCTTTTAACATTTTAAATAAACTTGTTGCCTTGCTTTGCACTGCTCACAACATCACTTGCACATTACTTTGTCTATTATCTTCCAGCCACGTAAATAACAACTTTTCCATGTCTGCTATCGGTCCTTCACGCGTTTGGTGATAATAGTTGACTTGATTGGGGCTGTTCCTTTCACTGCGTCCTTAATCCTTTCCTTGTCCTTTAGAATGGTGGAGACCGTGGAGTGGGAGAGATGGAGACTTCTGCTTATACAATTAACTTTCATCCCACCTTCATATTTCTTTGATTACGTCATCTTCATCTCCAACGTCAGTGCCTTCCTAGCTTTCTTGGCAGAATTGCATTCTGATGAGTCAGACTCTGTTAGAGGCCATGGCAAAGGTGTAATGAAAAAAATGTTCCTGCTACAATGTTACAGTACTGCTACAATGTCTAGACAGTGAGTGAGGTGGTTGGATGAGTCTGTCTGGGATGCTGTGCTGCCGGTGCCGTCGTAACTGTCATACTGTGGCCACATGCACTACGCTACCGCGCTGCCAAACAGTAAACGCCGCCAAATATAAAAAAATAGACCCCTGTCGGACACTGTCGTAAGTACGGGTGGACGTAACTCGCGCAGGTCGTAACTCGGATGGTAACTGTATATTAAAAAAATATATACAAAAAATAATTTATGAAAATATTAACAAAAAATACAAAATGAGCTATATACACAGAAAAATTGAAGGAATCCTTCCTACAACTATATTTACAATATGTGCCTACCAGAAAAGGTGTCGGACCCATAAAGGTCAAATTCTGAAAAGAGAAAAAAGTTTTAAGTTTTTTGACCCCCCAAAAAAATTTTTTGATACCTAAATGAAATAGGAAGTAGCTAATTTGTGGTTTTAGAATAAACTCACATTATCCTAGAACAGAATTATGTAAAAAGATTTGCACTAAGATGTAATTTACTGTTGTATCAGGAAATCTTTCTCTTGCATACCAGCGAACCCCCGCCCCCACCTTAAGTGATGCATTTTACGGCGCGTAACTCACAGATTTTGAACAGCTTTGTAGATGCAGAAAATCTATTTTTGAGAACTAGCAACCGCTTAAAATGGGAATCGCACAATTTGAACACACAATTTGGGACCGGACTGTACCTGGAGTTAGAAAGAGAAGACTGGGATTTTCTTCATTCTTAAATAATTTTTTAAATTTATAAAGTAAAATCTTACTAATTGACTATAGTATTATTGTCAATGAATTGATATAATTGCTGTTTACATTAATATTATTTGAAAATAGTAATTCATTTATTAATCATACAAAAAAACATACATTAATTAATATTGATATTTTAAAATACTAAATCATTTATTTATCATACAAAAAACATACATCTCTGAGAGAGAGAGAGAGAGAGAGAGAGAGAGAGAGAGAGAGAGAGAGAGAGAGAGAGAGAATTATTATTTTTATGTGATGTGAGATCATTTACTTATAATACAGTATTAATATTTGGCCAGAAATTTTTAATGTAGAGATGTGAATGCTAAGTGTAATGTATTTTTAATAAGTAAAGAAGTCTAACAACCTAGGTTTAGGAACAAAATTTTGGTTTAACAAAAGAATACTATTTGCACAGGTGAATAGTCGCCAGTAAGCCATAATTTTTAAAGTTGTTAACAAATATAACAAATAATTTTATTTTTATGAAAATCAAAATATTCCTTTAACAAATATAAAGTAAGTGTATTTTAAGATAATTTCATTGTCATTACTCATTGTAGACCTGTTCCGGGTGGTTCGCCTTTCTAATGGTTGTGTTCATATTTGCTTATATTTTTTTCAGCTTTGAGGTGTAAAAACCATGAAATAGGGACATATATTTCTAAATTTATGGTTACATAGCAATCAATATAAATGTTATAACTATTTTAATTTTTGTTTTTGTACATGAACTTTCCTGTCAGACATATACTTAGCTTACGTCTCTGACGTCACGACAGAAATTCAAAACTCGCGGCTAACGCGACAGGTAGGTCAGGTGATCTACCTTACCCGCCGCTGGGAAGCGGGTGTAAGAACCAACATACCTTTCTTGCCAGATTTTTTCTGTCGTCGGTGTCGACCACACCTGTTGTCGGTACCTCTTGACAGTTGGATTCTTTTCTCGTTTTCGCCCTGGATTGTTTCTACGGACTTTTGGTGAAGTACCTGATCTTTTGGCCTGGCATTCGCGATTTGTGGACAGTTATTGGACTTTTCTTTGTTTGGATTTTTCTTGGATTCATGATGTCTGATGTGATACTAAGAAAACTGCTATGTTTAGAGTTTGTTGTAGCTGAGTGTAAGGTGAGGCTACCGAAGCTGCGGTAGACCCCTCACACATGTTTGAAGTGTGAGAGGAAGGAATGCACCTTTCATAATCCTTGTAATGAATGTGAAAAGCTGAATGAGGATGAATGGGAAGTCTTTGTCTTCCTACTTGAGGAAGCTTGAAAAGGATAAAGTTAGGAAAGCTTCTTCAGGAGCAGTAGTAGATCTCGTATTAGCGAGTTGGATATAGATAATGCCTATTTTAGAAGTAGCTCCTTGTCAGTTTCAGCTCCTGCTCCCTGCACCGAAGCCGAAGATGCGCCTTCGGAAGTGGCCTCCATGAAAGCCACCATTCGCAGTATGGAGAGGAAAATCAACAATTAGAAGGTAAGAGTGATTCCAATAGTGATTTGTGCAGTGAACCCAGTGCAGTGGAGGGTGTGTCTGATCGGCTCCCTATGCTTCCAGGCTAGACCTCTTCCAGACTCCCAGTCCCAGTGGAGGAGGAAAGTCGAAAGCCGCAGGAAGGTTAGGGAGCATCCCCAACGGTCAGGCGTCCCCTCGGTAGCTCCTGTTGATCGTTCCCAGGCTACCTTGGATCGCTCCAAGAGAGAAATATTGCGCCAATGCTTCTCGTCTTCGCCTTCGCCTTCTCCTAAACGAGGATGGAGCTCTTCGGAAGCCTCGCGCCCTTCGAAGAGAGCCTGGAACGCTCCCTGCGCCCGCCCTTCCAGCCCTGAAGTTTTTTTCGGAAGAGCCTGAGGTGGAAGCGAAGAAGCGTAAGAGATCTCAGGAGTATCGTTCCCCGAGCGGAGATTGAGCCTCGTCCTGTTCACGAGTTTGGAGTTCTCCTGCAAGGGTGTTGGCTAACCTTCAGGCGCAGATTTCGGCTCTGCTGGCTCTCTTTGCGTGTTCTTCTCGTCGTAGGAAGGACGTCTCGCTTCTTGTAAAGAAGTCCAGGCTCCCCACCCCTCTCCTGACTCTCGCTATTCGACGGAAGCGCGCGCTCACCTATGCGTTTGGATTCTCGCAGGAGACTTTCTGCTTCGGACAAGATCACTTCTGCGTCCAAGCGCCATTCGCCTGACAGACAGGTTTTCTCCTTCGGACAAGGAGCAAACTGCGCGTAGGAGATCTTCACCCTACAGACGCTCCTTCCTCGAGACAGGATCGCTCCCCTGACAGCGCAAGAGCCTAGTAGGCGCTACTCGCCTCGTAGCCGCTCCTCGTCTCGCCTCCACTCTCCGGTTGACAAGCGCCCTTCGCTGGACAGGCGCCCTTCGCTGGACAGGCGTCAAGAGCTTGTTAGGCGCGTTTCTCCTGGCAGGCGCTCTTCTCCTTACTTTCACTCTCCTCGAGTCAGGCGCCGAGAGCCTAGCAGGCGCTTCTCCCCCTTGTAGGGCGCTCACCTAGTAGCGCTCGTCGCCAGAGATCCTCTCGCCTCGGTTCAGGCGCCAAGAGCCTGGTAGGCGCTTCTCGTATGGCAGGCGCTGTTCGCCTGGTAGCCGCTCTCCTGTGGATAGGCGCCAAGAGCCTGATAGAAGTTCTTCAAACAGGCGCTCTGCGCCTGACAGCCGACTTACTCCTGTTAGGCTCCAAGGAATCTGGGAAACGCATCCTCCAGACAAGAAGGATGTTGCAAGTAGACACTTTTCTGAAGCATTGTCTCCAAGACGTATACGTCTTACTTCCTCTAGAGACTCTTTAAGAATAGTCGCGCCTCTAAGGATCATGAGGGCTCTTCAGCTCAGGAAGAACAGGACCCCTCAGAAGAAGAAGGACCAAAAGACTCCTATGTTTCCTCCTATAAGAGGCTGACAGAGTTACTCCTGCAAGAGTTTGGAGATATCCTTTCTCCTGTGGCTCCTCCTTCTCCTCTTTCGTTATTCTCCACTTCGAAGACGTCGAAGGTTTCGTCTTGTGTAAGGATGAAACCTACTGTTTCCATGAAGAAGGCGCTTAGAGGTTTTGGGGAATGGCTCCTTTCTAAGGAAGAGAAAGGGAAGACGGTTTTTTCTTTCCCTCCGTCTAAACTGACTGTCAGATTGGGATTCTGGTACGAATCGGGAGAACCTTTAGGCCTCGCTCTCCCTTCCCTCGCTCTCCCTTCGTCTGCGGACTCTGGACTTCTCTTCATTGGTGGATTCTGCTCGTCGTTCCGCCCTCTTGTCCGCCAAGACTACGTGGGGAATGAACGAACTTGACCACCTACTGAAGGGAATGTTCCGAGTCCTGGAAGTTTTCAACTTCCTTGATTGGTCTTTAGGTGTTCTGGCTAATAAGACCCAGACCCAGATTCTCTGTCTCCTGAAGATCTTAACTGCGTCCTCACTTGCATGGATAAAGCAGTGAGAGACGGATCGAGTGAAGTCTCCTCACTGTTTGGAGCTGGAGTGATTAGAAACGGTCCTGTCTACTGTTCGTTTCTCACGAAGGCAGTGTCACATGCGAAAGGGCCTCGCTTATGTATGCTCAACTCTCTCCTCTTCTGTTCCCCAAGAAGATTATTCAAGATGTCTCGAGTGCCCTTTCAGCTAAGGCTACTCAGGACATGTTAGCCCAGGCGGCCAGGAAACCTCGCTCTGTCTTCCAACCCAAGGCCAAGAAAGAGACTCCTCTGAGACAGGAGCCCTTTCGAGGAGGACCCGCTGCAGAGGTTCTGCAACCAGAGGGACTAGACCTTTTAAGAGAGGTAAAACCTTCTCTAAGTCAGTCAGAGGGAAGAAATAGCGATCAAGGACTCCAGACATCAGTGGGTGCCAGACTACTGAAATTTGCCGACGTCTGGGCCCACAAAGGGCAGACAATTGGTCCCTATCGATTGTCAGCAAAGGATACCTCATTCCCTTCTCGTCAAGACCACCATTGACGACAACTCCGAGGGAGTTGGTAGCCAAGTACAAGGACCCCATCATGAATCAAGCCCTTTCTCTAGCAGTAGATCTCATGCTAGAGAAGGAGGCTATAGAACTAGTGAAAGATCCCCGCTCTGCGGGCTTTTACAACAGACTATTCCTAGTTCCGAAGAACTCAGGAGGATGGAGACCGGTGTTGGATGTAAGCGCCCTGAACGTCTTTGTGGAAAAGAGGAAGTTCGCCATGGAGACAACTTCCTCAATGTTAGCGGCTCTTCGTCCAGGGACTGGATGGTGTCTCTAGACCTTCAGGACGCTTACTTTCATGTGCCGATACATCCTTCTTCACGGAAGTATCTACGATTCATGATGGGAGGAAACATCTTCCAATTCAAGGCCTTGTGCTTCGGCCTATCGACTGCACCCCAAGTTTTCACGGGGTTAATGAAAAACGTGGCGCAGGGGCTACATTTGGAGGGAGTGAGGGTGTCGCTTTATCTCGACGACTGGCTAATCAGAGCAGAGTCTCAAGAAAGATGTCTGGAGGACCTTCAAAAGACCCTTACATTGGCAAGTTCTCTGGGACTTCTGGTGAACTTCCAGAAGTCTCAATTAAATCCCCAGTCAAGAGCGGATCTATCTGGGGATTCGGATAGCTTCTCTGGCTTTTCGGGCTTTTCCGTCGCGCCAGAGAGGATAGCTCGTTGCTACGAGAAAATAACGACCTTCCTAGAGAAAGATGCATGCACAGCAAGGGAGTGGATGAGTCTGCTGGGGACACTCTCCTCGTTGGAGCAATCATTTCTCTAGGAAGGTTGCATCTCAGGCCTCTACAGTTCTTCCTATACCAGAACTGGAGGCGTCTCTCCCTAGATCTGGAGTTTCTCCTTCAAGATCTCAAGGGGAATCAAGAGAGACCTTCGGTGGTGGAACAACCCACTTCGTTTTGTGGAAGGAATGTCTCTTTACATGCCGAACCCCAGCCATGTGTTGTTTTCCGACGCATCGAAGCAGGTTGGGGAGCGACGCTTGGGACAAGAGAAGTGTCAGGCACCTGGAAGGGGGATCAGGTGTCCTGGCACATCAACAAGAAGGGTTGATGGCAGTCTGGATGGCATTGAAAGACTTCGAGCCCCACGTCCGAAATGCAGTAGTGCAGGTCAATTCGGACAACACAACAGCCTTGGCGTACATCAAAAAACAGGGGGGACGCACTCCTTCTCCCTGTACGAAACAGCAAGGGATCTTCTGCTGTGGTCTCAAACAAGGAAGATCAGTCTTCTCACCAGATTCGTACAGGGAGAAAGGAACGTCAGGGCCCGATCTCCTGAGCAGGAAGAATCAACTCCTGCCTTCCGATTGGACCCTCCACTCAGAGGTATGCCAAGACCTGTGGAGAAGATGGTGGGGCAGACCTCTCATCGATCTCTTTGCAACAGCAAAGAACGCAAGAATCGAACTTTACTGCTCCCCGATCTCAGACCCAGGAGCAGTATCAGTGGATGCGTTTCTCCTAGATTGGACAGGTCTAGACGTCTACGCCTTTCCCCCCCTTCAAAGTACTGGGACAAACCCTCAAGAAATTTGCTATCTCGGAGATGACAAGAATGACGCTAGTAGCTCCGTTCTGGCCCGCCCAAGATTGGTTCACAGAGGTACTGGAATGGTTGGTGGACTTTCCAAGAGCACTTCCACAAAGACAAGATTTGCTCAAACAACCCCACTTCGACAGGTATCACAGAAACCTCCCCGCTCTCAATCTGACTGGCTTTCGACTGTCAAAAGTCTTGTCAGAGCGAAGGGGTTTTCAACAAAAGCTGCTAAGGCTATCGCCTCAGCTAGAAGACCTTCGACCCTTAAAGTCTACCAGTCGAAGTGGGACGTCTTTCGCCGGTGGTGCAGGAACCAGAGAGTTTCCTCTTCCAGTACCTCTGTGACTCAGATAGCAGATTTCCTAGTTTTCCTCAGAGAAAAATGCGGTTTGGCAGTATCTACTATCAAAGGATACCGAAGCATGCTGGCTGCGGTGTTCAGACATAGGAATTTAGATCTTTCGAATAACAAAGATCTTCATGATCTATTAAGATCTTTTGAATCTTCCAAGAAAACTTCGAACGAAGTTCCAAGTTGGAATCTGGATGTGGTTCTTTGTTTCCTGAGGTCCGCTAGGTTTTGAACCACCACATTAGCCTCCTTCAAAGATCACGAAGAAAGCTCTCTTTCTCATGGCTTTAGCATCAGCTAAAAAGGGTTTAGTGAATTCATGCCCTAGAAGGAAGGGTAGGTTTCAAAGGAGACTCCGTGGTTTGTTCTTCCTTCCTTCGTTTTTAGCAAAAAAATTGAGAACCCCTCAAATCCTTGGCCAAGGAACTTTGAGGTTCGTGGTTTATTCTTCCCTAGTAGGGGAAGAACTGAAAGAACTCTTTGCCCTGTTAGGAGTTTTAAAATACTACCTTCAGAAGAAGACAAACCCTAAGGGCATTGAGGACAGACATGGTGCTCTGTAAAGGACCCCAGCAGACCATTGTCGAAAAAATGCGCTGTCTTTCTTCATTAGAAGTGTTGTGAAAGAAGCACATAGAGCTTGTAATGAAGAACATTTCAAGCTCCTAAAAGTCAAGGCTCATGAAGTGAGAGCAATATGTCTCTTCAGAATCTGATGAAAACTACATTCTGGAGATGTAATTCAGTATTCGCCAACCACTACCTAAAAGACGTCAGTATTACGTATGACGAGTGCTTCGCGTTAGGCCCGTACGTATCGGCGGATTCGGTGCTGGGGCAGGGAGCTGGAACATATCCTTAGTAGTTTTTTCCCTTGTTTTTGGTAATTGAGTTCATATGGTTGTATGAAAAATGATGCAGGTAGGCATCTTTTTTCGTTTCGTAATACTAATACTTTAGTTTGGTTAGGTGATCGGATTTGGTTTGAAGCTCCCTGCGTTGGTAGTGGGACAGGTTCTGTCATAGAAGAGGGCGAACCCCCATTGACATGATCCGACTTGGATTCTACTAAGTAAGCAGATATCAAGTCCCGTTAGTAGACCCAAAGAGTCTTTTCAGTGTAGGTCACGCCCTCGCTGTAGCTCTTATGGCTATGCAGACTAATAGACAGTATCTATGAAGTCTTCAGCCTAACAGGTAAGAACCAAGGTTATTTTATCCTACAACAGGTGTTGTTTACCTTTTCTTTGTTATTTTCTGTCTTGTACCCTCCACCAAGGGTGTCAATCAGCTGAGTATATGTCTGACAGGAAAGTTCATGTACAAAATGATATTGTTATTTTACAATAAAGTTTTGTACATACTTACCTGGCAGACATATACGATTGATGGCCCGCCCAGCCTCCCCTCAGGAGACAGGTATAAGAGAGAAAAAATCTGGCAAGAAAGGTATGTTGGTTCTTACACCCGCTTCCCAGCGGCGGGTAAGGTAGATCACCTGACTACCTGTCGCGTTAGCCGCGAGTTTTGAATTTTGTCGTGACGTCAGAGACTAAGCTAAAGTATATCTGCCAGGTAAGTAATGTACAAAACTTTATTGTTAAAATAACATTCTATTATGATAATTTTTATAATTTGATTTTTAATATT